>NC_087399.1:7356406-7663359 GCF_031307605.1 Tribolium castaneum | reverse complement strand
TTTTCCCAAAGAAGGCTGGGGTAAAATTGAACAAAATTCGAGAAATCAGAAAAAATCTTGAGGAAATCACGGGAAATCATTTTAAAAAATAGGTGAAATCAGAGGACATCAGGTGTATAAAGGGGTGTGATTTACCCCTCGATCACAAGCGTCTTTTTACCTCTCTATCTTTCTTATTATTTGTGTTTACTTTTAGTATAATTTTACATATTTTATCATTTGCATTCTCGTGTTTTCTGAGGCACTTCCCCCAAGCCTGTGGGCACATGTGTTGACGTAACGTAATACTCGTGTAATCCCGGCTTTGAATTACAAAAAGAATAAAATCTCTTTCGTGACCAAATAGTTTCGTCCACATATCCCATGACCTGATTAACAGTATAAAAGTGCGGGCCTCGATTTGCCCATTTCCGTAAACAAATAAGGCAAGGACCGTGTCGAAAATCCTACAAGTCAACATTTCAGCCCACGACGAACCTTAAAATTCCGCAACTCTTGCACCAATTCACGTCAAACCCATCCTCCTCACATTGCCATAAATTCTGATCAATCAAACAATTAATTTGGTGCGTTTTTGGGGTCACATGGAGCGAGACAGATGGACGTGAAAGTGTGCTATCTAAGCGAGAAAGGAAGTGGCAACAAAATTTTATCCTTATTTGGAAATATCTATTCGCTTCAGAGACCATGTGCTGGTGATATGGGTGGCTCGCTTGAATGGAAATTAAACTTTATCTGAAGAGTATCATTGTTATTCCTTCCGTCGCCTCGCCTATGTTTATCTCATACGACAGCACTTGTTAAATCACGATTTTTTTTGGCTACCGGAAGACTGGGCGTCTGGACGCTGATCAATACTACGATCTAAATTTACGTCGTCTAGCGTGCGTCTAGGCCAAGTTCAAAGCACTCGCGGAATTCGGCGAAAAGCTGCGGGAAAATCACACCGGAAAAAGGGGCTTCAAGCGCACAGACAGGTGCCAATTTTCATAAAACGGAAATACATAATTTATAGTTTGATTAATTATTAATCAACGCCTACACGATTTATAAAACAATACAAAAAAAGATATTGTGACGCTTGAATAAATAAATGGTTGATGATAGGTACTCGCAAATGTCGCTCTTTTTCATCATTTCGTAATTTCAGATGTCCCTATAAATAATGTCTAATCACAATTTATTGCCCAACAGAATTTACATGTACGAGTATTTTCCAATAATTGGACAATACTTACATCAAAAAAATCAACAAAAAATAACTAAATAATCTAATTAAACAAGTGATTAAACTATTAAATATTGACTACAAAGAGAAAAGATTCAAACAAAAGTAGAGAAACATACAGCGTGATTCTCTTAAGATCTAGGTACAGTAGAATCTTTAATTTCTAATCTAAGTATTGATTTAAAATTTTGTATAGGACCTAAATCGAACATTCTGAGTTCAACTAAGTTATATTCCAAATGGCTTAGCTTCGGCAAGTGCGAAAATTTGGCGCCAAATTTGAAATTTTAAGTAGTAACCACCGCGGTAACCACGCATTTTTGAAATGACCTTCTCAAACTGAGTAAAATTTACTCAAATTGTTGGTATTTATCTGTCATAGTTTTTGACATATATATGACATTTTTTTGTTATTTTTATATTTGCAAGGGTTTACTATAGCCCTTGATTTTTTTGTGATAAGTGAATAATTTTTTCTGAATTCGATAACCGAAGGTTTGAATTTTCTAGAATTGCTAGGTTTTAAAAATTTCAAAATTGTCAACTGTCAAAATTCAAGGCTAATATGATTTTTTCAAAACGGTTATCAAAAAACGGCTATATTTCAGTTTTTTCAAATAGAATGACCCTATTTTCTTGATGGCAATCGAAAGAACATCAATTTTTATGGTGACTTTTATCAACACGTCCTATATGTATCTCTCACAGTTTTTGAAATTATCACAAAAAACGGATTTTATTTTGTAATTTTTATCATTAATCATAATCAAGTAGGCCTTGCAAAATAGTCAAAATAAATTGTCAAACTTCAATATTTTATTTAGTTTTTAAGTGGTTTATTGTCGAATAAGCAGCAAGACAATAATATTAAATTATGGTTTATTATAACTTTTAACTTATGGTGAATTATGTAAAGTAAGTTAGTTTTTTATTGAACAAATCAAACATTTCTTTGATTTAGTAGCACAACTTTATCGAAAGTTTACTCGATTGAAAAGGAAAATACATAATGGGCTAATATTCTAATTCTTGCGATTATTTTAAAAACTGTAAGATTGATATAGAAGATTTTAAACAATAAAATAAATAAATAAATGCTTAAAAATAAATTTTCTTTAGATTGCCATGGAAAAAACAAAATCATTCTAGGAATTTGAAAGAATAATCATTTTTTGATCATCATTTTCAAAAAATCATAATAGCCTTTAAATTTGACAGTTGACAATCCTGAAGATTTTAGAACATAACTACTTCGAACCTTTTGTTATCAAACATAAAAAGAATTATTCACTTTCTGTAAAGGGTTCAAGAGCTGTGACATTTTGAATTTAAATATTTCAAAAATGCAATAAAAATAAATTGTTATTATTTAAAATTTCAAAGTTGGCAACACTTTCGAAGTTCAGAAAATTAATTAGTCTTTATACAATCTGTCTATGTTAGATAAAAATTAGAACATTTCAGAAATCCAAAGAAATAAAATAATTAAATGGGGCAAATTCAAATTCCAGAACCACCTGAGATCCTACATTTTTTATAAATAGTCCGTAGTATTTTAAGTAAATAAGAGATTATTTGAAAGTACGAGGTACATATAGGAAAGATTGATAAAAGTCCAGATTAAAAAAAAAACGAAGTTATAGCTTCTTTATTATCATTTTCTAAATATCATACTAACCATAAAATTTGACAGTAAGTTAGCATTTTTGAACTACCTTAAAAGATTCTTCAAATTTTCAGTTTTCAAATAGGTATTAAAAAATTATACACTTTTTAAAAAGGTTTTAAAAACTGTATACCCCTGTATAACCAGGTGCAACTTAAAAATTAGCCAAAAAATTGACATGAGGTGCCTAAAAACAGATAAAGTCCAATAACTTGGGTGCGTTTTATTCTGTTGAGGAGGCGAATTCAGAAGTGCAAGAAAATGAGTGATTACAATTTAAATTTGGCGTAAATTTTACGCAGTTCTGAAAATTTCGCAGCTCTAGTGTAGGCACCAGAAGAATCACCTTGTATATCGTTATTATTATGATTGTATACTACTTAAATTTTAATAAAAAAAAATAAAACACATCCACCCATCCATTCGTTTATTATAAATTTCCAGATATTCTGAGTGTTGGTTTATTCTATTAAAAAGGCACCTCTTTAGTTTGTTTCACTTGAATTTCCTTCCTGTTGTGTCACAACAGGGTTTTTTGATTGAGGTTTTTGCAAAATTCTGTGATAAATAATTCCAGTACATACCGTGTGACATCAGGAAAAAGCTTATCTTTATATTTTTCCAATGATTACGATAATTCTAGAGAGCAATACTTTAAACTGATTGATCACTATTTTTAGTCATTAAAAATTTCCCCCAAATTCAAAGAACTATACAATTTTTATTACCTGAAGCGTGTTAAAAAAATTAATTATTAAATTTATTCTTAATCTTAATCGCAAACTAAGCACAAACCTCGTATTTAATAATAAGCGTTTCAAAACTATAAAAACTCCAACATCGCATTTTTGAAACAGCTACTAGAAACTAGAAAGTTCGTATCCGTAAAATTACATAAAACACCCTGTAGGTCAGGTTTACCAGTCATGGCTACTTAGATTACGCTGTTATCAGGAACATTGTTTAGAGCTCGATACAAGGAAAATAATAAGTGTATGACTTCAGAAAAAAGTTTTAATATTGAGTCAGCTGCTTGTAGACGATTACAGGTCGTTTTTATTTTTAGATTCACTTTGCATATTTATTTAATTTATTGTAAAGCGATACCATTTAATGCAGAATCGAACAAATAAATTTGGGGTCAAAGTTTTTAAAGCCGTAATATGGACGATTTGAATCCAAGAATCTAACAAAAAAAACTTGATTTATAAGAAAAATAAAGTTGTTCAAGTGAGATCATCTCATCGTTTCACAGTATCCACGTATTTGTTCATACAATCATCAAAGAAAAATGTTATCAGTTGATAAAAATAGTTGTTTTGAAACTACTACAGCTTTCTTTGAGCAAAAAAAGTTAGTTTTTGTCGTATTACTTCTATTTTGCGCATTTTCCCTGGTGAAATTTCCACGTGAAGCTTTCCCTTTTCCAAGAGTTTAGGTCAAATATGGAGTCGTGCAGTTGACCTTCTCTCACCCATCGTAAGAATTTTCAAAGAAACCGAAAATCCTCCCATGAATAGGAAAAGCGCGCCATTAAGCGCCCGTCTGGATGTTAAATAATGCAGTACCTAGCCCATAAAAACCGTTGAATTGAATCAATCTCGCTCGTTAGTGCCATTAATGGGCAAAAAGCGCCGACTTGATTTTATGAAACCGTAACTGTACCAGCGTCCCGTTGGAATCCGGGGCTTCCACCAGCCGGCCCATCGGCCATCTGGCGCCGGGCCCCATGTGCCCCCATGCCATAAGCCCCAAGGTCGTCGAACGACATGAATCAAAAAGCCGGCCGGCTACTCCATCTCAGGTTAGGTTAGGCAAACGCCTCGACCAATCAGAACTCCGCGTCCGCTTTATGCCCATATATGGTAACATTCGCGTTGTGAATGAGCTGGTGGGGCGGACGAGTCCACGCGCCCGCCACGCAGGGGAGGCCGCACCCGACCCGGCAACCGCATCAACAATTTCCCGGCAATTGTTTCGATTTTGACAACGTCCGGCCAAAAACCGCCCCCAAATCGCCGCTCTCAGCCGCCCCCAGCGCGAAGAACCCGCCCGGAGCCGCCGAATCTCTCGCTTCTCCACCCGGACTCACCCGGACAAGTCCAGTTTTTCGAACACCGGCTTGCTTGAATCGCACCGGCTTTTCATTCGTTGCTCGCTCGTTGGTGTTGTGTGACGTGTCTTTTCAAACGGTGAGTTTTGACAATTTTTTATTTTTGGGGCTGTCGGGCGCTCCGGCAACCACCTGCGAAGCGCTATTTTCGGCCCGGCAGGTGGTTGCAGCGTTGGCCCGCCGCCAAACATCAAAGCCGGGCCGCGGGACGCTTATAACGATCCCGACCACTGAGCCCCCAGTTACATTTTTTTACAACGAATTCATCATTGATAAAGAATTGTGTGTCATGGGGGGGCAAGGGGCCCCGATGCACAATTCTTCCTTATATGGTAATGTTTGGAAGCGATTGGCTCTGCGCCACTGTAATCTCGCGTCGGGGAGGGGCACCACGTACGTCAGATATATAGCCAGGGAAATTTTCAAATTTCACAGTACGAGGCTTTTGTGATATTTGTGCAGACGTCGGCGAGTGGACGGAACTGTGCTTAGATTTTATAAATTTTTATAGTTAATAATACTAAAGTAAGTTGAAATTTTGTGTGGAATTACAGTGGGGTGTGGTCGTGAATACTTGAATACTTGGGGCGGTGCAGCCCCCTTGTGATTATTTTCCGTTGCGTTTTGATCGATTTGAATTAAGTGGTCGGAAGTTAGCTACATTTCGGTCCGTTTTTTTAACGGTTTTTTTGCGCAATTAACGCAACGGATTTAACGATTTTTTGTCTCGGTTTGTACAATTATTCAGCAATTTTTGATAATAACGCCGTTTTTCCTAACGTTTTTCCAATTAATTATGAGCGGTTGAAGTGGGGTGAAGTTGGCTACAATTTTTTAAGTTGGTATCGATTATGTCAATCAGTTCACCGGTCGGGGTTTAAAGGCATTGGCAAGTTATTTTAATTGTTTTATGTTTTAAATTGAAAATATTGTTCATTCCGTACCAGTAGAATTTTTCAAAATTTTCTCCGATGAAAAATATGCAAGATAATAGCTTCGAATGAAAGAAATCGTGACGTCACAACCGCCTCATCACAGGCTTCTTATCACTGAACCCTCTCAATAACAGATATTTGGACATTTAACTACTTTTTCGACTAATTTCTGTTCTAAAGTCTTGAACTTCGCGAAAACATTGAGGAATTTCGTCGAGTTTTCGTAAAATTCTGTCAGTGTTTCTTAAAAATCATTTGACCTTAAGATTGGACCAAATGCTCACTAGGTGGTTATGACGTCATAATTTCAACTTTAAATCGAAACCATTTGAGTTTTAAGAGAGCAGATACAAAAAAACGGTTTTCACTATTGTAATAAGCGCTTTCAATACTTTAAATCATTTAAATCATTTAAGACAAAAGTGTTTTTTAAGTTAGAAAAAAGTTATCCAACAAAATATACAGGGTGCTAAAAAGTATGGATACAGCCAAATATTTTCAGAACGGTTTCACAGAACACTTCGAAATTTGGGAAACAGTTGAAAATGTTTAAATTCTGTCATCTGAGAACTTCTTCAATTTTCTATCGTCATTTATTTTGAAAATACAAGACTAATTTGATTTTTTTTTATTAACACGAAGGATCAAATTTAATAATTTATTATAAAAAGTATTTTTTTGAATTCAGTGTTGTAACATAACCCGCCATTAATTTTATTTAAAGGTAAAAAAAATCAAAAATGTAATTCTGGATTTCTGAGAGAAGAAAAACTAAGAGTTGACTTTGAAAATACTGATATTAGCAATCTGTCACTTGTACAGGGTGAGTCAATAGTTACATCTGACATGTCCTAAGATACTAGTACTAATTGCACTGACCACTTTGAGACTTTAATTTTTAATTTAAAAACATTAATTGAATCTACATTGTTTTTTCATATTTACAAATAATAATAGCCCATTATGAAATAATTTAGAATTTTTTTAATGATTATCGATCTGGTTAGTTGGAAGCAGTATTATTGGCTGCATATTAACAAAAAATTCCCATATAACCCATTATTGACTCACTCTGTACATTATCCAAAAATGAAACAGCCTATATAAATTTTTATGGTGGTTGGTTATGGCAACAGAAGGCCATAAAAGCATAAAAAGCCCCTTTGGTACGCTCACCGTGTAGGAACAGCGACTTTTAATATGTTACACTACTCCAGAGAGACAAATTTCTCATAGTTTATAAATAACTCCAAAATTTGGACGGTAACCTCCAGCTTTTTTTTCTTTCTAAAATATTTGTTAGGCGTTTCTGAATGTTGATTTAGTGTTTTTTTTTAACCTTAAGAAGGGTTTGCTAGCTACAGCAAAAAAAACGTAAAAAAACCGTTTTTCCACATGCCACAGTGTAAGAGTCAAAAATATCTCCGAAACTAGACGGTTGATCTTTTTTGTTTTTACGGCATTTGATGCGGAATTATTTTTGTTTTCCAAATTTGCCGCAGTCGTTATTACAGGATTTTCTCGTAAGAGTTGGTTTTTAGTTCGGGTTCGGGTCCATAAATATGGATGAGGCGTATTGGTACCGGTTTTAACGGAGTCCATTGTGCGTCGTTTTGTACCGGTTTTCTCGTGCACATTCATTGATCGACTGTTGAATCAATCGATCGATTTTAATTTTTTGTCGTTTCTTTCAGTAAATACTAATCAAGATGTGTGACGAAGAAGTTGCCGCATTGGTCGTCGACAATGGATCCGGTATGTGCAAAGCCGGTTTCGCCGGGGACGACGCCCCCCGTGCCGTGTTCCCCTCAATTGTGGGTCGTCCCAGACATCAGGGCGTGATGGTCGGTATGGGCCAGAAGGACTCGTACGTCGGAGATGAGGCCCAAAGCAAGCGTGGTATTTTGACTTTGAAATACCCGATCGAGCACGGGATTGTGACGAATTGGGACGATATGGAAAAAATCTGGCATCACACCTTCTACAACGAGTTGCGTGTGGCCCCCGAGGAGCACCCCGTCCTCTTGACTGAAGCCCCCTTGAACCCTAAAGCCAACAGAGAGAAGATGACCCAAATCATGTTCGAAACTTTCAACACTCCAGCGATGTACGTCGCCATTCAAGCAGTATTGTCCTTGTACGCTTCCGGTCGTACCACCGGTATCGTCTTGGATTCGGGCGATGGTGTCTCGCACACCGTCCCCATCTACGAAGGTTACGCTTTGCCACACGCTATCCTTCGTCTGGATTTGGCCGGTCGTGACTTGACCGACTACCTCATGAAAATCTTGACTGAACGTGGCTATTCCTTCACCACGACCGCCGAAAGGGAAATCGTCCGTGATATCAAAGAGAAACTCTGCTACGTAGCGCTGGACTTTGAGCAAGAGATGGCCACCGCTGCCAGCTCCAGCTCGTTGGAGAAGAGCTACGAACTCCCCGACGGTCAGGTCATCACCATCGGAAACGAAAGGTTCCGTTGCCCCGAAGCCCTGTTCCAACCCTCGTTCCTGGGAATGGAAGCTTGCGGCATCCACGAAACCACCTACAACTCCATCATGAAGTGCGATGTTGACATCCGTAAAGACCTCTACGCTAACACCGTACTCTCCGGAGGTACCACAATGTACCCAGGAATCGCCGACCGTATGCAGAAGGAAATCACCGCACTAGCCCCATCTACGATGAAAATCAAAATCATTGCTCCCCCAGAAAGGAAATACTCCGTCTGGATCGGTGGCTCCATCCTAGCTTCACTCTCGACATTCCAACAGATGTGGATTTCCAAACAAGAATACGACGAATCTGGACCATCCATCGTCCACAGGAAATGCTTCTAAATTTCTTTTTCCAACTTGCAACATTCCACTATTTAGTCATCAGTTCAATTTCGTTTGTATATTAACTGCGATAGGAGGCTTTTGAGCCTAAGGAACTGCCATGTTTTGTATGTTGACAACCAATGTACGGTTTCAATATTTGCACTAGGCCAAAGTATTACTATCTATTATAATTTATTCCGTACGCAGAAGACTCTATTATTATGTATTTACTTTAGGCTAACACTTATGGGATAATAAAATAGTTAAAATTTGTAAAATACACTGTCTTTTTATTTATAATTTATTCAGTTTTTCTACAATAAATACGAAATACCAAGACGAATTTTAATTCAATTCACTCGTCACTCACCAGGCGTGTTAATAAAAAAATAAAAAACGGACAAGAATTTAAAACAATAGGAATCAAAAGGGGTTTCTTGAACAAAGCCCAAGCTAAAACGTATATAACTCATTTAAACAGCTTCTTCAAATGTTTAACGAAAAAATATCACTTTTATTAAGATATTAAAGTATCCAGTACAACGTATACAAAAGCAATTAATAATAATAATTAAGTATTAACATTTATGAGATAAATTGAATCAATAGGCAATAATCCAAGAAAAAATTTTTAGACTTGATTTATTTTTACTTAAACAAGTGGAGTAATTAACCGTTTTTAGGTATTTTATAGATACAGTGTTTTACCTTGGGGAAAGGAAATTAATTGCAGTTAGGACTGTTTACGAAAATAAATATTTTTTTATTATTTATAATTACTAATGAGTATTTAAATGAATCTAAGTGCACAAATAAAACAAATTAATATGTAGAAAACTCATTAAAAAATTGTTTTGCTTGAGTCTGCCAAAGTGGGTCGTTCAATTAGTAAAGTAAAAATGTGATTTTGGAGCAATACGATTAATTAAATGGATAAGTGATCTTTATCAGTCTTATCACTACAATGCCACCATGTGCAGTCGTGTTCGATTGTGGGTCCGCCAACACCAGGATCGGACTCGCCCACGATGCCGCACCCATCGTTTTCCCAACTCAAGAAGGTATGAAACTGTACAGTTGCGACCACTTGAGAAAAAACTGGCAGTCCGGTTATAAACAACTGAAAGTGGCACCTGAAAACCACCCAGTTCTGCTCACCAAACCTAACTTCCCAATCTCTAAAGCAACCACCGAAAAAATCGCCCAAATCATGTTTGAGGATTTTAAAATCCCAGCTTTACACTTGATCTACCCTTCCGTGTTGTCACTCTACAGTTATGGATCCCTGACGGGATTAGTGGTCCAATCGGGGAATTTTGAATCCCAGTTTTACCCCATCTACGAGGGACATATTCTAGAACGGACGCTTACAAGGGGGCTCCCGGTCGCGGGCCAATACTTGACTGAATTTCTCCAAGATGCGCTCGCAAAAAAAGGGCTTCGGTGTGATTACGCCACGGCGAATAGCATCAAAGAGAGGGCTTTTTACGTATCAATGGATTTAAACAACGAACAGGTGAATGAAGAGGAATTTTTATTACCGGACGGAAGCAAAATAACGCTCGGAAACGAAAAATATTTGATACCGGAAGAGCTGTACAAATCATCGATTGAATACAGCCCCCTTCACGAATTCATTTTCCACGCGTTGGGGCGAAGTGACCCCGAACTGCGCCCCCTTTTGGCCTCAAAACTCGTACTGGCGGGGGGCACCACCCTACTGCCGGGATTTGGCGAACGATTGGAGCGGGAACTAGTCAACGGAGCCCCCCAATTCAAGTTTATGTCAGGTCGCACCCCCCGAGTGGTCTCGCAAGCGGACCGCGGAAACTCCGCCTGGCTTGGGGGCGCAATCCTGGCACAATTGCCCACGTTTCCAAACATGTGCATGTCACGGGATGAGTACGAGGAATACGGCCCTTCCTTAGTCCACACAAAGTTTTTTTAATAAAAATAATACATCAAGTTATTTTCTGTACAATGGTATTGAACGTCTTGGCTGAGGGCGAGTCTGGCAGTTCTGTGACGCACGCCTTGCCCAAAAGAGCCCCAACCCGGGGGTCAATGGGCAAAACCCCCAAAAACGGGACTTGGGCTAGTTGTGCCAAGGCCTCCCCGCCCCCTTTACTGAAAATATTGGTGCATTCGGTACACGAGGGGCACACGAAACCGCTCATGTTTTCGATAATTCCAAGCACCGGGATTTCGGTTTTCTTACAAAATGTGATTTCTTTCCGCACGTCTTCTATGGAGACTTGCTGGGGGGTGGTCACAATTATAGCCCCATCGCACTTCACCGCTTTGAGGGCCTCCATCACGCTTATGTGCTCGTCGGAGGTACCGGGGGGCGTATCGATTAGGAGATAGTCCAAGTCGCCCCAACAAACATCCGTCAAAAACTGCTTAACCATTGCGGTTTTTTTCGGCCCGCGCCACACCACCGCACTGTCCCGGCTATTCAGCAGGAAGCCGATCGACATTACTGCCAGTTTCTGGTCGTTGTCGGCGTACACAGGGACCCAGCTACGAAATTTCCAAGTTTGAGTAACATAACCTCAAAAAATTCAAGTAGCTAGTTTTACCCCCCATCGGTCTGGTGGACGTCCTTGCCCTCCAGTTGGAGCAAGTATGGGACGCTGGGGCCGCACAAGTCGATGTCAAGCAAGCCGACCTAAGGAAAATCGCTTAATTTTTCATTCTAGGTGGAGGTTGGGTCTAACCTTAAAACCCTTTTCTTTCAAAGTTAGGGCCAACTGGGTGCTGACGGTTGACTTGCCGACACCGCCTTTGCCCGAAAGGACCAAGATAACGTGCTTGACGCCCTCCAACATTGCAAAAAGTGCGATAAATTATCGAGTTTTTGAGGTTAGGTCATGATTGTCATTTTTTAGCAGGGAATTTCGGTTGGGTGGTGGCAGCGCGTTTGAATTATTTTTTTTGGAAATTGATGAAAGCCCAAAAAAGCCATTTTATTATTATTATTAATACTAAATAACTTATTTTTGTGTTACAAATAATAATAATAAAGCACTGGATTACGCATTATCACTTTTTGCTTAAAAAAATGTTGCTATAGTAACTCGTTACAAACACGGTCCTCCAGTCTCTTTCCCAACAATGGTATTTCCCTCATTTTGCAAAAAATAAGCAACTAGTTGAGCCTTTTGCAGATTTTAAGCAGAGTTAAGCCGGCTATAAGTGCCTCAAGTGACCCCGGCACTTCAGTTCGTGACAATTCCACCAACGTCCCTAAATTCGAGGATTACCTCAAAAAGCGGGACTACACCGGCGCTATGACCTTACTAGAAGTACAAATAATGATCACAAGACACGATTTAACGCAACAATTTTCCAGTTTATGCAAATCCAAGAGCCCGACGTGAACATAGACCTCTGGATGGGTTACTGCGCTTTCCACCAAGGAAACTACAAAAAAGCGCTAACTATTTATGAAAATTTGCTGAAATCGAAGCCAGATCTGGACAACCTTGCGGTGAATTTGGCTTGTTGTTACTTCTACTTGGGGATGTACGAAGAATCGAAAGAGATTTTTCAAAAATCGGGGCCCAGTGGGCTAAAAACGCGCCTAAACTTTCATTTGTCTCACAAATTGCGCGACGAGGCGGCTTTGATGGAGCACCACGAGCAGTTGCAGGACGTCCTCGAGGACCAGTTAAGTCTGGCGGCTATACACTACTTGAGGGCTCATTACCAGGAAGCCATCGATATTTACAAACGGTTATTGCTGCAAAATCGTAATAATCTAGCCCTGAATGTTTACGTGGCGCTCTGTTACTACAAGCTTGATTATTACGACGTGTCTCAGGAAGTTCTGACTTTGTATCTCAACCAGTACCCGGACTCGGTCATCGCAACAAACTTAAAAGTACGTGTGTGTCCTGTAGTTCTAGTTTGAGGGAAAATTGTAGGCCTGTAACCACTTCCGGCTTTACAAAGGCTCAGTTGCCGAAAACGAATTGAGATCAATCGTCGAACAAAGCGCAAATGTTGGCTTCGGGTACGATCTAGTCAAACACAATCTAGTTGTGTTCCGAGATGGCGAAGGCGCTATGCAAGTGTTTCCATCGCTGGTTGACGTAATCCCAGAAGCGAGGCTGAATCTTGTCATACATTATTTAAGAAATGACGATATTAAGGAAGCTTATGATCTGTTGCAAGATTTACAACCGGCCGTGCCCCAGGAGTATATCCTCAAAGGGGTTGTCAATGCGGCCTTAGGACAGGAGTTGAACTCTGTATTTTTTCTGCTACAAATTGGCAAAATCAAAAATAATTGCGTTTTTTAGCCTGATCATATTAAAACAGCAGAGGAGTGTTTCCAGTTAGTTGGGAGTTCGGCGAGTGAATGTGATACGATCGATGGGCGGCAATGTATGGCCGCATTTTTCTTTCTAGCGGGACAGTTTGAGGAAGTCCTCGTTTATTTGTCCTCAATCAAAAGCTTTCTCCACTCAGGTAAGCTCTCGAATGTATGCAACCAAATATACACTTTCAATTAAATGACTCGAGAAAATACGATTCTTCCACTTTGGCGAGAATCAGGACTGGATTACAGTTGTGGGTGTCCACAAGGCTCAATTTTGGGACCTCTTCTATTTTTAATATACAACACGGAATATTAGAATCCGGAAATTATGTAAATATTCACGTATTGGCAAATGATACGCAGCTATATTATCTTATGGTTTTGATTCCAATTATGTAGAATTGTAAAACCATGTAAAACAAGTTTGCAACTTTATTAATTAAGATTTCTGTTCTGCTTCTGCTTGCGTTTATCTTTTTGTCTATATATTTTTTCCGTTCGTATTTCTTTTCTTACGCCTGATTTTCTACATTCCTGTTTCTGTGGTCAACTCCTTCTGTCTTCTTAGACATCAATGTCTATTTCTATTTTTGCTTGTTTTTAAAAATACACGATATTTTTATCACATGCGTCTTTCTGTTTTTCTGTCGATATGGCTTTTCATTTACTTCTATTTATTTTTCAGTCTCTTTATGCATTTTTTTCTCTTTTCCATTGTCTAGTTGATTTTTTTTCTGTTTGTTTTTCGTTCTGTCTTTCTGTTTTTCGTGCTGTCATGCAATTTTTTGTTTAATTGTTTGTGCTTATGTGCATTTTTCTGTTCCCCAATTTCTCTATATTCTCAGTCTTTCTTACATCTATCTCTTTTTGTGTCTGTCTATTTGTTTTTCTTTTTTTTTTATTTATATCTCACTGTTTTCCGTGTTTTTTCATGCGATTTTGTCTAATTTTCTGTGATAACAGGCGTCTCTATAGTTATTTCTCTATCTGCTTCTACCTTTTTTCTTTCTATTTATCTGTTTTCAGACTTTCTTTGTATTTATCTTTCTATCTGTATTTGTATTTGTTTCTGTTATGTAATTTTTTGTTCAATTTTTGTGTTCAAAATTTTTTTTATTAGTTATTTTGTTGTCACATACGTGTTTTTATTTGTTTGTTTTTCTATCTTTCTTCCTGTCTCAGTGTCTCTATGCTTTACATAGTTATATTATTTTGATCTTATTTTGATTCTAATTATGCAGCTTGTAGAACCATGTAAAACGAACTTGTAATTTTATAAATTAAGGTTTAACAGAATTTTTTTATTATCTAAAGCATTGGTTTGACTTTAAATGCGAGCAAATGTCCGTCAGTATGTATTTCCACAACAAACACAAAAATAAACAAGAAAATTAATCTCAAAATTGATAATATGCAAATAGGTTTTTGTCTGTTTTTCACTCTCTCTATGTTTCCGTTCTGTTTGTCCTCGCGTTTTTCTCTGTCTTCCTTTGTCTTTCTGTTCTTATTATATATCTGTTTTTTTGTTTGTCTGCCTTTCTGTTCTTATATTAACATTCTCCTTCTCTCTCTCTCTCCTTTTCTTCTATCTCTCTGTTTTTCCGTTTTTGTTCATTTTTCCTATTTCTTCTAATTTTTTTACACGATATTTTGCTTTATTTGTGTTATCACATGCATTTTTTATTTTTCTAATTTTTGTCCCTATCTTTTACCTATTTTTATATATTTTTCAATCTCTCTTTGCATTTTATTTTATTTGCATTGTCTTGTTGTTTTTCCTGCTTTTTTGTCGTTCCTACTTCCTAACTGTATTTATGTTTTTCTTGCTGTTTTTTGTTCAATTTTTTATGGTTTTATGCGTCTTTCTGTTTCTCAATCTCGCTATATTTTTTGTTTTTCTTACAGACTCACTATTTAGCTGTTTTTCTGTCTGTTTATTTCTCTTTCCGTCTGTTTTTCTTTCTGTTATGCGATTCTTTTATAAATTTTTTGTTGTTACATTCGTTCTATTTCTCCGTTTTTCCGTTTTTTGTCTTTCTGATTCTGTTTGTTTTCTTCCTTATTTCTGTGATACGATTTTTTGCCCCACTTTCTGTGATCACATGTGTTTCTCTTATTCTTCTCTCTATTTGTTTCTACCTTTTTTTGTCTTTTTATTTTGTAATCTCTCTTTGCACTTGTCTTTCTGTCTTTTCTGTTTACCTGTATTTACGATTTGTTGCTCTTTTTATTCAATTTCAGACATTTTTTATGATTTCTCACATGAGTTTTCTGTCTTTCTGTCTCTTTTTTATGTTTATTTCTTTTTATTTCTGTTATTCGATTTTTTGCTCAGTTTTATATTAGGAAAAATCTTGGGAAATCTGAAGAAATCATGAATAAAGATTAAAAAATCATGAGGAAATCAATCAGTTTTTACATTTTCTGTTTTTGTTTATCAAGTTTTTATGTTAGTCTTTCTGTTTCCACGCCTGTCTTTATACATTCCTGTTCCTGTGGTCAACTCCTTCTAACTTCTAACTTCTTAAACATCAATAAACCTATTTCTATTTCTGCTTGTTTTTTTACGATTTTTGTGTGATCATCACATTCTTCTGTCGTTATATCCCTGTCTTTTTATTTATTTCTATTTATTTTTCAGTCTCTCTTTACATTTTTTTCTCTCTTCCATTTTCTAGCTGATTTTTTTTCTGTATCTCTATCGTTCGGTCTTTCTGTTTTTTTTGCTGTCATGCAATCTATTTATATTTTTTTGTCTTTCTTACATCGATTTTTTTATGTCTGTCTATTTGTCTTTCCGTCTGTTTTTCTTAACAAATTTTAAGTACATCCATCTATCCATCTGTTTTCCTTTTTTTGTCATGCGATTTTGTACAATTTTCTGTAATCACAGGCGTCTTCCTAACCTACTTCTACCTTTTATCTGTCTTTCTATTTATCTGTTTCCAGTTTCTCTTTCTCTATCTGTTCTTCCTATCTGTATTTCTGTACGTATTTGTTGCTGTTATGTAATTTTTTGTTCAATTTTTGTTCTTTTGTTTGCTTGGTTCTGTGTCTTTCTTCCTGTCTCTATAATTTTTTTATGTTTAACCCTCTTTTTTGTTTTTATACAGTTGTTGCCATTTACGTTTAAAGTGAACAAATTTCGCAATAAAAGAAAAGACAATTTTTATCTAGTTTTTTGTTCTTATTTTTATTTTTATTTTTTTTTTCCTTAGTAATTTTTGATTTTTAGCTTAAGTAGAGTGCAATTTTTGAGCATTTATTTTAGTTAACCATTATTAATCCATTTACTTTTCCGTTTATTTATGTTGCTATTTTAGTTAAATTACCTAAGTTGTTTTTAGCACAAAATTAATCATAATCCGACCCTGATAGTAATAGTAATAATTAGCGCAGTTCAGGTAAGAGCTAATTATTTTCGCCATTAGCTGGTGTTATTTTTAATTACTGCTTAATTCCTGTTTGTGAAAAAGCTAAAAACTACGGCTTTACGCAATGTTTAACAAGGCTTGATTCAGGATATTAAATAATCTCTTAATTGCAATTAAATGCATCAAGACAATTACGGCTGATTACGATTCATTGTTTTTCTTATCCCTGGTAGCAAAAACGTGTAGAAAGTGATTAATCATTACGTAGAAATGTTTGTTTTTATTTAATTGGTTTTGTGAAAAAATGGCAAACATGCAATTTTCCTGCTACGCACTTGACACAGTATAAATGAATTTTTTCCAGACGATACATTTAATTTCAACTTCGCCCAAGCCAAGACCGCTTGCAGCCAGTTTAAGGAGGCCGAAGAGACGTTTCTCCTGATTCAGGACCCGAAGATAAAGGAGAGTCCGATTTATATTTCCAACTTGGCTCGGTGTTACGTCATGAATGGACGGCCCGAACTGGCATGGGAGCTTTATTTGAAGATGGAAAGTAGTCCCGAGAGCTTCAATTTGTTGCTTTTGATTGCCAATGATTGCTACAAGATGGGGCAGTTCTGGTACGCCGCCAAGGCCTTCGATATGTTGGACAGACTGGACCCCAATCCGGAGTTTTGGGAGGGAAAAAGGGGCGCAATTGCGGGGGTTTTCCAAGGGGTGGTGGCCCAGAAGTTCCCAGTGGACATGCTGGGTGATGTGTTGCAGCTACTGAGGAGCAGCACCTCGACCCAGGCTGACCAAATGGCCAAAGTAATAAGACAGTGGGTGAAGGAGAAAAGGGTCACGGTTTCATAATAAATAAGCCCCCATTTAGTCGCTGTATTTTCTCTAATTTAATTCTAGCAATAAATTGTGTTTTTTTTGAAATCCAAAAATTAAACTACTACGACTACTAGAAGGCCCCTTTTTTAAGGATTTTGTTACATTTTTAAAAATAGCCTTAAAAACAGGGCAAAATTCTTAAAAAAATATTTTGTGCCGAAAACAAGTGTTTTTAACTTAGGTAATTAGCAAAATAGCAAAATAAATAAATGGAAAAGTAAAATGGATAAAAAATGAATAAATGATATGAGATATACAAAAATTGTTCTCTACTAAAGCTAAAAATCAAAAACTACTAAAAAAAACACAAAACGAAACAACAAAAGAACAACAAGAAAAGAAAATAGCAAAGCTTTAATTTCATTGCGAAATTTGTTCGCCGAAAGTTTTTATTTAAACAAATGACAGAAATTGTATAAAAGCAAAAAATCGTACAACAGAAAGAAAGATTTAGAGACAGAAAAAAAAACAAAAAGAGACACAGAGATAGAAAAGCTGATAGAGAAACAAACAACAAAATAACTAAAAAAATGTGTGATCACAAAAATTGAACAAAAAATTACAATATGCACACAAAAATAGATGGGAAAAAGATAAACGTAAAGAGAGAAACAGATAGATAGAAAGACAGAAAAAAAGTAGAAGTAGAGACAGAAAAGACTAAAGAGCCGCCTGTGATCACAAGAAATTTTTAAATTTTTTTAAAGGTGTTTGAAAAATGGAACGAAATTAGGCAAAAATTTCTTATTATTTTCAAACGTTTTAAAATGGCCAGAATTCAGAAAGGCAATTATTTCGCCAAATTTAATCCAAATTTGCCGAAAAATCGCAGAATTTTGTCAAAAATGGTGTTTTTGCTTCCTTTGATCGCGAGATTTTGTAGAAACGGAACGTAAAGTTACTAACTTTAGTTGAAAATTTTTTATATTTTTTCTTTTTCAATCGTTGTTTGACTATAAACGCGATTATTTTGAGGAATTTTGTCCAAAATAAGCCGAGAAGTCAATGGCGTTTATGCAACGAAATAAAAATTACCTAAACCTGGTCATTTTTGTTTTCATTCTAGATGTGAGATTTTTGATTGAGGCAAAACCAAGATGAAAACACGCCGTTTTCCTGGCGTGTTGAAAAAAGATATGCAAAATTCGGTGAGAAAATTGTCGTGTTTTTAATAAGTATCTACTTGAATGTGGAAAAATTTCTCACAAATCAGTCAAAAAAATCACTAAATTTGAATTATTTTGCTTTTTTGGATGTTTTTTCCATTTTCATTCCGAAATGGGGTTGATGTTTGATGATTTTTTTCCAAAAAATGAACCGAGTTTTAAAATTATTATTAGGTTGAAAAACTCAGAAAAACCCACGTACAGTTTTTAATGTCCAAAAAAGAATTTTAAAACAAAAAAAAATTCGGAATTATTTCCCATCATCAGTGTCTTAAAATAAGGGCTGTTAACAGGGAGAAAAGAAAATACAAAATAACCTAGTCTTAAAAAATAGGGGCTTAGCATGAATACACAGATTAAGATTTATGAAAAATACTCCATAGATTATTTATTTTTTTATGTTTTTGGTAATATTTTTTCATATTTATGAGGACATCAACTAGTTAAATAAAATAAATAACAATGTGAAAGAATGGAGTTATATGGCACATTTTTGTTCCAAAAATGCAATTTTTGGTATAGAGCAAAATTTGTCAAAAATTACCCCAAAAAGAAAAGGATACCAGTAAACTGCAAGGTAAACAAGTCATTTTCTGTGTAAATGGTAAGCTAAAATAAGTCAAATTAAATAGAAATTCTAAATATTAAAGTAAAATTTTCTAGGTAAAATAATCTAAATGTTATTAAAACTTCATGTATTGTATTTTTAAATAAGATTTGCTAAAAATACTCCCTAACCAATTTGTTAAACTAAATTTTGATATGCTAGACATGGACTAAAAACAATTTTTGAAGATCTGATTAAAATCTATCTCTTAAAAAAATAAACAAACCCAGTGGCATATGTAGACAAAGAGATTTGCATTGATAGTTTTTTCTTAAATAGGTATAAATAATTTTCAGTTGTATTTACTGAATAACCAAGCGTTTAATTTTCTTTAAAAAAAAAACAAAATTGGATCGAAAATTGTGTTAATTGTGCCTTGTTCCCGTGCTTAAAACGTTTTTAAGCGAGGATTTGAAAAAACACAGAACTGGATCGAAAATCATTTATTTTGGCGTTGTATTTTGAAAGTTTTTCATCCAAAAAACAATTATTTTGATAAAATAAAAATCGCCCAAATGTATCGAAAATGTTACGTCTTACGGCCATCGCATCGATGTTTTACGTTTAGAAGCGATAACAGAATTCAAACTAAAATAAAGAATATCTAAAATTTCGTTGAAATGGATTGAAAATTTGGCGCTTAAACACCCATTTAGAATAACACCCCAGTTTTTTATAAAGAGAAATTAGGTAAATTAGGCTAAAAATGAATTTTTACTCAATTTTTTGTCACATCTGAGAGTAAAATCAATGTGAATTTTTCAGAAAATCTTTGTGATAATTTTTGCAATTTTTCAATTTATAAACATTTATTATATAGATATGTTATAAAATTTGTAGGCTTAAGTTCAAGCAACTTTTTTCTACAACCAGTTTTATCAGAAATTATGTACATTTTTGCAATACTTAGTTGTATTGTAACCATTGAAAATGTAATGCTCGATATGCTAGTAATGGGGGAAAATGAGTACTAGTTGGGCAATGTAATCAATAGTGGAATTCCATTGTTTTACGGGAAAGTAGGTGAAGGCTTTGTAACGGAGAGTCATTAAGTAATAATAAATAATTTAATAATTTCCTAGAGAAATAAATACATCTTGAATTAACTAAACAGACATACAATCGCTCCCTCTCATTCTCGACGTGTTTACAACAAAATATAAATACATTCATATTACAACGTTATCATCCGCTTGTTAATCTCAAACTCTTGTTTAAAAAAATTCAACAATGATTGTTTTATTCAGACTAGTTTTACTATTCTAACAAGGATGATGATTGTCCAGAGCCGGATTCCAGCCAAGCTCTAGTCTAAAGTTTAGTACACACACTAACTTAAAGTATAATACAAGTTGACGATTGGTAGAGTATCTCCAGTCCACTGGACACTAAAACGCTTACAGCTAAAATAAATAATTAAAATACCGTTGGCTAAAACATTTGAGATTAAGGCCCTTCGTGTGTCGCTCGCCAGTGTGCTACGATCCCAAGCTAGTGTTTGTCGTTTTCTCGTTTTATAAAAAAATATATGCCGTAACAAAATACAATCATTATCAGCAGCCAATATGGCTTACGCACGTTTCGATTAACAAACAGACGTCGGTAATTTGTTATCCTATCTAACGCGTTTAGAATACTTTGATGGTGTTCCCTGAACGTCGGTATGTAGAAGGTACCGACCAGTCTTTGGTGCCACTAGAGCGCGTACGGGTACTCGGCCAGGAACACCGCCAGCGAGGTGGGCAAGCCCAGCTTGAAGATCCGCACCTCGGACGCGTCCCGCAGCTGCCGGTGGATCGCCAGCCGCGCCAGGTGCTTCAAGCTGGGCGGCGCCGGCTCCCGGGGCAGCGGCCGGTCCAGGTATATGGACGAGAGGCACTTCCCCTGCGGGTCCACCCACACCTGGGTGTCCTTGCGGCGGCGCACGTAGTGCTGCACCAGCTCGATGACGCCGGGGAAGAGCGGCATGGAGGCCTGCAGGTGGGGCTGCGCGTCGAGCCGGAAGTGGCCGTTGGTGTAGAACAGCCGGACGGACTTGGGGCCGCGGTCCGTCTGCACACTCAGCGAGAAGAGAAAGCGCGGGTCGGAGGAGTTGCGCACGAGGAAGGTGCCCACTCGGGTGTCCTTGAGCAGCTCATCGCTCCTGTCGAAGGTGAGGCCCTCGTAGTACCAGCCGGATAGGCGCAGAGCCTTGACGATGTCCTGGAGGCGCGCGAACTCGGTCTCGGGCTTGGCCTCGGGGGGCGGCGCCGGCAGGCCCCCGAGCGGCGGCAGGACGAACGTCAGCGGCACGCTGGGGGAGACTTGGGGCGAGGGGCAGGGCGACAGGGGCGGCACGATGCCGCCGCCGGACAGGACGTGCACCGACCTCCGCAGGGAGCAGCATGGC
Organism: Tribolium castaneum; assembly: GCF_031307605.1. NCBI lineage: Eukaryota > Metazoa > Arthropoda > Insecta > Coleoptera > Tenebrionidae > Tribolium > Tribolium castaneum. The sequence goes on along the minus strand of NC_087399.1, from coordinate 7,641,847 downwards.
GGCACCGGGGCGCAGCACGTGAATTGGTGCTTGCAGTTGGGGCATACGGTGCTACAGCCTAACATTGCAGGCATATGCCATGCCCGGAACAATCAGTCTTCTGCAACAAACAAAACTACATTCATTATTTAATTACTAACTTTTTTTATACAGAAAAAATTCTCTACATCGAGAGCTAGAGGTAATTTTTAAAACATTTGCATATTTTGCATTAAAATGTGATAGTACAGTCACAATCAAAAAGAATGACAACCCTAAATCCCGAGCCACAAATCTTTTCGATTTGATACAGTTAATGTGTACGTTCGGCTAGTTTATAATGGATATAGTTGAACCGTTTGTAAACTTTTAAAAAAAATGACCCGGGGTATCATTCCTTTTGATCGTGACTATACTTCTGGACATTAATACATTTCTAAATAGTCTGTTTTTTAATTTCCAAACCACACATTAATAACACTAAACTTTCTCTGAATATTTGTTTCAACTGTGATATGTGGATTATCACAAGCTCAGTGACTAAATTGTCTATTAAACAACCCACTGTTTGTGAAAGTAAGTAAATTGAATATACTTTTGTGTAAAAAATTGAATCTTCACTAATTCTACCTAAATAAAATTCGCAATGCGGCAATTTTCATGCTGGGACGCCTTTTTCTAAGGCATGCGTTTTCCACATTTTGTATTTCTTTGAAAATATTCTGCGCCATCGATTGTTTGCTTGATCACTGGTTAAAAACTATGAGCATTTTCTTCGATACTTAACAAATATCTTCATTTCTCATCATTTGATGGGGAAGTTTTATTTATACCATGCCGTCATTTGAATTTATAATTAGAGTAGGTGTTTTTTTTTGCTTTGTGATTGATAATAAACTAGTACAAACTTCGGGGAAAATATACTCTAATTAAATATTATTATGGCTCTACAGTTTGATTAAATTTGATAATCAGCTGTAATTTTTCTTCTTGTAAATTATGTTTAACTCAGATTCTTCTTCTGCAGCTCACATACAACTGTGTTTAGTCGTTTCTTTAATAGCAAGTCCATTTTTAAGAGCTGATATTTATAGGTAAGCTAAATTTTATTTCAACACGAGAACTAACTGCTGCACGTTCAGCTCGGAATCATGGTTTCAAATTAAACTGTTTCTTTTTTTTAATTTAAGGATTAGGTACAGTTATCTAATACAACCTTTCTCACCATTCTTGAATCTATGCTCTTTTCCAGTACATCATACTAACTTTTGTTAGTGTGAAACAATCTATGGAATAATAAATAGAATTCAAACCATATCATTTTTATGTAACAATACTTTTAACTTTTTTACTTTAGGTTTACATAATTTTTGATAATAATGATAGGTATTAATTTTTCGATTGTACAGGGTGAATCAATAGTTCTGAATTTTTGTTAATATGCAACCAATAATACAGATTCCAGCTGACCAGATCGGTAAACATAAAAAAATGGAAATTAATCCACGATTACATTGTTCTGTGTATTGTCAAGTTTGTTTTAACAGTTTTGCTAAAATTTTATTATGGACTATCATTATTTGAAAGATAAAAAACCAATGTTGATTCAAATAATGTTTTTTAAAAATTAAACAGTCTCCGAGTAATAAGTGCAACAGTATTTTTGGTAGCATCTTAGAACATATCAGAAATAACCCACTAGTGACTAACCCTGTATAAATTATCCAAAAAATTTCATCCTTATTCAAGTCAACCGTAGCGTTTCATTTGATTCTGTTTTGTATTTTCTGTGTATGTTTTCAGAAATTTTCTCAGAAGAATATTCTGTAGAATAATATTGATCTCTAGGATTATTATAGTCATTGGATTCAAATAAACATGTTTCTGAATCAGAATCTCCTAACGAAATAATGAATAATGAATTATGATCTCCTTCATTAGTTTATTTAAATTTTGTATTTTCCTCGTATAAACATTTTTTTTAATTCAAAATATTGAAAAATGTAAGTCAAGTGGTAGTCAAGCAATGGTCCTCCTTTACTAATTATTCTTTCGGTAAAACAACACTGTCAGCCAAAAAATATTGACTTACCAAATAATTATGTTATAGAACACTAACCTTAGGAAAAGATAGCGTTGCTATAACGAACCATTTAGGCCACTATCAAAAATTAAATGAGTAATTATTTTAATTTTAATATTTATATATTTAATTATTTATTTATTTAAAATGATCTTGCTTGTGAAAAAATTGCAGTTCTCTAGACTGCCTTCTTTCAACTTTTTTTAGAAAATCTATAAATCTATAAACTGAATATTTAATTGTAACACGCGGAGTTTTTATTTTTGACAAAATAATATATTATTATACGAGTTTTATAAGACATTCTATTACGGCACGAATTGTTTTGGAGCACGACGAAGGAGTGCTACAATTAAATCTTACAAAACGAGTTATTATTTTTTCTACTTTTTATTTTTATAAAAAATTACTACTTTGTGAACAATTTGTGAAACCAAAGTAGAAAAAGGGCAATCACAGTTATTTGCAATAATGACTAATTTCACTTAGAACTAAACTTTATTACAATTAATAAATAATAATAATAGTAATAATCTGAGATATTGATTGCGATTGCTATCATTTCTACTTACTTAAGTATATCAAAATTAATAAAAGGTCAGGTCAGGGTTAACCCTTCGAGCACTGTGGTTACGGTTACGACACTCAAAAATCACGCCCGAAACTCACTTTTTCACGTTGATTGTTCTTGTGCAAAGTGTAACAATAAAAAGAACAAAGGTTCAGATAAATTTCAGGTAACGTTTTTTGTCAAACAATCACGGAGATTATTTACTGTTTGCGTTGCGAAACTTTTCGAAAAAACAGGTATCTTTAATTCCACGAAATAATCAAGAGGATATGCTTGATAATTAGAGTTGTGCGCGACATACAATTCTCGGAAAATCGCAGACGAAGCTTTATAAAAATACTAATTTATTGTAATTGATACGAAACGAAAGGTAATGAGGGTTTACAAAGGGCCAAAGGCCTGACTTATCATCGAAATCAAGCGACCTGCGGCTAAATGACATTTGCGAATTATGTCACTCCATTCAAGTGTCTTGGCCGGAAGTTTACGTCACACTAGAAATCAAACCTGGCCGTGGTTGATAATGATAAAAAAAGGTGTTTTCATTGATGAAAGTCAAACGATCCTTGAACTTTTATTCATAAAATACACGAATCTCGAGTTATTAGAAAGGTCAGGTCTGTAAATACGCCACTGGAACTGTCAACTTAACCAAGGCCAACCTTGATCCCAAAAAGTACTGTCGTTAAATACACGCGGAAAATATTTTCTAATTATAGCATTTTTTCGTGAGCCAGTTGGCCATGATCAAATAACTGCGCCAGTCATCTGTTATTCCACGCCGCTTTGATTTGGACATATGGAATAACCGTCCAACATTTGGTTACCGCGCAAAGACAAGCCTCTCGACAATTTTTAATTGAAAACTTCCCGTTCATGAAAAATCCCGCTTACGTACAAGCAACCAACCGCACAAAAAACACCGCATAAATGTATAACAATGAAGGTGAGATTCCGTGAATAGAAGACAATTTTTCCGGCTCGTTCTGGACCGGAAACGTGGAGAAAGTAAAGAAAGAAGATAAAAAAAAACCAAAAAAATAATTCGTGTGAGTAATCGTTCGGTTTTATCAGTGGTTCGGTGATGGCGATTCACCTGTTGACTACCCCTGTCTAGCATTCGGCCCATTTCCTGTGCTCGGATTTGGGGCCGATTCCTAGTAGGACCCGCAGGTGTGCAGTGGGTCTTTTTTCCAATAGGTGCGACAGAGAGCCCGCCAGATGCCTGCTCGGTTCCTGGAAGTCTGATCAGACTCCGTTCGCGGAATAATGCAACAAAGCTGCTGCTGCTGCCCAGAAACTAAACTTTGTTGCTTTGCCACTCTTTGTGTGGAAGGGAAGGTCACCGGCAAAGAACGAATTTCGCAGAAGGTCGCTAAGAAAGGGGCTTCAGCACTCGTAGGCGGATTAGAAAGCGAACAGGTCGATTCCGAGAATGATTAACGCCAATTGATAATTGTATTACTTTGAAGTCGGTTTACGCCGTGCAAGGCTGGAATAATTAACGCCGGGAACACTGGACAACAAATTCAGTTTTTGTTGAAAATAAAAGAAAATTAATTTTTTATTCAACGCTAATTAAATAACATGAGATTGAAATTTTTCCGAGTTAGAGCAAGCTGTGTCTGTGGAACCTTAGCCACAATTTTGCCCTTTATTTACGGACGCACTTTTGGAGTTTTGTTGTCGTAGGCTGGTTTTACAAAGTTACACTTGCTCTAATTGGGTACATTTTCGATCTCATGGTATTATGTGGTATACAGGGTGTTCCCTCTAAAACTCACATTAGAAGTATTAGATCTAATAATGGTAGTCATTTAAAAATTTGATAAGTTATTTTCAACATGGTGGCACTTCCGGTTATACCGGAAGTAGTTATCAAATTTCTCATTTTAAATAAAAAGCTATGTTTTTTGCTGCATTTTTTGCATTACCCGAGTTATTTTAAGAGTTTTATTAACTTTTTCTATACCTACCTAAATTTAGTCGTTTTCGAAATATTTAAGTTTTTTTTGAAAATTTTTGGATTTGCGTTTTTGACTTCAAAAATCGATAACTCGGCCGTGTTTAAATATTTTGAAATCCTTTGTGGCTTTTTTGAAACAAAAGGTTTAGATCTTCTCTTTGGTGTTTTCGAATTTTTAAAAAAAGTTAGAAAAATCTAAATTTTTAAGATTAAATTTGCAGAACTTCAAACGCCCATAACTCAGTTTTTTCAAATAAAATGCCACAATTTTTTTTTATTTGACAAAGTGGCAGAAAATTTATTAACATTCCCTATTTGATCTTTAACAGTTTTCAAGTTATACGAACTTTTTGTTGGCACTGAGAAATTCATTAGCTCTTTTTGCATAGTTTGCCATGGAAACATGAGAAATCAAAGTTTTTCAAATCTAAATTCAATGAATTTATTTTATTTTAACAGAAAAAAAGCAAAATTTTGAAAGAACTTTTCGTTTATTCAATGAGAAATGTTTTTTTCCGGTCAAAAAAAACAACCTTACACCTAGTAAAATAAAAATTGGGGCATTCCATTTGAAAAAATTGACTAATAGCTTGCAGAAGTTGTCCAAAAGTAACGTTAAAGTTTTGGAGTTTGAAGCAAAGATATAGACTTTCTTTTTTGATTATCAAAATATGATTTCTAAAACTCAAAAAATGGCAAAATTATTGATTTTTGAAGTTAAAGATGTAAATTAAAAAATTTTCAAAAAACAGAAATATTTCGAAAACGCCTAAATTTAAGTATAGGTAAAGCTGAAGAAAATCTTGTAATAACTCGAGTTATCTAAAAACGCCGTAAAAAATATATCTTTCCATTTAAAATAAAAAAATTAGTAGCGACTTCCGGTATAACCGGAAGTGGCGCCATGTTGAAAATATTTTCATTAAACAGGACCCAACGAGTTACAACTGTGCACCAATTTTCACTTTTTCAGGTAAATATGTATTATCAGAACTTTCAATACTTCTGATGTGCCATTTAAACGGAACAGCCTGTGTACTACATACTTAATTAATATGAAATAAAAAAATTAATAAGAGCTGACTTACAAAAAAATTGTTCTATTGTTATTTTCCACTATATAAAATAAAATTAATTTGGATGTAATTTATATAAAAATAGAAAAAAAAGAAATAAAATTTGTTGTCCATTGCAATCGGAAAAAGAAAGTTTTAAACGTGGTCAAGACTCAAGAGTGCTGTGAAAATTTGACAGATCGGGCGCAGCACTCTCGACCACGTTTTTATTTAGACTGCTGGTGACCTTCACGGCACAATCAAAATCGCCAAGGCTGCGATTTTGATAAACAATTAATATTTGCACAAAACTTTCCGTTTCGGGCCTGGATTTGAGCGAATTATCGCAAGTTAGGCGGAAGTGCGACTGCACTTGTCACATAAGTCAGATGTTTTCGAGTATCGTATTACATAACAGAACGATTACAAATAATGGTAGTATTGCATGAATAAATAAAGTGAATGAGCAGGTGTTACATTGAATTGTTTTAAATGACAATATAATGACAGCGCGCCTTTTAAGGAATATCCAGATCGGGGAAAAAACCAAAAGAAAGCCGAATTTCCCAGAAACTTATTTCAGTTCAAGGTGCGTCTCGAAAAGCTATCACGTGGAGGAAATGCTTATTTCCCAAATGCAAGTGGAGCCCAAACATTGTAATAATTACGTAAAGCAAACAATGTATAACACGGCCATAAAAAGAGGTGCTTGAACCGTGTCGATCTCGGTCGGCTTTGATTTTCTGTCAGAATTGACAGCGCGCGGCCAACTTGTCACGAAAATTGAGCATAATTTACCGTTGGGTGATTAGTGGAGAAAAGCCGGAAGGAAGAGGTTGTTGAACTCGCAATTTGTCAAAAATTGTTGGGAAAATCGGAGCGCGCTGTTTTCCAGTCACATATTTCCCGGGAACTCCATAAATAATTCAGGCCGGCGCGAAAGTACGTGGAAATTCAGATTTAGCCGAGTTTCCCGAAAAATCATGATGGTGTGTTTACGCACGGAAATAGACGCACGCGATCCAGTGGGCGGCGATGGGCCCGTCATTCATTTGTTTTGGTCTTAAATATATAGTGCGGCGCGATAAGGAAGGCTTGTACCGAGAATCCGGAGATAATGATTTCTCATTAAGAAACTCAATTTCAGGGTCATTTACATGGTGTCGTAACCATGTGCTCTCGTGTCGTTTCGAATTCTGTCATTGTCCCCCGATCTAGAAGGCGTGCCGCGATCTCGGCCGCCTGCGATTCGCACCAATTTTTACCTAAGCCTAATCCTTAAGGACACCATCCGAAGAGGCACATTGTGGATAATCCCAAATGGAACTTGCACTGTTTATGCACTCGTCCGTTCCACACTAGGCGCACTGGGACACATTTTACAATAAGACACTTTCAATTGTTCTCCTAGGCCAACTCGGTGACTTTTGTTACACTACTTTTAGGTTATGTTATTGATTGACTTGTCGGCCGAACTGCCGTTTGCCGAATGCGAGATGTGAAACGAGCGAAGCGCCGACGACGATGTCCGACCGATCGTCGGTTGTGTGACGTTTAGAGAGAGAACACTGGCAATAAGTTAACGCTAGAGCGAGTAGAGCGAGACGGCGCGAGCGCAGCCTTCTGGGAATGATAAAACGTGTTTTCACTTCACGCTAAGCAGGCTGTGGAGTGGGGCGGCTCTGGCTGGAGTATTTCAGGGAATCCTCAGTTCGTAGAAGGTACGTATATATGTATAATTTTAGCCGCGGGTTAGATCCACGACTCGCGTAAACAGAGGTTCTAAAACTGTTACCAGCGTCGGCAGGTTGGCAACACTGCCCGAACTGTGACGTCAATTGTGACACGTGTGACGGAGACAAGCCAAATGCCAAATGAATGATTTGAGTTGGCGCTGGACAAAGCACACATTCTTGGGACAGGACCAGAAACGTGGTGGAATTATTAGAATTTTATGACATTGCCTAGCAACGGACAATCAAAAGTGTAAACACAACGTCAAAATGGCGTAATTAACATGTCGTTGCCTGGTTACACACTGCACGGATTTTTCTGTTGACATAGTCGAGGAATGGCAGGGCCGGAATAAGATATTTTTGCTAAATTACACGATTCGACAAACTACAAGTTAAAGAAAGGTCGCGAAATGGCACGAACGAAGCGAGTGCCATGAGTATGTGTCAGAGCCCCCAAACATTAATTTCTGTTTTTTAATAAATAATATAAAAGCCTAATGGACAAGTTTTTTGAATAACAAGCTAAGAAGTCTTTAATACACATTTATTAAAAAAATAATATACAAATTGTTATTATGTACTTAATAAAGTATTGTTTTTTAAAGAATGTGTTTTTTTGTGAATGAGATCCAATTATTTCAAAACCTACCAGTAACTAATGTATGTATATACATATACATATATACATACATACGTATACCCTATATACACATAAAATTCATGTTTTTGTTGTGGGTCATTTTTCAAATAAATCTTTAAACAGGTCGATTATATTTTTGTAAATATTACATTTTGACAACTATGCTAACATTTGTGACGTCACTGGTTTCTGAATAAATGACGCCATTTTAATTTTTTTTAATGGCAGTCAATATTTTTGGCTACTGTTTTAGATAGTAGATATAGTATTATCTTCCTGGTAAGTACAATAAAATTGAAATATGTGATAAATTACAAAAATGCACAAAAAGACAATAAGGTAAAAAAGGCAAAAAATGTATTGATAATTATTATACAATCGCTTTATTTTTTTCCTTATCTTATAAGGGGTGATTGTTTTTTTGCTTATTTTGAAAAATTATAATAATAATAATATGCATTTTATGCGTGATTTTCAAACTCATTTCCAAAAATGCACAAAATATAGGGTGTTTTTTATCAAAAAAAAATTATAAATTTACACTGTTAGATTTTTTGGATTAAAAACTTTTAGTACATACTTATTGAAAAACATACCTAAAATTTTTGAACGGGCCCACCCCAAAATTATTTTCTGGATACGCCCCTGGTGCTGGTGACTATACAGGATGATTCTAATGTAGCTAGAGCTTTAAAATTTCATTTACCATCCAAATCAACCTTTTTGAGTTCAACTAAATTATTTTCAAAATTGCTTAACTTCCGGAACAGTGAGAAGTTGGTGCCAACTTTGAAATTTTCAATAGTAACGACCTATTTTTATTGCATTTTTGAATTTGCTTTTTGAACTGATTAAAATATACATACTCTAGTTGTAGTACCTATCTGTCATAGTTTTTGAAGTATGTAATTTTTCCTAAAATCTTCAAGATTGTTTACTATAAAATTGCAAGGCTACTATGATTTTTTGAAAATGAAGCTTAAAAATTGATTATGACAAAGTTTTTTCAAATAGAATAACCCTGTTTTTTTCAATGGCAATCAAAAAAACATAATTTTACTTCATTACTTTCGTATTTAATCGACTAAAATCCATTTTTGTGATTATTTTAAAAACTCTAAGAGATAAGTATAGGAAAAAATTGAAAAAAGTCACCATAAACCCGATGTTCTTTGGACTGCCGTTAAGAAAATAGAGTCGTTCCATTTAAAAAAACTGAGTTTTTGATAACCGTTTTAAAAAATCATATTAGCCTTGAATTTTGACAGTTGACGATTTTGGAAATTCTAGAAGACTCTCCAAACCTTCGGTTATCAAATGCAAAAAAAAATATTTACTTTTTACAAAGGGTTCAAAGACTGTGACATTTTACATAAACCCGTGCAAATGAAAAATTTAACAAAAAAATTGACATATGTCAAAAACTATGACAGGTAAGTACCAACAACCTGGGTAAATTTGACTCAGTTTGAAAACGTGAATTCAAAAAAGCAATAAAAATGAGCGGTTACTATCTGAAATTTCAAACTTGTCGCCAATTTCTCGTAGTTCCGGGAGCTCAGCCATTTTGAAAATAATTTAGTTGAACTCAGAATGGCCGCTTTGTATCATATACAAAATTTTAAAACTCTAGCAGTATTAGAAGTTAAAAAATTTCTAAAGTAGGTCCTAAAAGACTCACCCTGTAGTGCTAAAGAAAAACCACACTAACTCGCCAAAATTCAAATTCCTTTTATGTCTTCCTTTTTTCCCTCCATATAACTTCTTTTGTTAAAATAGAAATTGTTAAGTTGTATTAACTAATATTAACTAATTTTGGGGGCCTGGACAAGAGTCCGGGCCTGGAACTGTTGGTGAAGTCACCGAATTGTCTAATTGAAAAGTCATAAAAACAAACAAACAATTAGCGCAATTAGCATTCGTAATGAGTTTTTCTGGTCGTAAATCACCTTATACATTGAATTTCATGAAAGAATCGCAGCTGTGTAATGAATTTTTTATTTTATGGATCACATTGTATTTTTAATTCTTTGAGGGCGTATGAGTCAAGCAAAGTACGCAAGCAAATTTACTCAGAATGTAATGAGAAGAATAATTATAAAAATGCGGTTTTACACAATTATTTTGTTATTGTTTTGTGTGCGTCAGGAAGCGCTGAATGTCAAATAATCGGAGATAGGACAGTTTGAAGAGTAAAAAAAAATAATACGAGTGAAGGAATGTATCTTGGGATTTTTGCTGTTATCATGTCAGTCTCGCAGATCTGGTACATTGTTTCCAAACTGATTGATAGATTCATTCAAGGTGAAAAAAATAAATAAGTACAACCACATGAATTAGGAGCAATGTCTTGTTGTAATAATCTACAACCGATGCACCCGATATAATTAAAAAGCCATTCACATCTGCTGCTATATTTATCGCATTTCCAGCGAATGGAATGATTTATCATACATTTACATAAGTTTTTTTGTCATAGTTCACGCCATTTGATTGTTAATTCGTGTTAAAGCGTTTAAAACGTCTTTATTTGTTAACCAAATACGGGACAGTTGATAGTGATAACATCGCGAGTTCAAGAGCTTGAACGCAAATTTGAGAAAATCTTGCATAAATATTTTCGGTTAACTATTTGGAAATCCAGACGCAATCTTGATTCCGTTATCAGTTCCGGGAACAGTTGCCATCACCACTCAATTTACTCAAATTGGAAAGCAAATAAATCCCCCACGAATTTAGCGGAATTGCAGATAATTTTGTCAAGAGTGCTTTTATCTCCACGTAATTACAGAATCATTTGCACATTTCCCAGGAAATTGTTATCAAATTTTGGCGTGATAAGAAAAATCATTAATTATCGCATTTTCGCGCGAAAATCTAATCAAAGTTCCTATTGTTTGCCGGAATGTGCCAAATCACTGCAAAAGTTTTCACTAAATTTGAAAACATTTTGCAATAACAATTTTCCGAACTCCAATAAAAACCGATTTCTTTACGTAACCAAATGACGTGATGAATCTGATACAAGGATTATTTATTTTATTTAACGTAACTCTAATAATAATTATGATGTATCGACTGTCATCACGTTTTTAGATAGGTGTATACGGCGTGAGTTTATTGGGAATTTGCAGTTTTCTTCTTATTTGTGCAACGAATTCACCGAGGAAAGCGATTCGGGGAACGCTTTTTGATGTTTGCCCCATTAGATGACATGCAATTACTAAATAAATGGAAAATGATAATGGCTTTCGGCGAAATGTGATTATGTTAACCGGTGGCAAATTTTCGGTTATTTGAAAAGCGCTACTGGTTGCAATCTTAGATAAATTGATTTTCACTTGTCCTCATAATCTCATTTTTGTCTATGCTTGCAACCAATTAACTTTTACTTCATGCCAAAGCCAATTAACTAACTAGGTTTGCGTAAATTGCTTTTGAAAAATAAAATGTTACAACCACTCTTGACTACCCCTGGTTTACATTAGAGTCGACAAAAACCGGTGAAACCTGGGTTATGAATAATGAATAAGCCAAAAGTAACTCTCAAAATTTATATTTCTGTTCTGAGTCATTTTTCAAAAAATACTCGGACAGGTCGATTTTATTCTTTTAAACGCTACATTTTGACACCATAGTGACATTTAACACGTCATTCGTTTTTTAAATGACAACATTTCTAATAACAATAATAATAATAATAACAATAATAACCTTTTAATTAGTGTTTTAGACAGTATACATTTTTGTCTCTGTAGTAACTATGAAAAAAATTTAGAAAATAAAGAAAAAAAAAAAGTTATTAAAAGTTTTACACTACTTACATAAAGAGCTTTATCTTTTGTTTTCGCTTGATTTTATAAAGGGTGATTGCGTTTTGTTTATTTAAAACTAATAATTGTCTCTTATAAAATAAGAGTGTTTAATTGTCAACACAATTTTTTAGTGTTTTTTATTTTTTTTTCATTTTATTATTTTTTTTTTATAATGATAAAGATAAAGATGTGAACTATCCAAAACAGTGAACAAAAATGTCAGTTGCCAATAAAAAAATGAAAATAACGTCACAAATGCCAAAGTGATGTCAAAAAGTAGCATTAAAAAAAGTAAAATTCACATTTTCGATTTTTTTTTGAAAATGAACAATAACTGATATTAATTTGATGTACTTTTGCTTTTTTTGTATACAAAATTACAAAAACATGCATTATTAGCTTTGGTATTCTCTGATAACTGATAAGTAGATATGTATTTTGGAAAAATTAATTTTGCAATAATGCCTGTCTGAACCAAAAAATCACAAAAAAAAACTAATTTGGGTACCGATCTGATGATTTGGTGTAAACTATAGAAAAATTCTAACATTTTGTAAAAAACTAGGATACGTAAATGCGGTTATAACCAAAACCTTATATTTTTTTTTAATTTGAGAAGTTTTTTGACAATTATGGATATAAAGTTCATTCTTTTTTAAAATAACTGGCAAAGAGTTATTATGATCGCATAAGCCATTAGCACCCGCTATTTTTTGACGGTTGGTAATGTAAAACGAATATAAATAGGACAAACTAAATTTTAACCAGCTCTTAACATTTTGACTTATGTCTAAAAAAAATTCAGTCGTAGCCAAGAAATAAATACAGATTCAGAATCCTTGACTAATTTTGCGTATAAAAAGGTAAAGTAGATAATATAAATTGTCTGAACTGTACTTTCAACTAAAAATAAGAAATTAAAGGATTCATGTTTTACCCCAACTAATATTGTATCTCGAGGAAATATTGATCGATATCTCAAAAACTGTTTGGTATAGATAAAAAATAAAAACATTTTTGGAATCCCCAGACAATTGTCTTCGAGAAAATCCTACATTTGAATCAGTTTCATACTTTATTTTGCAAAAAAATCAGAAATGTTTGGTTTTTGACAAACTTAGTTTCTTTAGAACAACTATAAGCACGTTTAGGGGTTAATAAGACTTTATTTTTCAAAGAGATTTCGTTAAAACAGGTCTGAAAATGATTAAATTTGGTAGAAAGTGGCATGTTTTCCCAATTTTTGAAGATTTAGTCTGATTTTTAACAAATTATTTTATCAAAAAAGTGTTAAATTATCTAGTTAACTTTGAAATTGGTTTACATGTAAAAAAAATTGTGCCGCTTTACTCAATTGAATCCTCTGTCAATAAATGTCAAATCTGTCGGTTGTGAAATTCAATTAATTTCTTAATAATATTCGATGTCTAAACGCCTATCATTAGTTCTATAAAACGGCATTTAATTCACAGACGACTAGATGAGAATCATTTAAAAACACATTCTATAACAGGATGAAAAGATCTCTTTTCAAGATAAATTAATGCAGAATCAGGCAAAAACTCCAAAAACCCAATTACTTCTCAAAAATTTTACTAGACTAACCATAAAATAGTACCTAGTAATATTTTTTTTTAGTTAGAAACGCAAGTTTTATTTGTGACAATAAAAATTAGGAGAAGATATACTACATTTAAATCTCTCTTAACGGACACCTTCTACAAGCATCTATTTTTGTTATTTCTGTTGTTTTGTTTTGATTTAATGAATTTTGAATGAAATTATTTCTCTTTTAAGCGGACTCTCTAATAAACGGACGCAGTCTTTAAAATTCGGGTCTTTGGTAACAAAATCTCTCCCTTAAGCGGACATTATGCCGCATGCTCAAGTGTTATTATTATTACATAAGCGAGTACATGGTTTTTTCTGAGTTTAACTGATTAAGATTCAGACCTCGGAAGAGTATAAAGTTCCACTATATGTTATTGCACTAGTTCTTATTTGCATTCGTTTGTACCTATACATCAGTTCATTCTTTATACCTACAGCGTTATTATCACAAATAAAACTAAAAAAGCATATGTAACCTTAAAAGAAAAATAAATAAATTCTGGATCAGAAATAGAAATAGCATGGAAGGTGAAACGTTTGTGAAAAACGAAGTGTTTCAAAAACACTACAAAAACTTTGTAATAAAGGACTGAAAATAGATCATTTAACTAAAAATTGCTTTACAAAAATATTCTGCTTTTCGAATTCATTGTTGAGATGAGTTTGCAGAAACATTGACAAAAAATCAAATTTTTAAAGCATCTGAAGGGTGCTAGGAAAGTTTTGAATTCGTCACCACATAAGTTTTAAGTACATTAAGTAATTAAGTACAAGATTAGCAAATTGTGAAGAAAAAAACCTCTTTAATAAATTCTTTTTTTTTTATTCTTTATTTTATTTATTCTATTGTTTTATTTTCTAAGCTGAAGTTTATTAAGAATTTGGTTAAAATGTAATCTAGTGCGAGACTCCTATAAGCGGACACCTCTGTTAACCGGACCGGCATGTCACCGTTGCACTATATTACCAAATTCTTTATAAACTTCAGTTTAGGAAAACAATTGGAAAGATTTGAAATGAAATCAGTAATCGGTGAAAGTACTCGATGACAAACAGTGAATTTCATTTTTTTGAGATGAATCCTTTCCCCATTGACGTCATCAGTTCGACCTTTTATCTCCCCGATAATCGATTATTATATCTCGAATTCGATCCTGCGATAATTGATTCATTCTCCGAATCGTGCGCTGGTTTTACGGTCGGGGATGATGGCTCGTAAATTCATCTTTATAGGCCTTCTCCGAAGCGCCCGTGACCCCGTGTCAACATTTTGACAAACTCTGCCAATCGCACCAAAAATGGGCAACATTTTGAATGCAGCTGAACTTTCCTTTATTCCAAAGAGTCGCGTTTCTCGCGCTTCTCGGTAGAAACCCGATAAACAATCGCTCTGATCCATTTATTATTAGAAAATGCGTTCGCCGAATGCTAATTTCGGACCGATTGCATTCAAACTTTTAATTGCATTATCTCCGGATCGGCCATTTTGATTGCTTATAATTGCGTGTAATTAGCGTAGTGGGAACAATGGGTTTACCGTTATGTGCCACTTTTTCAGAAATTTCATAAGTGGAAGCGTTTATTTATCATTGTTCGATGATAATAACGAGCGTTCGTGGAAGCGCACCCGTTGTGGCGCCTCTTTAAGGGCGATTATTATTTTTTAATTACTCACTGATTCCGGGGAATTTTTCATTGTTTCAATAAATCCAAAGACAGTGAGTAAGCAGCGGTTCCGATAATGGCATCAGCGTCACAACGCTCGTTTTGGAACCGTCTGAAATAATAAAGGTACCAAGAAAACTCAATTGGTGCTAAATAGGGTGAGATCGATAGCCCAACAAGTGGTTCGATTTTCCACAAATTATCATTCCGAGAACTCCAATAATACGAAAAGAGGTTAAACATTGCCACTTCCACGAAGACGCTATTGTACGGTAATTATTTAAAAATCAAGGAGGCTCCGTTATAGTGCGCACATTCAAATCAATCCGCCATTAAATATGCATATGGCCGTTCCACGGATTATTCTATTTATGTACATATTATAAAAGTTTAACACCGACGTCAATAATTCAGCAAGTTTGGGGCCAACCCGAATTTAGACTCCCGGATCGATCCGGTTATTAATAGCGATTCCGGGAAGCGCACACCACACCCCCGGATTCGCGACGACGCTGCTCATAACCTCATCCCGATGACGTTTCACTATCGATTTTTGGGCTAATTGGACGCTGACGTCACGCAAAAGTGAAACAAATGCAGTGTGAAATAGTGTGAAAAAAAAAGGTGTTAATTAATGTCTTTCAATAAAAAATACTCTGAAGTGTCATAAATAAAAAATGGAATTTTCGATGAGCACTTGAGGAAAACAAGGAAAATAATAATACTTAGTAGTAATAAAATATGCAGAAGTGATAGATAAAGAAAAAGGAAAACAAACCACTGATTCTCCAAATAATCCCACAAACTGTTTTAAAATTGATGACAAGATAAGAGATAGACATGCAAGGAGATTGGTTAAATTGAAAAACAATAAGAAAAATGTACAGGTGAAATGTACAGAATTATTAGAAAATCTATGTGTCATGTATTTTTTTATTTTTATTATATAATGGAGTTTTAAGAAACGAGCCGAAGGCGAGTAAAATAGACAGTCGTCTTTAGTTATTTTATTACCAAACATTATTAAAACTAAAACTAGGTTTTATTCTCATCGTACACTGTTCGTGGATTTTGTGAAATATTTTTAAATCAATTTATAAGAAATGGGACAGAAATGCACACAATTTGAAACATTCTGACAAAAGTTCTATCGTGTTTTGACGATCCGGCTCGAAGGACCATTGTTGTGTACCCAATACGGGAATAAAAAATTAAATTTGTCCATTGAAAAATGATTAAGTACGTAATAATATGTAAGAAAAATTCCTAATGTTATTGTTGTTTTTGGAAAACAAAAATTAAAGAATGAAATAAAAAACTAAGCCATCAGTCTATGCTTGGTCGAGAATTATCTTTAACATAGCTTGATGGTTTAATATTTCTTTATTACATATTACTCAGATAAGACCAAACTTTATTTTATCTTTTTATTTATATTTATTTTTTCTATATTAATCCAAAATTTTATTAAAACAGCAAATAATTTTTGCATTTAGCCCAACTTTCTGTATATACTGATACCGTACTGTGAATTTGACATTAGAAATACTGTTTAGATTATTAGCGTTTTAAAAACTTGCAGAAGATTGCACAAATATGTATACTCAAAAATATAATTATTAGTGTTTTAATTAGTCGCTTAGTTGCATTATTTACTGTTTATATAAACTATCACTTTTACTCCTAATAAGTGATAACTAATAAGTAATAACATAATCTACTTTCAATTTTCACTTAAAAATCAGAATAAAAAATTGATTTTTGTAACTTGACTTATTTACAGAATGTCTCAAATAAATAATACTGTAGATTTTTAATTTTGGAATGCCATTAATATCGTTTTTTTCTGTTGAAATAATGGAACTTTATTTTGGAATGGTTTTTTAAAGCCTTTCAGAAATTTTATCTACAACCTTAGAATATAAATACAAACAAAATAAAGCAACAAAAAAATTACATAATAAAATAAAAAATTATAAAACTTATTGAAAATATTACACAAAAAGCTTGATCTTCTCGTTCTTGCTTTATTTTACAAAGGCTGTTTACTTTTTCGGTTATTTTTTGTATTTAGTTGTCATATTAAGCATTTTCATGGTAATTTGGCAAAAAAATATAAAAAGCAATTGCCGTTCATAAAATAAATCAAGAATAAAAGGATAAAGCCTATTATCTTTAATTATCAATATTTTCTTTAATTAATGA
This sequence comes from Tribolium castaneum, assembly GCF_031307605.1. Lineage (NCBI taxonomy): Eukaryota > Metazoa > Arthropoda > Insecta > Coleoptera > Tenebrionidae > Tribolium > Tribolium castaneum. The sequence goes on along the minus strand of NC_087399.1, from coordinate 7,624,521 downwards.
AATTTTTTTTCATTTTCAATTTTTTTTTATATTTAATTTTTTTCTTGTTACCAGAAAGATAAAGATGTGTACTATTTAAAACCGTAAACAAAATGTCGGTTGTTATTAAAAAAATAAATAAATCGACCTAAAAAGTATGGATACAGTTAAATATTATAAAAACTATTTATTAAAACTTATTGAAATTTGGTATATGTTTAAAAGTATTTAAATTCTATCTCCATTTGTTTTGGGCATACAAGGCTAACTTAATATTTTTTAAAGGGAAAAAAAAATCGAATTTATTATTTTTAAGAAGTGATTTTTTGATTTCTGTGATGTCACACTTGCATACCTTATTTTTAAAAGATTATTGAACTAATAAATTTTTTTTAGCTTTGGAAATGTCTATAATCTAACGTCAGCTTTTTGGCGCTTATACTTTGATCAAAAAATAAGTAAAAATTAAGAATAATTGTTAAAAGAACATTTTTAACTAAAAAAAACACAAAAAATATTTCCCTGTATCAATACTTCTTACACAGGCTACAGGGTAAAAGTAACGTACAATCTCTCAGGTGCTGATAAAGGACATCAAAATGAATTAAAAGTTTCTATGGCAAAAAATTGTTTTTATTTTATATTATAATTATTTTTTATGCTTCAGATGATATTTTTTTGACTTTAGTTACTATTTTAACATTAAACAATTACTCGTTGAAAAAAAAACAACAATTAATGTGTAATAATGTGCAAAAGAATTAAAAAAAAATTAATAAAATATATCTTTTTTCTGCTTCACTATACGTTTTTTATCACCATACGAGCGTTTGTCCGCCACTTTTGAATCACCCTGTAGACTGGGTAGTGACCGCCTTATGCAGAATATCTTATAGCCATTTCTGACTTAACTTGGGAAAAAAATAGTACAAATAAAAAAAAGATTCTTGCAGCAAAAACTTCTAATAATAAAACTAGCTATTTTGGTCAATTTAATTAAATTAATTAAATGAGTACTATTCCAGCACCCAAATGTTATAACTAGACAAAAACAATAAGAAACGACAGGATTTGGTAATTTTTGCAAATAAAATTCTAAAAATAGCTTGTTTTTTTACCACCAAAAACCTTCCCAAATTACAAAATTACTTTAATCATTTCGAAAAACACAATAATTGTTCCGAGCTGCCATTCAAAAAACATAATTGTTGGCTATAAATCTTTAACAATGCAAAAAATCTATTCCACCTTTAATTATACCCCACTTCATCAGAGAGCAGTGGTTATATCTAACACACCTGCATGAATAAATTAAAAGGGAGAAGGTAAATACCAAGTCCAGCTGCTTACGAAGGTACGTCCAAGACAAATAATTGAAATAATTCTAATAAAAGAGAGTGACATTCACAAATTGTTTGGAAATATTGCGGTGACGGTCACACGAAATGATGGTTTCGTCACTTGAGCAAATGCTTCCAGGAATAACCCATTAGGATGGTTCGTGATTGAAGCAATTAATTACGTAATGAGATTATGACAGAGCGGATTATGATCAGATAATCTTGCATAAATAGAGCGGCAATCGGCCCCCCGCTGACATTTATAATTTAGCGATAAAACGCCCCCCTTATTGGGACCAAAGGTCGTGCCAAGCAATCATCAAAAAATTTCATTGTTTTAGGGTCACCCACCACCAAATGCTATTTGCCTAGTTTGTTGATTTTTAGATAAAGAGGTGACGCAATTAACGTTATTTTCGTGTTATAAAAGACAGTTCCGAGAAACTTTCATTGTAAAAATAATTACCAAAGTCATTGTTAACTGCCACCGGATCTACCGTTCCCAATCCTTGAATTAGCGAAATTGTTGCAAAAATCGGCGAACAAAGTCGAAAGTTCTTTTTGTACAATTTCATGTTTATTTTCGGGATTGTTTTTGCGAAACGATTCGGCGAAAATACGTGTTTATTGCACGGGTAATTAATCAATAGTTTCAAGCGGACAGATTGGAGCAAATTGAAAGAAACGTTAGTTTCTGACAAGGGCGGACCCAGGAGGGGGGGCAAGGGGCCATTAATTTTAATTTTTTAATAATGTGAAAAGCCAAATAAACAAATGTTTTTTTAAATACTCTTCTTAATACACATTTTTAAATAAATTATTTATTTCTGTTTTTTGTGTCCACTTTCAGTATAAGGAACGATGTTTGATATTTTTTATAACTAAAAAAAAATACAATTTTCTGGCAAATAAAATCTAAACCTTGCGAGAAAATTTTATTCTTTTTAGTGATAATCCAAAAAACAGGAAATATTTTTCCTTACATTCCTTATAATGAAAATAAATTATTGTCAATTAATAAAATATTATAGGCAGATTCTTGAAAAATAAAACGAGGATGTTGCTTAGAAAATCTTTTTACGTCTAGAAACTTTTATTACATAACTGTACAGGGTGACCCAGAATGATGAAATATTGCTAAGCCTTTCCCTAACACTCTGTATTTTGTGCATTTTTTTTATACACGAAATTGCTAATCATAATGCTTTTTTACTAGTAGATTTTGCCAAGTTTTTAAACATTTCTTTTTAATAATTAAAAAAACTACAACATAAAATACAACAGGCAATGTTAATTTACATACAGGGTGACCCAGGGGTGTGTAATCGGTCTATAACATTTTTATTATTTGAAATAATGCCATGTCGTTTTTACTATCCGTTAGATCGACTTAAAGTCCACAAACTAAAAATATTGTTATTGTAAACAGAGTGTTGTATACAGCGTGGTGAACCAAAGTTAATTTTTTTTTAATAAAACACCCTTTATATTTTTGCATAATTGGATTTTACGCCAAAAAATAATGTAACTTCATATAAACCATTATGGGTCTATCTCTTTTCGTTTCGGAATTATTTAACTTTTCTTTATAAAAATGACCAATTTTTGAAAAATCACTGCAATGTCGCTTGTGAATATTTTCCGAAAAACTTGCAATAGAAAAATTCAGAATACCCTGTAGTTTAGCAATAGTCGAGTTTTACTTGAAACACGCAGATAATGTACAGGGTGTGTCAAAATGCGAAAAGTTTAAATAACTATTTTTTTTTCTAAATGGAACACCCTGTATTTCTTTACACGATAGCATGTTTTATAAGCTTTCTAATGATTTGCGGTTTGTATTTATTTTTTGTAAAAAAATTAATAGGCGACTTTGCAGTAACTTTTCAAAAATTGGTCTTTTTTATAACCAAAAACTGAATAATTCCAAAATGAAAAAAGATAGATCCATAAAAGTTTATACAAAGTTACATTATTTTTTTGCGTAGATTCCAATTATGCAAAAATATATAGGTTGTTCCATTTAAAAAATATTAGTTTGGTTCATCACTCTGTATATAACACCCTGTGCATAATAAAACTATTTTTAATTTCTGGACTTTAAGTCGATTTATCGGATAATAAAAACAGCACATCAATATTTCAACTCCTGAAAAATTTATACACCGATTACACACCCCTGGGTCACCCTGTATGTAAATGTAAACATTGCCTGTTAGATTTTATGTTGTAGTTTTTTTAATTATTAAAAAGTGTTGTTTTTGGCAGTGAGAACTAATTATTTAAAAAATTTAGCAAAATCTAGTAGTAAATGATTAACAACTACGTATATGAACAAATGCACAAAATACAGGGTGTTAGAGAATGGCTTATCAATATTTCGTATGTGAATTTGTCAAGATCAGACAAGTGAAAAACCCTTATATCATTTTTCCAGAAAGTGCATACTTTCTTCAGAAATTTGTATTAACCCACCTATTGAGAGCCACTGTGTGGCTTTGGTAGATTATTAGCAGATAATTTTTTCATTAAACAAAATGGAAGTGGCGACTGAGCGTTTTAAAAATTTATCAAAATTGTTGCTAACATAATCATTTGGGTGAAAGGTTCGAATCCGGTCCTGGCAAAAAAAAATTTTCGTAAAATTTATTAATAAAATACGAATTGAAAAAGAAGAATAAGGTAGTGGACCAAGAAATTAATTTACCTCTGCTGTTTTGTCAACGATATTAAAATTAATGCTAATTTTTATAATCCTAGTTCAGTGGTTCTCAAAATTTGGGACTTTAATTTTAGAAGGATTTTTTGGGAAAACTATGCATTTTTGATTTACATAGATTTTGTACAAATTTATTTAAATACTTTAACATATCGACATTAAAAGTTTCATTCAATAGTAAAAATGTTTGGATCCGCCCCTGGTTTCTGATGCAGTGGAATTTTTTAGCATAAGTTGACAAATGGTTTCCTTTCGTCCCAATTTGTGTGGGTCACGGCATACATTTCACCTCCTTGACGAATCTAAAATTAACTCGTGTCAGTCAATTAAGTGAAATTCTCTCGAAATAATTTTAAAGCTTAGATAACAGTGCAGTCCCGAGGTCTAACTCTTTCACGGAATCGCGTAACAATTACAATGGTTATCTTATCGAGTTTACACCAGTTGTTGGCACGCAGAGGGCGGCTTAAAAATTCAGTTTGACACTTGTTGCGCCCTTGCGGCACGCCATCCTGTCGAAATTAGAGCACGAAATTGCTTCCACGAACAGTTAACACACCTGGTGCTGAAACAGTCGAAACGATCGTTTGCTTGGGATTATCAATATGAGGAAATTATAGAGCGAGTTCGGGGAAACGGGGCTATTTTTAAAAGTGTCGCTTTGAATGAGGACCCTGCAAAGATATGACGGTTGCATTATGTATGAGCTTTGTAGTAAGAAGAAGGTTGATTATTGGGGCGATGGGGAGCTGGAGAGGTTTTACACACAATAGTGGTTTATTTACAGGACAAGAAACCTTGCTGATTTAATGCTATAAGTAAATTGTTTTCTCTTATTTTTAGATTTACAGTTACTGGAGCATGTATCATAGTGCATATACAAGCGGTATTTTTAGTTCGATTTTTAATAAAAGTAACCGCAGGAATGTTGGCAAAACTAACATTCGCTGGTAGTGTTTACTTTATTTTTCATAGTAGACATAATTTTCAGGTTATTTATTTCTAAGAGGAATTGTAATGGAATTTTCGCATTAGTTTACCGGTTAATTTTCCGAATTATTTATTCTAAATTTGTAAATTTGAAATCTAGTTTAAATAAACTCAGTTTATTTATTTTCCGATTAGAATCTAATGTTGGTGTTAATCGCATTTAAATAATGTTAAAAATTGGATAAAAATCATATTGTTTTTGAATTTTCCTCAAGAATAAGTAAAAAAATTATCAAATAATTTAAAATTGTTTTTTACCAAGTCGGAAAATCGTTAAATTGGGTCGAAAATAAGTAACATTATTTTTGCTTTTTGAGCAAAAAACCACCAAATAATGCCGAAACTGTTATTACTTTTGCCTTTTTTTACTTGATTGGTTTGTTTCTAAACCTCTGAACAATTTTTTTTTGAAAGATTGTTAAAATGTAGTCACTAGTAACTAGATTATTTTCAATTTCGATTTATTTCTGCTGTTTTTAAATTTGTCTTGAGAACTCTGTTTACTTGGAAAAAAATGCAGAAATGTTCCCAATCTTAACAGACTGGGAAAAACTGCCGATTAAAATTTTGATGAGAAACATGAGAAAAAAAATTAAATTCGTGCTTAGTCTTGAATTTTTCAAAACGCTGCGAATACGTTAAGATGTTAAGAAAAAGTTTTGGAGAATTAAATTTCCATTACAAAAATTTGGGAGATCATTCTCTATTATTCACGGATTAGGCCCTAAAGACGTGCTAAGACGCTGAAGCGAGATTTTTCCGGTGGTCAAGTAACGGAAAAATTTATACTTAAACCGTTTTATAGGAATTTTTATAGGAAATTTAATTCTCTACAACTTTGTTCCTTACACGTTTTTTGTATCTTCAACCGTATTCCCAGCGTTGTGATAAATTTGCGGCGGCAATATAATTTTATAATTTTGCGAACGCCGGCAATACGGTTGAAGATACAAAAAAAGTGTAAGGAACAAAGTTGTAGAGAATTAAATTTTCTACAAAAAAATCTGGAACAGCATATTTATATCTTTAACGGTTTAAGTATAAATTAACTTTCCACCGGCATAATGAAGCAAATCCGTTGCTTGAGCGTCTTTGAACGACTTTGAGGTCTAAATGGTTGAAGATAGAGATATGGTCTCTGACTTTTTTATAGGAAATTTAATTCTCTACAACTTTGTTCCTTACACGTTTTTTGTATCTTCAACCGTATTCCCAGCGTTTTGATAAATTTGCGACGGTGCGCAAAAATTATCGCTTAGAATTATTAATTTGCGTTCCACCTTATATTTTTGCGAACACTGCGAATACGGTTGAAGATACAAAAAAAGTGTAAAGAACAAAGTTGTAGCGAATTAAATTTTCTACAAAAAAGTCGGCGACACCATATTTCTATTTTCAACGGTTTACTTATAAATTTACTTTCCAACACTTGACCACCGGAAAAATTAAGCAAATCCGTCGCTTGAGCGTCTTTGAACGACTTTGGGGCCTAAATGGTTGAAAATAGGGATATGGTCTCGCGGGCTTTTTTGTAGAAAATTTAATTCTCTACAACTTTCTACCCAACATTTTTTTTGTATCTGTAACCGTATTCGCAGCGTTTTGAAAAATATGGGGCAGAGTGCAAATTGGCAAAAGTTCGAAATTTTTTCAAATATAGTTTAATGTTTAATTTAATGCTCTGTCTGTCTTTATTTTTTTGTTTGCCATGTGTTAACCGTTACTCAAATACAACCATTTTTTCCAAATTCATTGCACTGAAACTTAGACGGTAATGGAACAATTGCGCTCTCTGGCGACATTAACGGAACTATCGTGGACAGGTACATCATTTCTTATCCTAACCTTTAGATATCCGTAGTCTTCGATTTAAAAACTATCTAAATAGAGAAAAACCAGCTAAAATAAATTGGTAATTTATTTTAAAAACATGAATAAACCATCGGTAACTGTAATTTAATCCCTTTTTCTGAGTGTTTTTAAGATATTTTGCAAAATAATTGCGCCTTTAACTCCAGCTGACAATTCAGTGATAATTTGTTTCTGTTTTGGCTTATTTTTGATAAAAAATTTTGCAGAATAATTGCGTTTCTGACTCAGAAAAATTCTAGATATACCTATCTATACTTACGTATTTAAATTTTTTGCCAGGGAAACTGACCTAACGCAAAAATATTATCGTCTATTTATTTATTTATTTTGTTTGGTATTTGTTTGGTTTGCAAAAATCCCATAGATTTTATATACATCAAACCTCCTCAAAGCAATCAAAGCTTTAAAAAAGACAATACAAATAACACCAACTTCAACCAATTTTTGAAAAAAATTGTTCAAAAACGTAATAAATCAAATATTAAATTTCGATTTATTTCTGTAATTTTCTAAGCGTGTTTTGACAATGTTTTGAAAAATAAAAAAAATCCTGATTTAAAAAACGACACTTAAACAAAAATAACATCCATTTCGACCTAATTTCAATTAAAAAAAAGACTTAGTAGCAAATTTAAAACCATTGCTGGCCCAATTTGCTCAATTTTCGACTTTCTTTAACAAAATTTTCCAAAATAATTGCGTTTCCAAGTTATAAACATGCTAAAATAAATTTAAAATGAAAAAACAACATCATCTTTCACCTAATTTAGTACTTTCTCTACTACTTTATCAAAATTTGGAACATTATATTACAAAATTTTGGGGGAAATACCCAATTTTAACTAGATTAGGTATCGTCGAAATCACCAGAACTGGTGAAATTTCGCCGAACCCGGCAACACTGCCGCAGCCCGTTTCGGATTACGCCAAGATGCACATCTAGCAGGCTTCGGATCTTTAAGGCGGGTCCGTTCCGGGAATTTTTTGAGCTAGGGGCCGCTCGGGGGTTTTAGTGTAATTTGAGTCACTTGAGACGCAGTTTGAGGTGGATTCATGAAAACAATAAAAACCGCAACGAATCATTCATTTCGCTGTAATTTTCGCTATCTGCTTGACATAACATTTGATTTTTTCCGTCTTTGGCGCTCCGGGAATCCGCCATGATTGCCATCATGCGCGTTCTCGGTACTCGGTAATAATCTCCTCTGTTTGATTTATTTCTGGTCGGAAAAAGCCTATTATTGGAATGTCGATTTGCATGCGAAAGCATGTGTGGCATTCAAGTTCACTGGCTCTCTCCTCGCAAGTCGAGAAAAATTCGTATGATTGATGGGACTACTGCGAGGAGTTCTCAGAATGCATCCCAAGCAGATGGCACGGCGCACTTGTGCATCTCATTTTCGATCACGCACTAAAGTGGCAGAATAACTGCCAGCTTTATGATTAATGATGTGCGATTTTTTGTTTCGGAATACATTTCCTGGAGGAATGTCAATACACTCGATTTATTTCTGGTTCGGAGACATAAGTGGTTCCCGGAATGGACATTTCTGGATAATCAATGCGCAAAAACGCTGTTTATTCACTTTTAAATTCAGACGATTGTTTCGAGAAGAGCCACCCAACCGCAACTGAAAAACTGTGCGTTTTTGAAACGGATTCATTGATGCAGTACCACCCTGGAATGCGCAAGGCTTGCACAAACTTAGGGGAAAGTGGCACAAGAATTTTCGATTCATCATTTCTTACATTTCTATTCGAAAAGGAAAGCATAATAATAACAGTGATGACTCACTGATTCAAATGTTAACAATTACGCGACTATGTAGAGCTAATTTCTGAAAAATGTGGCCATGAAAAGTATGACTGGTTCATAAAACGATTTAGTGAAATAGGTATTACTGTTAACAGGTGTTACAGCAATTTGTAAAAAAAATACCAAGTCTTCGAGATATCTAAAAAAAATATAGTCCCTTCGTACTAGTAACCTAATTTGTTATTCAACCATCTTTTTCAAAAATAACTCAAAAAATTTGGTCAAAGATGGTGTTTTTTTATTTTTTACGAAATTTTTTCAAACTTTTGAACACGTTCTTTCACTAAAGCAAACCGAAAACCACCAAATAAGATCCACCATCACATTTTTTTAACTTACTAAGCTTTCTTTGAATAGTGTCGAAAATTACATTATTTCTCACGAAGAAATGCAATTATTTTGCAAATTTTTTTTAAAAAGATGCCAAAAAAAGCACCGAATTTGTTAAAAATTGTGCCACTAGTTTTTTTGGGCTGAAGTATTATCAAATTTGAGTGAAAATGTCAGATATAGATGAATTACTATTTGGAAAAATTTAAGCAAACTTAAAAAAAAGTGCTATAATTTTCTTAAAATTACTAAGTCAGATGAAAGTTGAAGTAACTTTAGCTTGTTTTTTATTGAATTCGTTTTTGAACCAAAGATTTCATCGCAAAAATAAATAAAGAGTGACGATATTTTGCCTGTTTCTTTCAATTTTGTTCATTGACTCAAAAACCACTATGTTCGGAGAAAAATGGAGTTAGTAGTTTTCAAGCGTTTCAAGTGGATATTTTTGATTAAAATATCGTTTTTTTCGAAATGTCGCTAAAACAAACCGAGTAACACCAAATGAAATCGAGAATCATATTGATTTTAACTTCTGAAGCCTTAAACCATGCTCTTGTGGTTAAAAAGCTCAGCTTTATTTGCGAAAAATTATCGTTTACCTATTTTGTCAAAAACAGCATTATTTTTGCAAATTTTCATTCAGAAATGCAATTACACGTATTTTGCAAAATTTTTAAAAAGTGCAGAAAAAGCACCATTGCCATTAGCTTTTTTGCGAGATTTTCACTAAACTGGGTTGAATCATTACTAAATTTGAGTGAAAGTGTTTGTCACGTAAGATGTAATTATTTGGAAAAATTTCGTTAAAAAAAATATAAACTTGATAAAAATTCATAAAGTAGATAGACTGGAGTTGAAGTTATTTCAGCTTGTTTTTTTATTTAGTTCTTTTTGAACCAGGGATTTCATCGCAAAAATAAATAGAAATAACTGACGGTATTTTGCTTGTTTCTTTCACTTTCGATTTTTAACCCAAAAAACGATGGTGGAGAATGGAGTTATTTTTCAAGCTTACAAGCTTCAAAATTTTGCTAAAACAAAACGAAAAGCACCGAATGAAGTTAACAATCATATTTTTTTTTATTTTTTAAGCCTTAAAATGTGTTTTTGTAAAGGTGTTAGAAAAGCTCAGCTTACTTTGCGAAAAATCATTGAATACGTATAGTACTGAAAATAATTTCTAGTGTTTCTCAGCTAGAAATCTAATAATTTTGCAAAATTATCTCAAAAAGAAGCCTAAGTGAGGTAAAAATTCTGCCATTTTTTACATTTTTTTTACTTTCTTATAGAGATTTTAATATTGTTATCAGCGATTTTTTTATCCTTTCGTTTAGCTGTGATAACATAAAGTTGTATTTTTTTAAATAGGAATCATAGTTAGCTATGACATTTTCGAAAAGCTTATTTTTTTCTGACCTGGGAACAATATAAATACAGTTTCATATTTTTATATACTTTTGATAAAAAATATATTTAAAATATTTGAAAGTAGTTGGCAATGGAAAACTTATTTCATATAAAAAGTGTGAATAATCTAGAAATTTTGTGATCGGTTATCAAAGTAAAAAACCTAAAGTTAGAAAAATAAGCTATGTTAAAGTTATTTTGAATTGAAGAAATATATGATCGTCGCAGATTTTAATTACATAAAAATGTGCAGAAAATTGAAAATGATGTGTTACTACCATTTGATGACACTTTTTTATGATTTAGTGAATTGACATTTTTTTGTAAAATAATTTATTAACAGGAAATCATAAAATTAATAAGATTTTTCTTTTTCCGACATTTCATATTTAATTAGATAATAGAATGACAATGTAAGCTCGCCATTTTAAATTAAAAAACAATAATTTTTATTAATCGCAATTAATTAATTTATTATGCTGTTTTTGATAAATGTTTAAAAAATCATTAAATGATAAATACATGTTAGGTAATATATTTTTCATAGTTTTAATTGAAAATCCAAAATTTTTACAAAGCCTACTAGAAAGAAAAAACAAAATGTTGTTTTATCTTAATTATTTAAAAATACTATATTACACAAAGAGACATATTAAATAAAAAAATAAACTTTTTGAAAATGTCATAGCTAACTACGATTCCTATTTAAAAAACACAACTTTATGTTATTACAGTTAAACGTATGATTAAAAAAATCGCTGGTAACATTATTAAATTCTCTGTAAAAAAGTGCCTTTACAATGTTTTTGTTTCAAATGCGTATCTTTTATAATAAGGAAGAAATGGATTTTTTTAAATTTCGCTAAAATGTCAACTTTTGTTTATAAGTCGAAAACAAAAGACGATAGCGGGATGCTGTTTTGACCAAAATTATTTTCTCAAAAAACGGACCCAAGAATGTGTCTCACGTTTTTCTTTAAACCTCTTAGTTTCAGACAGCACCACATTTTAGATCGCAGTTGAAGTAACATTGGTTTGTTTTTTTCGATTTAGTTCGTTTTCGAAAGGAGAATAAATAGGGAGGGAAGGGAGAATTGTGTAATTTTTTGAATAAAATGTCCGCTTTTCTCTTCGAAATTTCGCTAAAACAGTCCGACTTTTTGAGCTGGCAACGTTGGGTTGCGGTTTAGTTTGCATAAAATCTTCATATGACACATCGAAAGCGACAGTGAGTCTGGCGTAATGGGGCGTCAGCAGACTGGTTGTCGAAAAACGCTGTCAATTAGTCTATTTCTGGCCGTCTAGTCAAGTTTCTATGAATGAAGTTGGCGCAAATTGACAAATGACAACGGCTACATTTCAGACAAATGAAATTACGAGCTTTCTTTGAAAGGACAAATATTGACAGTTTTTGGGAAACCCCGGCCCTTCCAGATAAGCATTTTCAGGTGAACGACCGGGAAACGAACGCATTTCCGCTGATAGCCTTCCTGGTAGTCGTCAGGGTGAAAGTTTTCCCGGTATGTGGTGGGATCGTCGCCCATTCGCTCCATTATTAATGTCCCACGGCATCTATTCTCGAACCGAATTAGTCCCAATTACCGAAAATTGCTCGTTTTCCCCGGCGAAAAGTCCCCAAATAACAGTCATTTGTGGTGATCGTTTCGCCGTAGACTTGATCGATATATGCAAAGAGCCGGTTCTGGGTATTCTATAAGTGCGCTTGTAATTTTAGACGAGCGAATCGGTCAGCGATGCAGCGAACGAAATCACAAAATAGACGGCGTCGCGACGCCCGATTTCTCCGAATGATTGCTGTCCTTGTGTTTATTACCGGTAATGCCTTCGAGCACGGACAGGCAAGACCCCGATACCGGGAAGCCAATTAAAGAGGGGAAAATGTGTAAAGGTGGTTTCGGGGCCGTAAATAGAAACGGCTCAATTTAGTACACAGTTCGGCGAAGTCGTTCGATTCCGAGGAAATGACCCACTAAACTAAATTTTGCAAGTTTGCATGTATATATACCGTAAAGTTGGGTCGAGTCACGCTAAGAGAAAGTATAGGCGATTAAGTGGCGGATTTGCGTACGATTTGCGTCGGTTTTGCGCAAAACTGATTCGATGCTCCATATCGGTGCAGAGAATGGGATGCTGCCAGAGAATCGGCGTCAGCATTTTTACTGGGGGAATCAACAAGTCACACTTTCCGGATTTTTTATTTTAAAAAATAAGCACATTTTATTTCACAGGAAAGTAGCGGGAAATCAATATCTACAATTTCCACTTTCTTCAATGTTGGAATGATTTTTTTACTTATCAGTTTTTGCATTTTTTTTAATAACAAATTCTATATTTCATTTAAAATCTGCTTAAACAACCGTAAATGTTATTAATAACACAATATCTCTATTAACTTGGTGAACTTTCGTCTAACTTTAAAGAAACTATTTGGTGACTTTTTTTATAGCATTGTTTTTTTAGCCAATTCGTGGATTTTTAGATGATTTTTGACGATATTTAAAAAAATTATTATAACATTTCTCGGTTTACTTTTATCGAAATTGTACAAAATATATGCGATTTTGGATAAAAACTTGCCAAACTGTGGCAAATAACTGAACTATTAGCTCAAAAAACGTGTCTCTGTGCTGTAAAAAAACAAAAATAACACGTTTTTCGATTTTATTCGTAGATTTTTGGATTACTTTTGACTAAATTTTGCAGAATAATTGCGTTTTTAGTTGAAAAATTAGTCAAAATTTATTGGTTTTTTGATTGACAAAATTTTACAGAATAATGGCGTTTTAGACTAAAAATTAGCCAAAATGAAGCTCGTAAAAAGCATTACTGACATTTTCGACCCAATTCGGCAATTTTTCGGTTTATTTTTATATTTTTGCAAAATTTAAATTATATACCGGATGAAACTTATTTTTTACAAAATGTAATATCGCGAATGGGTTGTCTAAAAAATATGTTCAAGACTATAATAAAGGGGGCTAAAAAGAGTTAAATTTTTAAATTTTTCGCATTGTTTTACAGACGTTTTTAGTGACATTTTTTAAACTGATTTACACAATACATTCTTGTACTCGGGCCGTAGGAGAGAAAGGTTTTTAAAATGCTGTCACTGCTTTATTGAATTCAGAAAATAATTTCGAAAACTGAGAAAAATCTAAAAAAATCCAGTCCTCTTTGAAAATTATTTCCCATCAACAATAAAATACTTCTGGCCATGAAATAGACTCTTAAGAACAAAGAATGATTCTTATTGTTGATGGGAAAAATTTTGCAAAGAGTACTAGATTTTTATCTGATTTTTTTTCAATTTTCAGAATTTTTTTCTGAATTAAATAAAGCAATGACCGCATTCTTAGAGACTTTTTTCCCTACAGCCCGAGTGGAAGAATGTATTCAGTAAAAGAGTTTCAAAAATGTTACTAAAAAGAGCAGTAAATCACAGGGGAATATTTAAAAATATAACTCTTTTTAGCTCCCTTTATCATAGTCTTGAACATGTTTTTTAAGCAACCCACTTGCGATATATTCCCTTGGATATTATATTTGATCAAAAACAAGTTTCATCCAGTAAGCAGATGGGTCCAGGACGACAGTTTTGAAAAATGTTCGAAAAAAATAGTTTTTATTTTAATAGAAAATAGTTAGTTATTAGCAGCTGAAAAACGTGCTAAGACATACGAAAAAAAGAAAAAAATATGTACTTTCTGACATAATTTAGTGATTTTTTGATCTGTTTTGCAAAACCTAAGAATTTAGTTCACAAAGGTCCCTAAAAATCAAACGTCATAAAAAACATTGTGATGACTGAATGGATACTAGAAGTATTAATATGCTCTAATAAAACAATAACCTCTAGAATTCCAGAAGATTTGATAACATAAATAAAAAAACAAACTACAACTAATTACCTATACCAGTGTTAAAATGTGCTTGAATTACACATTGCCACAAGACTTGCTCTAATTATGCACTTAAAACGAGTGAAAAAGTTTAAAATAACTTCCAATTAACCAAATTTTATAGTTTTTTGTATTATTTGTGACGAATTTTTATTCAAAAACAAGCTAATGTGAGATTAATGATTTAAGTTTTTAACTATTTTATTCGTGTTTTGACAAGATATCGCTAAATAAACAAATGAATAATTGTTTCGAAAACGTTCGAAGTCAATTTCTAGTTTTAATAAAGGTTTTCGAAAAAACTCGAAATGTGCTGCAAGACTGGAAAATGGGTTAAATAATATGACTGAATATGATTGTTGATGACTTCATATTTGGTGTTTTTAACTTTGTTTTAGCGACATTTCATCAAAAACTCCAAACATTTTACTATTTTTTTTTCAAGAACATGCTCATAGGTTTATCAATTTATCTCTGAGAGTTTGTTTTGACAAATTTTTGCAAAATAATAAGAAAACTTCGATTCAAAAATGAGGAAATTTTGCTCAAAAAGCAGCCATATCGAGTGTAACAGTAGTATATTATTATAAGAGTTTTATAAGACGTTCTATTGTAACGCGATTGGTTTTGGAGCACGACGAAGGAGTGCCACAATTAAAACGAGTGTAATATACTATTTTTTCTACTTTCTATTTTTGTTGTTTGTTTTTATTTAGTTTAACTTATCAAAATCTGTTCAAAGTATTTTCTTCTTAATTGTGTTAATTATTCGGGCTTTATCAATAAACGACTTGACGCTGTTGACAGATCACACACTTACAGTAATGACTGATGACACCCAGCCCAACACTGCCAACTCCTAAAAATTTACTAAAAGAAGTTGCACAAAAGTTCTCTGTGAAACTACTTTCAATTTCACAATAAATAATTTGTGGAACAAAGTAGAAAAACTTATTTGCTGCGATTTACTTTGTTAATAATAATAATACCGTTTTTTTGAAACTTTTTTTTTGCAAAATTTCCCTAGACCTGGCACCACTAGCATAAAGTAATTACTAATTGTTATTCTTCGATGTTGCCGGCTTGGTCAGCGGTCGTCAAACTGGTCCCTGGTCGGTTATGGGCCGGCCTCCCCTACCCATTTCTCGAAATATCGCTTCGTTTTATTTGAGAAATTTATTAATGCGTCGAGATACCGATCTTGTAGGTAACTCGAGCCGTATAATTTCATTTCCGCGAAATTAGTTGTAAATTGAACCGTCAGGATGCACTCATTCGATTAAAAATTTATGAGCCCCCCTTCTGTGCGATATTTTTGATAGATATTATTATGTAAATGAGCTTTCTTCGAAACGGCATGAATATTCATTCGCGTCGACTTGTCCGAATTCGCAATTCTTCCCCCCTTGAGACGGGCCTGGTCACGCGATGGCTTTGATTAATTTCCGGAATCAGTGACCGGAGCTTTATGAGAGGTCTTTTACGAAATTGTCCCGGCGCGCCTTCCTTGAAATAATCAAACTGCAACAACTTATTGGAGGTTCACACAGGGACGTATCGGCGATTTTACGCCAGAGACGTCGTAAATTAGAGATGGGTCGGGTTTAGAAAGTTTTCCAAGTAGAATGTATTTCTTGAAATTTGCTACACAATACAGGCTTATTCTTTTACGGCCTACATTAGAAACTTTTTAAAATGTAATGTAGTTATAGCTTTAATTTTAATTAATTTTTTAATTAGTTTTTAAAAGTAACCACTTATTTTTATTGCATTTTTGGGTTTGCTTTTTACAACTGACTAAAATTTAGTACTTATCTGTCATAGTTTTTCACGTATGTCAATTTTTTTGCAAATTTTATTGTTTAATTCAAAATATCACAGTTGCTGAACTTTTTACAATAAGTGAATAATTTTTGTTGCATTCGATAACTAATGCTTTGAAGGGTCTTCTAGAATCTTCAAGATTGTCAACTGTCAAAATGCAAGGCTACTCTGATTTTTTGAAAATAATGATCAAAAATTGATTATGAATTAACAGTTTTTTCAAATGAAATAACCTTGTTTTTTGAAAAAAACATCGATTTTTATAGACTTTTATTAACATCTTCTATATTTACCTCTTACAGTTTTTGAAATAATCACAAAAAAGGGATCTTATTATTTTCATTTTTAATCGAGTAAACTTTTTAAAAATACGATAAAGTTGTGTCATTGATTAAAAGACATGTTTGATTTGTTCACCCTTTTTATTCAAGAAGTTCAAAATTCGATGGCAGACTGACTTACTTTACATAATTCACTAAGTTATAATAATCCATAATTAAATATTACAGTTTTCCTGCTTATTGGATAATGAATAGAGATAGGAATTTTAGGCTAAAACTTTATTGGGTGTCAAAAAAGGTAGTAGAAAAATATAAATAAGGTATTAAAATCTGGTAATTTAGGAAACATTTTTTGTTAATTCCTGTTACAGAAAAAATAAACACATAATTTTTATTGCAACAAATTTCATTACAAAAACAACTACATTTTGTCAAAAAATGCTAAAAAAAGTTAATTAACTGTTGAACCTAAATATTGTTCTACAGCTGTTGAAAATTAATTCATTTTTATAACTAAAAAGAAATAAAGATTTGGTACATTTTGAGTTTTGTGAAGAAATCTTGAGAAACATTTAAGTTTTTCCTCAAAAACTTGTGAAATGTTTGAGTTTGAACATGAATTAATTGCAGGAATCAATCCTTATCATAAACAAATCGATCCACAATTTATCCACAACAAACTTGAAGATTTCTTAGAAAACTGCTGAATTCCAGACATTTACAAAATAATCAAACAGCAATTTTTTGATCAGTTTTAATCGCCTTACAATTACCACAATATCCAATAATAAACGTAATAATCATCTTGCAATTTGTGCACCAGATAAACAAGTAGGAGGTGATTTTTATATTTTTATTGGTCAAGCACGCATTCTTGGGACAATTGAAACACCAGTGAACCGGTTTTAGGGCCGGCAGAATGGGATTTCGCCTTAGGTGCGAATAAAATGGTCGATTCTGTTTAGTTTTTGAAATAATTTGATTATTTTTTGACAAAAACGCAGTTTTTTTTTTAATTTATTACACAAAGACTAAGAATGCTGGAAAAGTATAATGTTTACACAACTAATTAAAATCTACACTGTCGATTTGGAAAAATTTATAATTACAATTATAATAATTAAAATAAATAAATTCTTAAAATCAAGATTAACAACTGGCAAACATTGCAATTTTGACATTTTTACGTAAATCATATTATATTCCAAAATTCAAAAAGTTTATAAAATACTAAAATTGTTTGAAATTAAAAAATAATTTAATACAGAATTAAAAACTGTACTGTATTTTCACATGGACAGCAACCAGCTGTGAAGTTGTTAGGTTGGTACGTCATGCCTAGTTTTTTTAGTATACCGATTGGCAGTACTAATTCATTGTCAAAATTTGACACTTGGCACAAGCCAAATTGTAATTTCAAACTGAAATTTTAAAAATAAGCAGCCAAAAGTCTATAAAGAAGCGAGAAACACTAAATGTTGATGAAAAACAGGCAATTATAAAATGCCACGCAAAAATCGAGCAACTTTGCCGAGGCGTTTTGAAAAGAACATTGGAAATAACTGTAAAAAATGTTTTCTCGGTAATTTTCCATTTTCCTTTATCTAACTCCTGCTAAACGTTTTTCACCTACCAGTGCTCAAAATTCCAAGTTCGAAAAATTTTAAGCAACACCATGGACGAGGAAACTTTTCTCCCTCCACGCGAAATTCAAATTTTTATTAAAACAAAGTATTGGTCTTAATACCCTGTTTTTGGACCAGTTTCATAACTTCACAGATTTAATTTAAGTAAATAATTAACAGATTTTTAAAAATTTCGACTTTCTAACCTATATTTGTGGACACTGTCAATTCTGACAAATTTCTCACTAGAAATTACTAGAAACAATTCGGAAATAAAATTAACTAGACGCCCTCTGGTGATGACTTTTGAACTATGTCGAAAACAGTAAAGAAATTTTCGTAATGCCACATTTAACTGACATTTAATGAATTGTTCAACAATTTTGCGTGTATAGTGTTAATTACTTACAATAGAAAGAATTACTTTAAAAGTACGTGGTGGTAAATACTAGCGTTGACTTTGGTTCTGTAGTTTTTCGTGGTATAAAGTGTTTATTGTTGGAACTTGAAAGTGGATAAAAAGTGAAAAATATTTAAATTTTGATTACAAAATGTTATCAAACAGTTGTCTAATTAAAGATTATAAGTAATGGATCACAGCGAACACAAAGTTTGGCTCAAGAAACCAATAAATTAGTGAAGTGTTATAAATTTTAGGTTACAATTTTCCACTGAAAAAATCATGAAATGCTGCGGTAAATCTACAAAACTACAATAAAGATTAACAACTGCTGATACATTTAAACGTAAATTATGCCAAAAGGTAGGCTTTTCAATGTCTTTGTAATAATTTTCCAATAAAGAAAGTGAACCAAACAGTCATTCGTTATTCGTGTTTTCCTCGTCATCTCTCATTTGTCAACATAAGTTTCTTGTATCAAAGATGCAATAATCATTCCGCATAGGCAATGTAATAATTGTGAAGCCCCAAAATTCGTACAACGCTCAAAATATCCGAATAAACATTTTCCCGCCATTTATGGTTACTGTTTTCGACCTAGCTCAGTGGCGCCCCCAACGGTAATTTTACTTCCGAATAGCGCCCGTTTAAAGACCGACTTACACAGGCCAAATATAAAAAACTTATACTAGGACGTGGTTTTTATGATACATTTTCAAAAATTAAAAGTTAAAAAACTGCCAAAGGAACTTTAACGCTGAGAAACTAAAAACAAAAAAATATTGACCCTGAGAAACGAAAAAAAATCAGCGAATAAAAATTGTACAATCGTAAAATTTGACAATTTTACATCGTTTTTGACACATGTCAACTCAAAAATGTGTTTTTTGTGGCCAAATTTTGACTCGGTAATTCCATTTAATTAAGAAACGGACTTACATTCGACAAAAATAACATAGTGATTTTCGTAGGCATTTTTTATCAGGCGCTAAATGATAAAGCGGTTTATGATAACCTTACGAAAAGTGTTGCAAACATTCTCAGAATCACACCCCGTCTGACATATTTCATTGATATCGGACGTGTTTTCAATGGACCATCTGTTTGTAACACTGATAAAATTTATTTACGAGAAAAAAGCTAAATTTGGATTAGTAATCATCGTTTTAATTATAGCGTGATATCATGGCGCTTAAAAATTTTGACTTTGATTTTGACGATTCTGTTCCCAGAAGCACAATCACAAATTAGGCAATAATTAGCGTGACGACGTGTGGTGTTTTATCTGTGATTTGTGCCTCAGTGTAAAATAAAAGTGAAACTAAACAACAACAAATACGATATTTGAAAGTTGTTTTTATTGATTTTAGCAATTTAAATAGTTATGATTGTGACACTTAGTTTTAAGCCTGGGATGAATGAGCAAAGGATGCACGAATTAGCCATCTGTAAATTTCAATGACCACTGTCGTCACCATACCACGAAGCGACTTTCACCAGCTTCCTCAATCTCATCAATTACCATTTACGAGAAAGCCTGCAATTTAAGGTTGCAGTAAACTACAATTTAGCGCGTAATTGCGGCTTTACAAGCAAGTGGTGGGTGTTGGACGTATTTTTTGTTTGAATGGGAGTTTATTTTATTCCGGGGAATTTAATGATGAACGTCACTTCCTCATTACGGAAGTTTTCATTCAAAACGGCTTATTTCACAGTTCGCTAAAAGTGCTGTTTGTTTTGGAGGAGTGCAACAACAAACTAATTTCATTCATTAATTCGGAGAAGCTTCTAATTTTAGAGGCGCCGATGGAATTATTAGGAGGAGTTTCCGACAAAGTGCACATCAATGAGACAGTTGGAAATTTCAATCGACTTATTTGCTTTGAAACCCGAAAGAAATGAAAGAATGTTTCAAGTGGAAACGTACGGTTTAATAATGCTTTGGTTTTTCATCACGATTTATTTTCGAAAAGCTCAGCAGAAGTCAAATAAGAGCATTGTCTCAATTTTCATGCACCTGTGTAAAAAGTCTAGAAAGTGACAAAAATTATTTCAATATAAGATTCTTATTTTCATTTTTGTTCGCGAATAAATGTTAAAACGATTAAAACAGGCAAAAAGAAAGTGTTTTTCTAATTTTTTTTGACATTTATATAAAACTAAATAATGTGTTAAAATTCACGGTTAAATTAGAGTAATATTTATTTTGAATTAAGTGAATCTGCAAAAAAAATATTTTTTTAACGTAAAGCAAAATTAATAATTTTTGGTTTTTAACCGAAAAAGTGTTTATTGATCTAAAAAAGGCTAACATAATTTTAACTACTTTTTGGCTAAGAACTAGGAAGATCCCATTACTTTAAATAAATCCTCACTTTTTTGTTTTTTTGGTCAAATTTTACGAAATAATTGCGTAAATTCTGTAATTTTTTACTCTAATTGACAATGTCCTCTCAAATTTCAAATAGTATATTAAAAAATAAGTTTTATAAGGGTTGATTTGGCGCCAAAACCCTCATAAAACGAGTATTTTATGCTATTTTTTATACTTTGCGCCCCCTTTTTTTCATATTTTAATTAAAAAAAAAATTTCTCGTCTAGAGAATTTTGTCAGCTAATAAATAATAAATAAAAAAGAAATGATGATTAAATTGATCGTGTGTGTATTCCACGCATTATCGATGCAACACTTGAAAACCAAATATCCCTAAATTCATTAAAGTACACTGTACAGTCATGATAAAAAAGAATGGCACCCCTAAATCCTTAGCCACAAATCTTTTCGATATGATAACTAGTTGGACCGTTTGTAAACTAACCCCTTTATTGAAATTTATGACCTAAAAAATCTTAGTCGGACTTTTGCCATCCGGCCCTGTTGGTCCGAGGTGTCATTTTTTTGATCGTAACTGTATTTTATTTAATAAGGCATAAACGACTCCTACTGATTGAAGGTAATAAACGTATTATAAACCCAAAGTATAAAAAATTACTAAGTCTCAAAAACAGCATTTTTTTTTCTATTCTATGATTGAAACGTAATGATTTGATATAATTTTATCGACTCGTGGGTCATGTTATCTCGTTTCATCTTATTACCATAAAAAAGTCCTTCATTTTCACATTTTTCGGAATAACTACCTATTCAGCAGGAAAAGTTAATAACACTAATAAAAAACTGAAACAATCACACTAGGCAAAAATTATCTAATTTTGATCTAATTTACTAATTTTTTGCCGTCTCGCTTAAAAAAAAAACAAAAATGTAGAATTCATAAAAAATCCGATTTTAGTAATTTTTTGTCTGATTTAGAAAAATCTTACTATCGAAAAGCTAATTTTTTTTTCAAAAATTAGTAAATTTTGTGTACTGTTTAGCGTAGTCTTGCGAAAAATTGTTTTTTTTTAAATCAAACGTTCATAAAAAGCAAAATAATGATACTATTTTGAATATAATTTTATCAGCTCAGCTTAGGAAGACCTCATTATTTTAAGAAATCTCTGGATGTTGGTTTCCTTTTTTTGACTAAATTGAAATTCAGAAAAGATGCTAAAACACATGACAAATGTGCTAAAACCTGGGCTAAAACGCGCAAAACATGTAAAATAATGATCTAATTCAGTGATTTTTCACCCGATTTTTCCCTGAAAACCCAAAAATATGTTAAAAGCTTCAAAAAGAGCAAACTTTTTTAGTTTTTTTCGTTTATGAACTGATTTAGTGAATCGAAAAAAAGGCAAAAATAATATAATTTTTCCAATAACTTTCTCGACTTTTTTGACCAGATTAAGAAGATTTCTCGTTCGTTTTTTTGACGAAATTACTCGAAATAATACCATTTCTATCGAATTCTATTCTATCATTTATTTATTATATTATTTATTTTTCGAAAAAGGTGATAAAAATAAGGTGAAACACCTCAAAATTGTGCTTTAGTACATTTTTGGCCCATTTAATGCAACAAGTAAAAATATACTGATAATAATAAAGAAAAACACATTTCAGATAATGTTTTCGTTAATAAGGCGAACTTTATTTAAAATGAATCATTTTTCTCTAAGTCAGGGCTTAAATCGTTCTTCTGAGCTGGAATAAAGCTTTTTTGTGTGTTCTATGAGTGTTTTCTCATTTCTAAGCAAAAGATCGTCTGTAAATTGATGTTTTCGGTCAGAATACGCTATTTTCTGGTTTTTAGGCAAAACATTGTCTAAGATTAACCACTTTCTTTTGAACCAGTACATAAACCATTCACTATACGAAAGTTATAATCGGTTTATAATAAAAATAAATAATAATAATAATAAAATATGTAGTAAATTAAGTCACTAAAAAATTCTCAGTATATTTTAAAACAAATCTTAGTACTGAAACAGAGAAACATTGTTAAAAAAGTTAAAAAACCTTCGTTCAATACGATTTTTCACTTCAGCGAAATAGCTAGAGAAATAAGTTAATTATTTAACCAAAAACGTCAAAAAGCGTTTTTTATTGCAAAAAATGACAAAATTGTTCCCTGGAAAAGAATAAAACCACAACCAAACCTGTTGAACCTCACTGGTCAATGATTCATTAATAGTGAATAAAATCAAAGTTGGAAATTGAGGTGAAGGCTACAGAAAGTAATTCTACTTCAACGATTTTCCAGAAACAAACGACTCATCAATCGTAAACCGTAAACCGTCGTTTAATGATTTGCGGAATTAATCTGTAATACAAGAACACTAATTGTTTAATTGTATTTTTTCCCTGGATTTAATTACTTTGCAGAAGCTGTTCTCTTTGTTTTGAGTTACTGAAGTTGGCATTTGCGTACAAATTGCTTATTCCGGGCGGAGAAAGCACTAATTACCCACCAAACTTTTCATTTTTGACGTGCAATTTCTAATAACAAGTCGAGAGAAATCGTCAAGTATTTCCCCGAATTCAATGCAATCGAATTCCTAGACACCGGGAGATAATTACAATGAAAGAAACAATAAGAACGCTATTCATTGTTCTGCAACATTTAACACAAAGATCATATCGGTTATGAAACGTGATGAAATTTCTATTCAAGTCCACATATGGCGGAGCTGCAAAAAATCGGCTTCATCAGCCAACCACTCGGATTATTGGTCCGGAACCACCGGAGCGGTTTCCGTTTCCGCGTATGCACCGGAGTGTAACCCCGCCAAGCACATGTGAATGTTTACGCAACACCACAACGCATAATTCCCAAGAATCAATTAACCACGAGACTTTCAAATAAACCTCACACGTGCGCTCGGCATTCGCGTGAATAACGCGAGGTTAAGCAAACATCCACTGGGTAAATGTTTACGAGTGGACGACCTGGAAAATGGAACCAGGGCCATTTCTTACAACGTACAAGTGATTCGCGTGAGACGGCCAGCCTGAACGCAACCCGCAACACACGCTGGTTAATTTTTCCCAAAAGTGCAGCTGCGAGCGTTCGCAGCGCGTTCCTGGAAGGACCATATGGCTGTGCATCGCACATATGCACCCAAGAATAATAATACCCATCATCTGCTCTCGGGTCAGAGGCTTTATTCTCCCTGAAAACGGAATTAACCTTGAATTCCTCGACGGGGGAATAACCCTTGAGTCGAAAAACCATTCTTCGGAATATTAACTCGTGATGAGGTTGCACTATTTTCGGCTCTCGGGCTAAATTGAATGCCAGAGTGATGATTGATGCTGGGCGAAATGGGGCGCCTCCGAATTTTTAATTAAGGGAGAAAAAAATTATTTATCGGGAAAAAAGAGAGATTCGTTTCGGTTTGCATAATTTATTAAGTTTTCGAAGAAAGGCGCGATAATCGCCGTTGTTTGTGTACATTGTAAATATTTATATCTTCCAGAAATATATGTTGCTACACATATGCTCGAAAAATTTGCAGATTATGCTTTTATTACGCTTATCAGACAGCTGATTATGTAGTAAAGTGCAAATAGTTTATTGATATGTGGAATGGAAAAGATGACTGGTGCTCGAAATCCGCATCCAAATTAACTTTCTCTTCCTTCTAACTTTCTTATTGTATGATATTTTTTTAATTAAAAATTGTAGAAGTATACAACATTTTAGACATTAAAATATTGGTTATTATTTCTAAGGTGATTCTAAGGCAAATTATCGTTAAATGTGTTGTTTTTGCAAAAAATATACTTAAATAATATAGTGGTTACTGGTTAGACTCAAAATACAATGTGTTTTTAAATGATTTTCATCTAGTCGTCTGTGAATCGTAATATTACCATTTTCTATTTATTAAATCTTTAATTTGGAAATAAGCTTCGATAATGAAAGTGTTTTTTTGCACGTTGTAACAATTTAAACGTTTTTAAAAGAAATTAATTGAATTTCTCAATTTGACATTTATTGACAGAGGATTCAACTTTTTACACGTAAACTAATTTCATAGATAGATGAGAATCATTTAAAAACACATTGTATGAATATTAATGGAAAAGTTCGACGTAGAAAATTTTTGGATTTGCATTATTGACTTCAAAAATTGATAACTTTGTCGTTTTTTTATTTTACAATACTTTTTGGCTTATTTGAAAAAGAAAGAACAGATAAGATCTTTGGTATTTTCAGATTTCTAGAAAAAGTCGGCAATTCCCAAATTTTTCAGATTAAGTTTGTAGACAAACACTCAACGTCATAACTCAAAATTTCGAAAAAAAACCTCACAATTTTTATTTCACTAAGGGCCGGTTTATAGAAGATTTTAACCTCAATTTTCGGTCAAAATAAGCCGTTTTCTGGTTTTTAGGCAAAACATTGTCTAAGATTAACCACTTTCTTTTGAACTAGTACATAAACCATTCACTATACGAAGGTTATAATCTAATTAACTAAAAAAATATATTTTGAATCAAGTATATTTTAAAACAGGTCTTCCTACTACTGAAACAGAGAAACATTGTTAAAAAAGTTAAAAAACCTTTATCTTCGTTTAATACGAAATTTTTATTTCACTAAAGGCCGGTTTATAGAAGATTTTAACCTCAATTAAAATTTAATTCGCAATTAACTTGACATTTGTCAACGCATTTTAAATGGCAACTTAATTCGAATTAGTTTAATCTTGAGTTAAATTTTAATTAAGCTTTCTGTAAATCGGCTGCAGATGGTAGAGAATTTAATTTTGCATTAATCTGTATTAACATCCTCTATACCTATGTTTAACAGTTTTCAAGTTATCTGAACTTCTTGTTGGTATATTGAGAAATTAGCCCTAGTTCTATGAATATGGATTGTTATGGGAACATGAGTAAAATATAAGAAATCAAAGTTTTTCAAATCTAAGGGCTGGTTTATAGAAAGTTTTGATAAAATTTAATTCGTTGGTGAAAGTTAACCAATCAAGTTGGTTGAATTTAGTCACGTGACTAGTTAATCACGCATTTAATTGCAGATTAAATTAATGACGCTCCGATAAGTCGGTACTAAATCCAATGAATTTATTATGTTTTAACGGAAAAGAAAGCAAAATTATTTATTCACTGAAAAATGTTTCTTTGTCAAGCTGTGCAAAAATATCCGTTACTAGTAAGAAATTTCCCGCAATATCAAAGAAAACCAACATAAGATGAAAATTATCACAGATAATATCACAGGTAGGTTTAGGGAACGCTATACCTACAGATAGTTGGAGAATTAAATTTTCTTCCACCTAGTGAAATAAAAATTCCGTTTGAAAAAAAATATCTATATCTTGTAAAATTTGTCTAAAAATATCTTTTGGATTTTGGAGTTTTTCTAATTTTCAACCGACTGAAGTAAAGAAACGGGCTTTCTTTTTGATTATCCAAGTACGTTTTCTAAATCTCTAAAAATGGGCAGAATTACCGATTTTTCAAAAGAACGGTGCAAATCAAATTAAAAAAAAATGCTGAATTTGTTCAAAATTTCTTAGCCCTTTTAACATAAACTGCGATGAACACATATTACGTATTTATTCATATCCAATTAAAGCAATTTTGTTTTTTTTGCATAAACTCAGCAGAATGTTTTTTATTATTTTTCTCTCTAAGAAATAAACCAAACATTGAGGCTTCAGTCAGTTATAAAAACTTAATACAGATTAAACAAAATATAGGAAAATTTTTATAATAAATCATGTCGTATAAACACAGGACATTAGTCACATAACATACATCAAACGAAATGTATAAAAAATGGAAATAAATTATACGCTCTAAGAATAAAATAGCAAATGCTAGGTGAAAATAGCAAGCGCTAGGGATAAAAATATTAAACACAAAGTGAAAATACTATAATTGTTTAATAAAAGTAGCAAATGTTGGGTAAAAAATAGAAAATGCAATTTACCTAACGAGTATGGAAAGTGCGAAATTGCTTTCCATCAAGTTAGGTACAATATTTTTTGTCACGAATCTCTCAAAAAAAAAGGAAAAATTAATATTTTTTATAATTTAGTTTTTTTACAAATGGGTTGGTAGCAAGTCAAACAATCAAAAAAGTGACATGAACATGAAAAAAAATTATCGTTTCCATATCGCAACGGTAGCGATACCAACCTATTAAATGTCCCTAGCCATTGTTGCAAAGTAAAAAACACCGAAGTACGTGAAAGTCCGATTCTAAAAGCTATGAGTATAGCAATAGATAAAAATTGTAATGTTTTTTGAAAAGAGTAATTTTTAGATAATAATAAATGAAGGATTCAGAAGCCAATCGGT
Source organism: Tribolium castaneum (assembly GCF_031307605.1). Classification (NCBI taxonomy): domain Eukaryota; kingdom Metazoa; phylum Arthropoda; class Insecta; order Coleoptera; family Tenebrionidae; genus Tribolium; species Tribolium castaneum. The sequence goes on along the minus strand of NC_087399.1, from coordinate 7,597,302 downwards.
ATAAGCCTTTTAGTAGAAAAATTCACTATTTTTTTTGATTTACAAAAAATTGAACAAACATTTCTTGTAACTAATTTGTCTAATTATTAATTAACCATAAAATAAACGTAATGATTTGACATAATTTTAATGATTCTTGGCTCATGTTATCTCGTCTCATCTCATTACCCTAAAAAGGTCCTTCGTTTTGACATTTTTCGGAATAATTACATATCTAGCAGGAAAAGTTGATAACACTAATAAAAAATTAAAACAATCACACTAGGCAAAAATTATGTAATTTTGATCTAGTTTACTGATTTTTTCCCAAGTTTTGCCGTTTCGCTTAAAAAAACAAAATTGTAAAGTTAAAATTCTTGAAAAGAATCCGATTTTAGTAATTTTTTGTCTGATTTAGCAAAATCTCACGATCAAAAAGCTAATTTTTTTTCGAAAATTAGTAATTTTTGTGTACTGTTTAGCGTAGTCTTGTGAAAAATTTGTTTTTTTTTAATCAAATTGTAGCGATACCAACCCATTAAATGTCCCTAGCCATTGTTGCAAAGTAAAAAACACCGCAGTACGTGAAAGTCCGATTCTAAAAGCTATGAGTAGATATGGATAAAAATTGTAAATGTTTTTTGAAAAGAGTAATTTTTAGATAATAATAAATGAAGGATTCAGAAGCCAATCGGTATAAGCCTTTTAGTAGAAAAAATCACTATTTAATTTTTTTTGATACAAAAAATTGAACAAACATTTCTTGTAACTAATGTGTCTAATTATTAATTAACCATAAAATGTTCTACAATTTAGCTGTAATTTCTGAAATAATGAAAAAAGAAAAAGGGCACATTTTTCTTTTTTATTTCTCATTTTAAAAATAGTTCCAACGTCAAAACACAAATTATTGCAGTACGGGCCATTTAATAAGGAACAATGCGCACAAAAGGACCTTTGTTGCACCCAAGTGGTTTAATTCATGGAAGTCAGTTTACGGGGAACATCTGGGACGATTTAGTGACCTTCGGACACATTGTTAAAAATTTGTCTTTGCCGAAAGAGTAATTCCTAAGAAATTTCTAAACGTTATCCGATCCCCGATTAAAACTGTAAATTCCTCCCACGTTGTGTAAAGACGAGCCATCAGCGTGGGCACTCCTATCACGTGTAATTACATCTGAATATCCTATTTACGACTCCACAAATCTCTTTTGATTTGATTACCTCCTCTTGACCCGTAACGAGAAACCTCCAAGCCAAAAAATCTCGCATGCAATTATTCCAAGCTCACTAATGCACAGTTATGTAGCCTCCAAATCGTAGAGCCAGCCTCGGGACCGTTTCGTATCAGAAACAAACCATCGGAGTGGATATTAACCCAAGTCGTTTGCATTCATATTGGCTTAAGGAGATTTCGTAACATAAATTGAACGCCGTTCCTGGAAGCGCTTTTAATTCCGTTTGGCATTTGAATCTTCCAAGAAAACAAATTACACGTTATTTCACATTCGTACACACTGGATGCATGTGTGCAGCGCAGCTCCGCGGCATTTCTCATTTCAATGCGTTTTTAAATCACGCGACCGATTTTTCGATTCGAAAGACAGCAGCGGTTCCGAGAACCGATTAATTTCGATATTGTTTGAGAATTCATACAATCGTTACTTGCGAAAATCAAGTCCGGTTTAATTTTAGAAACGGACTCCTTTCGGAGAAGAAATTGTGCAAATTAAGCGCCAAGAATTTTCCATTTGTTCTATCTTTAACAAATATTTACGCGAGTATAGTCTAGGTCAGGTTCAATTTCTGATAAGCGATTGCGGCGCCATCTTGCGCCTTGACACGCCTCCATTTGCAGGTTCCTTCGCCCGGGAAAGCCGGAAAATTCGGAAAATCTCACCATTAAATCAAACAATCAACTATTTCATTCTCAGTTTTTTAGACTAGTGTTGAAATCAAAGAAATTTTGCGAATTTCCTTTGTGACTTTTCCGGCCGCCGGAAATTATCGATCGGTGATCAGCTGTTGTTTTCCGCGGTTGCAGCACAAGTTTCCATGGAAAATGTGATAAAAACACTGGGCTTAGAATGCGTTTGAAGGCCAGTCCCTTAGTTTCCCTCAGTTTTCCTTTAAAATGAACACCTCCTTAAGCCGGGGCTGTTCTTACAGCCCTCGGGAGTCCTTCGAATACACTGCGCTTCAATTTGCAGCTCGAAGAGGCTCTTTGGAGCAAGTCCGGTCGGTAATTTACCCGTTTTTTCCCTTTATAATTGTTTTAATGTAGATATTTGATCGAGAGTGGCACTGATCTTGACACAGGGCCGGACCCTGCCCTACATCTAGCCCTCCGGAAGCAAAACACGGCGATAGCACATGTGCTCCTCCATGCTGGGGCTGATTTTGAGATCAAAGATTCAGTAAGTTTTTTCAGGATTTCCAGACTTTTGACATAATTAAGGGTTATAGCATGGAGATTATCCCATCCATATTGCTTGTACTTTAGGGCTTTTGGACGTGGTCCATGCCCTGTGTGCGTTAGGATGTAGTGTCGAAGTTCTGACGGCGAAAGGGCTTTCGCCCTTGCATTTGGCGGCGAAGAATGGACATATTCATGTTGTCAGGTACAGTCGCTTAAAATGAAAATGATGCGGTCATTGACCTGACCTGACCAACTCTTTGACACATTTCGTTTATCTTTTGTTTTTTTAAAAAGGTCACCATATAAATTTTAATATACGACCAAAATCTTCCAAATAACAAATGTGGTAAAACAAGGATACTTATTTCATTAAGATTAAATTATTACTGCGAATTAATGTTTTTGTTTTCTTCAAGTAACATTTAGATTTTGCTGCAAAATAAAATAACGTGACTATTAAGAAAGAGTTTTATTTAATTAACATTTACTGCAGTTTTTTTACCGTAGAAATAATTCACATGCTTCATTTTTTATTTTTGGTGTAGCATTTTCATTGAAGATTTTTAGACCGCAAAAAGTCATTACAGGTAGTTTATTTCTTAACGATACAAAACTTATTGTGCTTAAAACAAGATAAAACAAAAATATAGTAATCCAGTTGCACAATGTGTTCAAAAATGGTTGTTCATCACGTTGACTATGGAATTCAAAGTCAATGTGCCGCTTAGTTCAAATGACTGTTGTAATTTTTCTGTCAAATCTTAGTTTTTCACTCACTTGTTGGTATTTTTCGGCAAAGTTTTTTTTAAGTGAAGGGTTTGTCTTGATTTGTGTTTTATATTTCTGTGATTTTTGTCGTTGTATTATTCTTTTGTTTTTAAATTCGAAACATTTTTGCATTATTTTGACGGATTTGCCACTTTGACGGCGTTCACAATTTAAATTAAGCGCCACATTACGTTCAAATTTCAAAGGTGACTTGATGAACAATCATTTTTGAACACATTGTATTTCAAATTTGAATGAAAACGAAATATTAGAATGTGTATCTTTAATGTGTAATGACAATATTTCCAATAAAACCAAAAAAACGCCAAAAAATATATTAGCTGTTTCAAAACTATAAAAACACCAGCGGCGCATTTTCTCTCTAAATTCTATGTTATAAATTATTTATGCACTTTAAAAAATTAATTGCTAATGTTATTTATACTTTCAATGAGAGCTCTAATCATTAATAACTATTTTACAATTTTATTATTTTAAAAAAATAATTCGGTAAATTGCGACGTTGGCGTTTTTATAGTTTTGAAACAGCCAATATAACACAAAAATTTTGTTTTTAGATTTGTTCAACTTTAAACTTTTAACCTCTCATTAATCTTCACTTAAAATACTGATGCCTACGATTTTTTTAGTTTTTAGCAATAGGTTTTTTTAGATTTTTTTTAATGATTCTTGGAGTTACTCGGTTTTTCAAGTTTTTGGTTTAGGTTTTTTAAGTTACTCAGAATTTGGTCTGATTTTTATAAAAATTCATCGGGTTTCAGTAATTCATAATGTTAGGTATTTTTAAAGCCTAACTTCTAAGCTCGTTAAATTTTGGGTTTTTTATACACAGAAATAACTACGACATTGTTGTGTCTTTATTAAAATTGTAATAAGAAAAGAGGTTGTAATTAATAAAAAAATTTAAAACAAAATTAAGTAACTTGATATTGAAAGATCTAGAAATTAACAAATGATAGGTACAGTCACGATAAAAAAGAATGACACTTCTAAAACTGCAACCACATATCGTTTCGATATGACACTGTTAATGTTTACGTTTGGCAAGTTTATTGTGTATAAAACAAAAATATACTAATCCAATTGTACTTCAAATTTCAAAAAGAGACGTCTATACTTTTAATCGTTTCAATAAATTATCAATAGATTTTGTTAACATTTTTGTTATTATTAAATATTTCAAAAAATTGGTACAACCAGAATAAAAGTTATCGATCAATGTTATAGTAATTCTTTTATGAAAATACTCTGATTAAAATTTTGACCATTAATGCTCTTTTAACAACACGTAATACCACAAGAAATAGGTAACTCAAGATCAAAATTTTCCAATTTTTCTTCAAATTGATAAACATTTATTAAATTAAAAAAAAAAACAAATGAAAAATACAAAAATTTTTAAAATTGTTGCGACGTTTCGACACTTTAAGGGTCAAAAAAATTGTTGGTTTATAGAAGCGTCATTAATTTAATCCAGTATTAAATCCGTGATTAACTAATCACGTAACCAAATTGAAGAAATTTGGTTGGTCCATTTACGTTGTTAACTTTTAACAACAAATTAAAATTTAATGAAGCTTTCTTATTAATTTAATTCGCAATTGAATGCGTGATTAACAGATCACGTGACCAAATTGAACCAATTTGATTGGTCTATTTGCGTTGTTAACTTTTAATTACGAATTTAAATTTAATGAAGCTTTCAATAAACCGACCCTAAGAGCTGGTGTCTACAGAACGTTTTAAATGCAATCAAATTTTAATTCGAGATTAACTTGACAGTTGCCAATGTATTTTAAATGGCAACTGACAACTAAATTAGTTTAATTCGGAATTAAATTTTAATTCCACTTTCTGTAAAGTAAACCGGTCTTTAATGACCTATTATAACAAACAAACACTGCAATTCCTATTTTATTTTATTTGGAATCCAATTTTAATAAATTGTAACTGTATTTTGTAACTCTCCAACTTTTATAAGTATTTGAATAAAAAAACGAATCCATAAAAAAATAAAAATAATTTATTTTTTAAACTAAAATACTTATAAAAAATTATAACATTAAGCCAGAAATATTTTGAGATTTTCGAACTCAATTGTGTCTTAATTATTTATTATTTACCAGAATATTAAACAGCACTCCCATCACGTAGTAAAAATTAAATCAACCTTTAATTTCGTTTATTAATTCGAAGTGATAATTTAGACTAAATTTAAACTGTCTTTTTTATCCGGCACATTTTATTCGTATATTAAAAATTTGAAAACAAAGCGTCAAAAAACAGGTTGGTTGTGGTCAAAGGATCAGGGTTGCACTGACGCGTCATTTTCTTTTTGGGCGGCTGTACACCACTTTTATTGATCTCCAAGTCAAAAATTTTGCTCTTGGTAGGTGTTTATGTGCCGCTGGGTGCAACATAGACATCCGTAATTCTGATAACATCAGGGCTGATATCACGGCTTTGAAATATGGTCATAACGACATTGCCGAGTTGTTGGATAGATTAAGGGTGACTGGGCAAAGGGACACTTTAGCCCGTCAATTAGTACCAACTTCCAAACCAGCCCTTAGATTAAACTTGCGGCTTTTGGGGCACTGTGGTGTCGGGAAAACTTCCCTGGTCAAGTCGTTAAGTGCCGGTTTGTTTGGTTCGTTATTCCGGCGATCGAGTTCGCTCCAAAGCAACAAATGTTAGTTTTTGGTGTTTAGTTAAGTCATTTATTATTGTAGAAATTTTTTAGCTCGTCCTTCATCCCCCATTAACACCCAAATCGAGATGGATGTCACCTCACGACAAAATTCTCTAAGTTTTGAAAGCAGTGGCAATTACCAGTCCACAAACGGCATTAGTGTACAAAATATGGACATATCTAACGTTGGCGAAACAACAGTTTGGGAGTTCTCAGGACAGGAAAACTATTTTCCCATCTATCACCACTTTTTATGGCCTTCACCTCATTCGCTTACTTTGGTTTTGTTCAGTTTGGAAGACTCGCCGTCCATTCAAGTGCAACAAGTTTGCTTCTGGCTCAATTTTCTTCTAGCGAGGCAACCGGCTGACCTGCCTTCTTGTAAGAGTTTTATTATAACAATGAAAAAAGAATATTTTGAAACGAATTTAATGTCTAATTTTTACTTGTAATAATTAATAAACGACATGGTGCATGGAATCTTTATCAAAATTTATAACATCTTATTTGGTTTCATAGATAACGGTTGAAGTTTTGCCAAAATTAAGAGTTTAACATGGATTTTGAATGCATTTTTCTCAGGTTTTTCAGGTCGAACCCACCGGTTTAATTAATTTCGAACAATTGTGTTTCACTGTTTTTTTTTGGTTTGAATTTATTTAAATTTTTCAAAACTTTATATACCTACCTAGCTTAATATATTTCCGTACTCTTTTAGAAACAACATTGTCGTAAATTTTATATTTTATTTTGTCTTGTTTGGTGTTTTTGTTAAAGGCGGATCGGTGATGGCGGATCGAATCATAAAATAAAAATGAAAGAAAATAAAAATATAACTAAAAAAATCTGTAAAATGAAACCAATTCACTTTCAAATCACGACATATCAGAAAGTCGTAATTCTACTCGTATAATAAGTAATGACAATTTTTTCAACAAAACCAAAAAACTTTATTTTTCAAGATTTTTAAGGTTTTCAATTTTATTAAACTTTATCTTCTTATTAAGCTTCATCTGCTGGTGCTTTTTAGTTTTCAGCAATAGGATTTTTATTTTTTTAAATTGAGTTGCTCGGTTTTTCAAGTTTTTTTTTGAGTTACTAATAATTTTTTTTTTTGGTTTTTAATTCAAATCTATCGGGTTTTAGGGTTTTGGTTTAAGAGTTTAGTATTTCATAATGTTCGCTATTTTATGTTATTTTAAATTAATGTCCATAACTTCTACGCTCGTAAAATTTTGAGTTTGTTAGGTATACGCAGTTCAAACAGCAGAAAATTGGACTATGACATTGTTCCCTCTTTATTAAAGTTGTTATGAGATAAGAGGTTATAATTTTTAACAATAAAAAAATTAAAAAGAAAAATAATTAACCTGATACTGAAAAATCTGTAAAAGTCAAATAATAGGTACAGTCGAATAAAGTGAAAATGACGCTTCAGTAAACTATTGGAATCTTGAAGTGTCAAAGAAAGCTGGTCTAAAGAAAGCGAAATGAAAATTTAATTCAGAATTAAACTAATTCGAATTAAAATGCTATTTGAATTGAATTAGGTTGCCATTTATTTTACATTGACAAACGTCAAGTTAATTCCAAATTAAAATTTAGCTGCGTTTAACACGTTCTGTAAGCTGATCTTAAGTTTTCTATTAGTTCTGTAATTTAACTAGAAAAAAAATTGCAAAATTATTTGAAATGTTGTAGTTCTGTCACCAAATATATTTTTTGATTATTGTAATAGGTAGGTACTATAAAATTAAATGATAATGTTTAGTTTTTTAAATTGTAAATAATTTTACAAAAAACATTTTTTAAAGAAAATTATGTATTAATAAGATGTAACTAACAAAAGACAAATTATTATTAATGTTTTTTTGATAAACTTTTTCCCAAATTAAATTAAGTAACATATTTTTTGTACGAAAAAAGGCTTTTTTTTTAAATCTAGTTTTTATGTAAAAGAATAATATTTTAAATGATTTATAAAAATTAATAACATCTATTTTTATTTTCCGAAATTTTTAAAATGTAATTATTCAACTAATTATTGTTATTAAATAGTTCCGACTTATTTACGCTTATGCAGTAACAACTCAAATATTAGGTATATCTTGAGCGACAATTGCTCTAAATAATTTTTTTAAAAATTTTACCTTTTCCACAAATCGCAAATAAAATGGAATTTAGAAAGCAAATTTTCAAGGATGGTTTTGACGTGATTTTGTTGACTTTTTTGAAGTTTTAGAACTAAGTTGTGGTTTTCATTTCTTGACTAAGTTTATGATGAAAGGCAAATTCACATTTTTTTGTTGATTCTCTTTGCTACAATATTTTTTGCAGTTTTCTGATATCTGACAAAAGTTGTTTTTAGTTGAAATTTATTTAGGTATTTTAGACTTTAAAATTTCTCCAAAATAGAAAAAATATCCTTAAGTCAATACCACATTAGTTTATTGTCAAATTATTAATATAGAACACTTTTCAAACCATTCATCCTCATCATAAGACAATTCATGAGAGAGTGAAGTCATTATTAAAAAAATAAAGGATGGAGCAAAATTTATATTCAAAGTCAAAACATTATCAATGGTCACATTTTTTTTAAATCAAATAGGTAAACTAAAAATGGCATAAATTGGCAAATTACATAAGTACAATGTGTTTTTAAATGATTCTCATCTAGTCGTCTGTCAAATTAGAAATCCCGCTTTATAGAATTAATGACAGGCATTTAGACACCGAATATTACTATTCTCCAATTATTAAGTCTCCAATTCGGAAATAAGCTTCGACAATATAAGTGTTTTCTTGCACAGTGTAACAATTTAGTTGCATTTTAACGAAATTTTTAAAATTAATTAATTGAAAATTTGTGACAGTTTTGACATTTATTGACATAGAATTGAGCAGAACGACACAAATTTTTTATATGTAAACAAATTTCAAAGTTAACTACATGTGAATCATTTAAAAACACATTGTACAAATAGTAATTATTAATTTTTTATGAAACTTGTTTTTTCACTCTCCAAATTTCCAAAAACTGAACTACCGGTTATAGCCCTTTTTTGCTCAAAACCTGACACTGCAAATATTTTTTATGAAAATGAAAGCAACTAAAAATGTAAAAATTTCAGCCGAATACGGCCAAGTCATGTTGGTGGCCACCCACGTGGACTTGACCCGCGCTGTGAAGACGCAAAACGGCGAATGGATTTGTCCCGACGCTCAGAAAACGCTCGAAACTGTCCGAAAAATAATCCCCCACGTCCCCAATCTCATGTCCAGTGTTGTGATAATGGACACAAACGTGCCAGCTTCCTACCCTTTCAAGCAACTCAAGTCGACGCTGGCCGAACTGAAACAAGAGTGCCTCCAGGTACTTCCCCCAAAGTCCGGTCCCGTTTGTTTTATTTTCGATAATTTCCAATTTTCCCACAGGATTATTTAACTAGTAGAAAGGGCTACAATTTAATAACGAGCCGCGTCTTGAAGGTGAATTTCTGTTTTGTTTGTTCACAAACCGTAGCAGCACTTAGATTGGAAACACTTCACTTTTTGCAAAATGTGACACATTTCTGAAATTCCTAGCAAACCGTGGGGACCTGGACCGGCCTCCTGGAAGCAACCCTAGCTTGGCTCAACTCGCTCCAGAAGGATTACGAGCAGTTTCCCGTTTTGTCGCGTTCTACGTTTTCGGAGTTGTTGCGAAGTCAGGTCAACATCCTGGCTTCGGACCACCACATCCAGGAGTTGCTCCAGCAGTTGCACTTCATGGGGGAGGTGTTCTGCGTCCAGGATTTGGTCGTGGTTTCGGTTTCCTGGCTAGGGGGGCAACTTCTAGGCGAGCTTTTCTCAAGCGATTTTTTCCTACATGCACGAGTGACTGGCGTCTACACTAGTGAAGATTTCCAAGCTAGTTTCAACCAGTGTGACGCTTTAGGGGCCTTAGATTTACTCGAAGCTTTAGATGTTTGCGTTCAGGTATTTTGCAACTTTTGGTTGGGTTTGTGACCAATGGAAATTTTAGTGTGACATTGAAGGGGAGATTGAGTACGAGTTTCCAATTTATAATCATGTGGAGACTCTTGAAGGGTTGTGGGATTCGGAGGATCCGAGATATGCGAGCAAAGGATCACAGTATGGTGGTTTAAGGTCAGTGGCGTACTTATTAGGCCCATTTATTCAAAAAATAAAATAAAAACATTTATTGGTTATTCAGAAAATAAGAAAAAATTTACAATTTTTATTGACAAGGGAACATTTTTCGTAGTACCTCTATAAGCTGCTCGAAAAATTGGTGGACAGTGGTGTTTTAATATACTGCTCCAAAACAGTTAAATAAGTCTAATTATTGTAACATCAAACAAATTCTATCAACTTTCGAGCTGATAAAAACAAATCAGTAAATATGTTTGGTTTTTAACTTCATTGTTTTTATCAGTTGATTTTCTCTAAAATTCAATACAATATCTATATTTTTTTCAGTCAGTTTATTTGTTAGTTCTAGCACAAATTCTTTACGAATGGATGATAGTTTAGAAAATGAAATTAAAAATCCTGAAAAATTTCTTTGTAATGTTACTAAATGGGTACTAGATTTTAAATGCGAAAATCACTCTGTATTTATTTAAAAAGTTTTATCTTTAAAAAAATGTGGCAGTTTTTGCTCTTTTTTTATACTATACAGGGTGAAATACCAAACGGGCGCATAATCTCTTCTGTAGATACGTTACCTAGTAATAATTTAATGAAATAAAAAATATGAATCAAGATACAATTTCTTATTTCTGCATAAACTGAACAATTTTTTATTAAGGACAGCAGTCTTTTTTAAAAAATAAGATAAGTCGAAAAAACTTTGTAGTACACATATTATTAAAGGAATTTCTGAAAATACAAACTTAGAGCTTATTTTGTGATTTTCTGAAACAATAAAGAATCGTTGAAATAAGATGATTTTTCTCTAACAAACAGGCCTCTTTGGCGACATCTGGCACTATAATTTAACAGAAGAAGATTAATAATTACAAAAATGAGATTGTTGTTAAAAAAACAGTTACATCAGAGAAAATAAGTTGGAAAATTAAATTTCGAACATTTTTTTTGTATTTATTCAACAGAATATAAACAATTTTTTATTAAAACTAGATTGTACAAACCAACATATTTCGGCTTAAATTGAAATTTTTTTTAAATTAAGAGGGCAATGTTTAATATAAAAAATATAAATTAAAAAAAAATTAAAATGAAAAATAAAACTTAGAATTATATCAAGGAGAAAATAGAAATTTTCACAAATGAGACGCATTTTGTTTTGTGGAACTAATTCGGAGAAAGATCAGTAAGTAAAAAACTAACTAATTCTATTAAAAATTTGTATTTTTTTGCATAAATTATTTTTTTTATAAGTTTTTAATTAAATAAATTGAACTCTTTTTTCCCTGGTCGAAATAAAATATAACTTGAGAAAGAAGGGTTTTATTTATTTGACCTAAAACTTATTACAATCTTTCTCTTCAACAAATATGTTTAGTCATTTTTTATAAATCGATTTTCGTTGAAAATGTGATGTTTTTCACCGATTTTATAAAATTCTCTTGCAATTACAATTTCCGTGTTGAACTCATGGAAATAAAGCCTCATTTTAATACATTTTAAAGTAATAACCTCCAGTGATTCGCGGACTAATCTAAACCTCTATGTTAGAAATTTCTCAAATAATAAAAATTTCAAGAATATGTTTGATTCAAACACCAGTAATGAATATAGTTTGGACTTTTTAGCACAAAAATGATGAAAGTAAGCGCTAAAATAAGCTTAAAATTTAAGTAAAATGTGCATGAAAATGGCTCAAAAACTAAAAATATGCCAAAATTATACCTACCCAAAACTTTTTTCAAGAAAACTTCAGCGATGTTCAAAACAAAATTTATTTATCAAATGTTTAACAAAAACAAAATTTTATGAAACAAAATTAGTACCTACATCAAGTAATTAAAAAAAAAATTATTGTTTTTAAAATTCTACAAAGTGAGTCACTAGTGGGTTATTTCAGATTTTTTTAAATATGAAACCAATAATACTGATTCCAGATGATCGGTAATTTAAAAAAAAAATTAAATTAATCTAAAAAAATTGCTGAAAAATTACTTCTGATTCAAAAATATTGCTTTTAAACTAGTGCTTTAAATTAAATTATTAAAGTTTCGTTCCGAGCTTATTACTAAGATTTTCGTAACCTTTTAAAAGTATTAGCTGTGCTATTAGGCAAAGTTAAAGCTAAAAGATATTAAAAAAATTTGAAAATTATAAAAATTTGCATAAAAATAGCACAAAAAAACGTTTTTTGGGTGCTATTTAGGTGCTACTTGTGATGAATATCCGAAAAAAAGTGGTTTGTTTGTTAACTGGTTGATACCTTGCTTATTTGGATTGTTAGTGCACCCATTAAAAATATTGAAAAAGTCAATGCCCATGGCTCACGTTTCCACAAATTCTAGAAAAATAATAACAACATTTCTCGTAATTATTCTTAGCAGAATTAAGAAGTAAAGTGGTAATTTTTTTCTCTTCATTTTTTAACATATCTTTAATGGGTGTTATAACTATCAAAAAAGAGACCAAGTTCTTATACTCTTCCACGCTTTCACGTCAACGAAACTGAAAATTATTTATAGAAATCATCAGCATTAAATTTAAAAGTTGTAATTTTTATATTTCGAAATCTAAAAAACCGATCTGGCCATATAGTACGTAAAAAGTCAATCACGATCAAAAAGAATGACACCCTGTTCTTCTTATTGATTGTGACTGTACAAAAACAGGAAAAACTGAAGTAGGGGCGAGTGTTGTACCCTGGAGCTTTTTGTTACCAATGAGTTATTAATACAACATTAATTTTTTTCGAATTTTATTATCAATAATTAATTAATTTTATTATTATTATTATTATGGTGGAGGCGCCTCGTGACATATAGTGGAGGCGACGTTGTGACATTATTATTATTCTTATTATTATTATTATTATTATTATTATTTTATATGGTGTACTACTCAGATTTTTTCTGCCATTATTCATCCTGAATTTTCTATAATATTAATTATTCTTAAAACTCATTAACTAAACAATTAAGAACTTAAGAAGTAAAAAAATACGTCGAAACCTAAATATTTGATTGATTAAAAGCAACCCATCTGTTAACTAAATTCCGCCACTCTTCTTTAAGGTTGTACACCCCACCAGGGACGTACCACCAGTTCAAATCAATTTTCCCCCACATTCAAGTTGAGTTGCGGAGAGCAATTTTGGCCAATTATAGCAACAATGATAGTGATATGGATTTATACCAATGGCATTTAGGCTCAAAACTATGTAACACAGAACTCGAAAGTCTCATTACGTTGGAAGAAGACGAAGTCGCTTTACAATTCATTGAGATAAAAATCAGGGGACCAAATAATTCCTCGCAATACTGTTTCTACTTTTTGGAGCAAATAATGCAAACGATAAATCACGCTTTATTGAGAGTTTGTCCCGGACTGCTTATCGAGAAACACGTCTTGAGCCCTTTGGAATTGAAGAGACACTCAGAGGGGCCTTTTTGTTACCCCTCTGATATCATCACAACTGCAATGCTTGAAGCTGAGTCAACTCTCGATGTCGCCTTGTACAACCCCAATGTTGATGCTCAAGAAACCATCGCCCAGTTAATTATGTTTAGTACGTGTGTTTTTTTATATAAAATATAAAATATAAAATATAAAATATAAAATATAAAATATAAAATATAAAATATAAAATATAAAATATAAAATATAAAATATAAAATATAAAATATAAAATATAAAATATAAAATATAAAATATAAAATATAAAATATAAAATATAAAATATAAAATATAAAATATAAAATATAAAATATAAAATATAAAATATAAAATATAAAATATAAAATATAAAATATAAAATATAAAATATAAAATATAAAATATAAAATATAAAATATAAAATATAAAATATAAAATATAAAATATAAAATATAAAATATAAAATATAAAATATAAAATATAAAATATAAAATATAAAATATAAAATATAAAATATAAAATATAAAATATAAAATATAAAATATAAAATATAAAATATAAAATATAAAATATAAAATATAAAATATAAAATATAAAATATAAAATGTCGGAACACTGTATATTTCAGTTATCAGAGAGTGAGAGGAAAAAATAAATTATCTCTTGGTAAAGCATTTTTTTGTAAATTCGTGTAACTGGAAATTTTTGAAGGCGATTTGGATTTGGCGGGTAACATCCAGTGGGGCTGCGCCCTCAGAATCCAAGACCTCGCCCCTCCGATTAAACTGAAGCTGTGCGGTTTGCTGGACCCCCCGGAGCGGCACGGTCGCGACTGGTGCTTGCTAGCCCTCCGTTTGGGTCTCTGTCAGGATAAAATCGCCGCTCTTGATTCGCAACATTCCAGCCATACGATGAGACTGCTAACAACAGCTGATTGTTCAATAGGTAAAAGTAGTACACCTTTTAGTCGTAGATGGTCACTAAATCTGTCACAGGTGCTCTTATAACCAGTTTGCATGAACTAGACCGACTCGATGCCGCTGAAGTCGTCCTGCGTTCCGCACCCATATTTAAAATTATAGAGCATGTCAGTGTTTAGTCATAGTGAACACTCTTCTCTAGCTCAAAATTCTTCAACGGTCCAATGTCTGTTAGTTAGTGCTTCTACCGTCCCCCCTTTTATTAGTCCAATCAAACAACGAAGTAGCTACTTATAGTTTAATCAGCTATTACAGGGTTCATTTCAGTATTAACAAATGAAGGAGATTGTGATATTTATGCTCAGTTGTGGGAAAATATTTTATTGTATAAATAAATGTGATACAAGTTATAGGCGTTTTATTTTTTGGACTCGTTTTAAGGAATGGTAGATAAGAATGACAATACAAATCGATTAAGCAAAACTTATGTAAATAAAAATGCATACTTTTCCTAAAAAATCGTTCTGAAATTAAAGTCTTAAATTTTGAGAACCGCTGAATTGGAATTATAAAAATTACCGTAAATTTTAATATTATTGACAAAATAGCAGAGGTAAATTAACTTCTAACTTCTTGATCTATTACGTAATTCTTTTATTTCAACTTGTGTTTTGCTACTAAATTTTACGAAAAAAAATCAAACACTTTTTTTGCCAGGACCGGGATTCGAACCTCCCACACAAAGAAATTTATTAGCCACAATTTAAAAAAAAACTTTAAAACGTCCCAACCATCTCCATTTCATTTTTTGAAAAAAATTAACTGTTAACGAACTACCATAAGTCACACAGTGGTTCTCAACAGGTGGGTTAATAAAAATTGGGCACTTTTTGGAAAAATGATGTTTGATCACATACGAAATATTGCTAAGCCATTCCCTAACACCCTGTATATTAGCATAATATATTATTAATATAAAGAAACTGAAACAACTATTATTATTATTACAAAAAAAAAAAAATTGTGCACAATGTCTGATTTTTTGGTACAATTAAATCAAAAGGAACAAAGCATTGATGTGTGCTTGTTTAATTTTGCTTTTGAATATCGAAGAATCCTGTATTCGTAAGTTTCGAATTTTTTTACTAACAGCTTCTTTTTTGAAATTTTTTTCAAATGGTAAGTTTATCGTGGAAGATTTTTTTTAGTGCCCTTCTTTTATATTTTTGTTTTCAGAGGCACCTCCATATAAAAAAACAGTTTCCAAAAAATAATATTAAAAAAAATTGTGACAAATATTTTTTCCTTATAGGTATTATTAATTGTTACGCCTCGAATTAATGATTTCAAAATGAGTTGGGTTTATTTGAATAATTCCTGATATTTTTTAAATGGCAGTTTGACTACAATATCAAAATTTGTATTCACTTCGGTCTCATTATTATTGTTATGTAATTCCATGTTTTTAGAATGAAATAGCGATTATTGCAGAGTGAAAAAATAGTTGAATAATGTGTAAATTAGTTACAGTTGTGTATTAAAACGATTTGAAAAACTTAAGAACCTTCACATTTATGTACAGTCACCCAAAATGAAAATGGCGCAATCATGACGCGTAACCTCCGGGTACTTTCGCCAGAAGTACGACATTTTGTTTATCATCCTTTGAAATGATTGATGGGAAATGATTGGTTTAAGACAAATAAAACAATTATTTGCAAATTCGGCGCGACGTTTCGACACTTTTTGAAACAAGACCAAAAAAAAAAAGAAATATTTATGTTGTGCAAATTTAATTAATTATTACTTTGGACGGATTTTGTGTATTGTTAAATTTTAAAAATGCTATTATCGAGTTTTGACCCAATTGGGTGATTTTTTAGCTCAGTCGAAATAACACCCGTTCCGACTAAATTGTCATTTTTCAGCTTATTATTGTCAAAGTTTCCCTCAAAAACAAACAAGATCGAGTCAAACAGGTAAAGAAAAACGAATAAAATTGGCTTTTTATCTCAAATGCGTGTTTATAATAAAACAAATCCTTTATTTCTCTCCTTTAGGCGAAAAATATGAATGAAAATTAAACCAAAATATATTTATTGAATGAAATATTAAGAGTGTCCTTGAAACCATTTTGAAATTAGCTTGCAGTGATCGACCAATACATTCGCTTTGAAATTTTTTGTCTATCATTATCTTTACCTTTTTATTGGTTGAGCGCATTGAAAGGGCATGACTCAGATTGGCTTTCGTGCTCTGGATCCACCCAATTAAATTAAAGTAATTTAACAAAACAAAAATATTTGTCAATTTTATCGAAAAAAAAAAGAATAAACGTAATTAAATTAGAGAAAAAATGTGGGGAGGCGAAGTCTAGCTTGCAAAATAAATTGTAAAAGGAGATAATAACAAACAAACAACCAAACACAGCGAAACATTTCATTTTGTTTATAGCATTGCACTTGGAATTAATGAAGATAATTCAGAAATAAAATTAACTAGACGCCCTCTGGTGATGACATTTGAACTATGTCGAAAACAGTAAAGAAATTTTCGTAATTCCACATTTAACTGACATTTAATGAATTGTTCAACAATTTTGCGTGTATAGTGTTAATTACTTACAATAGAAAGAATCACTTTAAAAGTACGTGGTGGTAAATACTAGCGTTGACTTTGGTTCTGTAGTTTTTCGTGGTATAAAGTGTTTATTGTTGGAACTTGAAAGTGGATAAAAAGTGAAAAATATTTAAATTTTGATTACAAAGTTTTATCAAACAGTTGTCTAATTGAAGATTATAAGTAATGGATCACAGCGAAGACAAAGTTTGGCTCAAGAAACCAATAAATTAGTGAAGTGTGTGAATTTTAGGTTAGAATTTTCCACTGAAAAAATCATGAAATGCTGCGGTAAATCTACAAAACTACAATAAAGATTAACAACTGCTGATACATTTAAACGCAAATTATGCCAAAAAGTAGGCTTTTCAATGTCTTTGTAATAATTTTCCATAAAGAAAGTGAACCAAACAGTCATTCGTTATTCCTGTTTTCCTCGTCATCTCTCATTTGTCAACATAAGTTTCTTGCATCAAAGATACAATAATCATTCCGCATAAGCAATGCAATAATTGTGAAGCCCCAAAATTCGTACAACGCCCGAAATATCCGAATAAACATTTTCCCGCCATTTATGGTTACTGTTTTCGACGTAGCTCAGTGGCGCCCCCAACGGTAATTTTACTTTCGAATTAAAGATTAATTATATTCCTCTACGATTTTTGCCTTATTCTTGATAATTTTTACGAAATATTTTTGCCTCAAAGAAAAGTCAAGAAGAGTTGAAAAATGTTTTTTTCTCGAGTTTCAGATTTTGTGATTTTTCAGCTGGGTTATTATGTAAATAATAAATTCAAAACTGTGTTTGAAAGCTAGAAAAAAATAAGTATAACTCCTTTTTCGATCGAATTTTGTTATATAAACGAAACACGCAAAGTAACATTGTTTTATTTTAATTATTTTAAAGCGCGTTTTGTCACGCCACGTATTTTAACTTATCTTGTGGATTTTAGATGTTTCTTGATAAATTCTTGTAAAATAAATAAGTTCCTGATTCAAAAATCACGGTAGGCGCTTGTTTATGGACGCATCATTTTTATTGTAGGTGACTGTACTTGGTATTTGGATATCCTCTGTTACACTTTCAACACTATTTCAACAAAAAAATCCTTTAATTGTCTTGGACGTGGTGCACACTATGCTTCAGCAAAATAAAATACTTTATTAATTTTAATAAACAACCATTCTAGAAGTACATCAAATCCAAATCACATCAAGTACGTACTAAACAAACAAATAAAAAATAAAACAACGAAATAGCTTACTTATAGTTTAATCAGCTATTACATGGTTCATTCCAATATTAAATGAAGAAGATTGTGAAATTTATACTCAGTTGTGGGAAAATATTTTATTGTATAAATACAAATAAATGTGATACAAGTTATTTGAAATATTTTATTGCACAAGTTATTGCTGACTGAACCGTTCTTGACGATACAAATACTCCTTGGCCACGTTATAGGCCTTGAACATTTTTCGGCTCACAAACAGGGAGCCGTGTCGAGGGCCCCACTCAGGTGACGACTTACAAACTTTAAAATGGTGCCCAAAGAAACTAACAATAATGTAGAAAAAAGCATACAACGTGACAACAACAAGACTAAACCAAATAAGACTTATCCTAAAAATACCAAGACTGTGAAAATTGAAACTCCCCCCAGTGAAGAAATCGTGCAAGTTGTAGGCCAACACAATCCCCAGAAGAAGGGGATTAAGGACGTAGAGCGTGTTCCAGTACACTGACGACCGTATCCCTAACATAAAGTGGACATCGTCTCTAAATTTAGTAATACCGTAAAAATACACAACTCCGACGAGTTGTAAAGTGTTGAGGAACGGAACACAAAAGTCGTTTAACACACTTTCGATGGTTTTAAACACGGAGTAACCAATTCTCGTTGACAGGAAAATCGTCCCGGTGTAGATTATAAGAGAGAACGTTAGAACACAGAGTGTGTGTCGTTTTCTGGCCTTTGGTAACGAGTTATAAACCACTTCGGTGTTCAGGCACATCATCACAATCAAACTTCGGAGACCTACAAGCAGGTGTAACATTTTTCAAACCGTTTGGTTATTTACCGGTCATGTAACAATTGGATAACCACATGGTTATCCAAAACCTGGAACTGTGTTCCAGGAAAAACACGGCCTCAGGCATCTCCAGCTCCTGTTCCAGTTTAAAAAAATCGTCAAACAACATCTGGCTTTGGATGCACAACGAAATTAAAAAGTTCTGGACTATGATACTGTACAAGACTGTGAATAAAACCGAAGTGACGCTTATTATGATCGCCTTGAAGTGCAGAGGGGTCCTGAAAGTGCTCTGCGTGCCGAAAGCAATGAAGGCACCAAACCCCAGGCCTGGACTACTCAGAGACAAGTTTATAATCCTAGTCCAGGTCTTAAAATTGGACAAATTTTTCACATCCAGTTGGGTGAACAAGTAATTAAGGGTCACAAAGCCGTTCTGGTCCGACAAGGGGGCAAAAAACAAGACAACCATTTGAACCGTGGGCACCGTTGCCAACACCAGAAGGAATTTTTCGGTGGTTTTGGGGCCACCATAGTTCGCAAAAAAAATCAAAATAATTGTGACCAATCCATAGACCAGTAGTTCAGGCTGGGGGGCCCCTGAAACACTGTCAGTAGAAGGGTTTAGTGACAGTGTCGTGCTTTAGTACCCACATAACCGGAAGTCTCATCCGTGTTCAGCACCCGGTTGAAGTAAAACTGCTCCACGCTCGACTGCCACTGCATCTTGTCGCACTTTTCCCTGCCGTATCTCTGGCTGCATTCGAGTCGCTTCGTGTAATTGTCTCGCAAAGTGAAGCAATTTATCTTATTCCAACTCCTGTTACAAGATCTCCATTGTGGTTCGCTCGTGAATGACAAAAACGTGAAACAAAGACTACATGTACAGAGGAAATTGTAATACGATTGGTAGAGCAGAAACGTGAGGAAACTGCATAAGCCGATTCCTCGCAGTAACGGGCACAAGTCCCACACTCGTATCACCGCCCGGTTGGAGTACTGCCCCAGGGCTAGCTCCATGAACATGCAAGGGATCGTCGTCAGGAACATGACCAGGAGCTGGACGGGGATCAGGAGGAGGATCCCGACATTGGTCTTGAGGAGCCAAGGACTAGCGAACTTCGGGATCGTTATCCCGGTACTGTAGCTGAACATTGCCAGGTAGAGCCGGAAATTGGAGCTCCACGTTGGGCGGGATTCCACCACCGGAGGCATGGATTTGAAACGCGCGCGTCAACTTTGACAAAACTGACAACAGGCCCCTGAAAGTGTATACAAATTGTGTGTTCACTGGGAGGGGTGGGGCAAAGGGGGTGGAAACGGCTAAAATAGTTCGTGTGCTCCAGCTTAGAGGTCGCGTCAGTTGCAAAGAAATCTGTAAATTTAAAGGAATCTGTCACACATTTTAGGTTCACTTAAAAATAATCGACGTGCGCACACTTCTCTTTTTAATTCTTTGATTTATCAACAGCCGATTATTTTGCTGTCGTTGCGGTTTTTGGCGACATTTTGTTTTAATGTGTTTTAAAGACTTCAGAAAACGATTTAACGTGATTTTTTGGATGTTTTTGTGATCAAACATCTCTACTTTTATATGTATCTTTTATTTGAATCTAGTGTATAGTGTGAATGACAGTGTTTTAATGAAGGATGAATCAACTTAAGGCAAATTAAGGTAAACGTTACTGAAAGGTGTCTATACAACAATTAATTGCGATTTCTAGATATTAATATAATCATATTACACCAAGAAGGATCACACAAACTTCTCTAATAAGGGAATTTCTTGATGGTTAGGAGATGAAGACCGTCCTTGGAGATGATAACGGTTCTTGGGATGTAATTGAAAATCCCATGAAGACGAGTTAAATATAATGTGCAGTAATTAATAGGTATATCATAATAATAAATAAATTTATTGTAGTTGCGAAGCTAGTATTTTGTGAAAGCAGGGAGTTTAGGAGTTGCTATGGTTCAAGGTTTTCAAATTCGCCATGTCCCTCTATGTCTTAATCTTTTATGTTGTTTTACACAATGTTATAACGCCTATGCCTGTTAAAAAAACAAGGTTTGTCCTTTTTGTGATTGCTTAATTTAGAAACTAAGCGAAAAAACGTATTCTACAAGTATCATACAAGTTAATCAATATTAAAGCCTACTATTATTATAAATTTAAATGATTACATGGTAGTTTTAATCAGTTAACTTCCAGTTATAGTTATGTATATCAGATATGTGGCTTTTTATTTAAAATAATTTTAGCACACTTGTAATTCCCTTGTGTTTGAGTAATTTACTAATAACTATGATGCAGTCGAGATTACTTTTAAAAAATTTCAAAATTTATCAAGAACTTTGACATCAAACTGTTAAAGTACGTGTTAGGGCCGCTTTTACAAACGTCCGTAAACCTTATAACCGCGAATAAATTTCGAAAAATAGTTGTTTAAATTTAGCCTTAAGGGACTTAAAAATTGGACTATTGTCAAAGGTTACAAGCAAAATTTTGATATTTTTTTGCTTTTCTGAACAGTCTGCAGACAAGTAATCAAACCAACAAAACTGATGTATGTATACAGACTGATCCCGAAATACTGTGTCTGTTAGCAATCTGAATTTAAATTTTAAAGGATACCAATAGTGTATACTTTCAGGTATTAATTCAATAATTTAATCTGATGCCAACATACTCAGTTTCTCTGGATCATTGTGTATATTTAGACACTGTATTTACATATATTATTACATCTGAGTATGCCTATACATTCCAGCACGTTATTATTTTTTTAATAAATTTTTATTGGAAAGACTGTTTCATTTTATTAAGCGATGTTAAATGTTTTTGTGCTATTGCAACTGTTACAGATGCTTTTTTATTAAAATGTCTCGTAACAGTGCATGAGTACAGAAACATTTAACATTTATTATTCTTTTAATTTGGAAAATAAATAAAATGTCCTGTTTGAATTTCCCGCTATTATCGAATTAGTTCGTTCTCTCAGGGTTAGGTGGCGCTTTCGCGAAAAAACGAGGGGTAGACAGAGAGATTCGCTTCTTCCTCTCTCTTATTCTATGACTGACAATAAAATTGTCAATCGTGACAATACGATTTCAATTAACCATTTTATCCCCTTTACCTATTAAAGGCAACAAGGCAATTATGTTTTTTTAATAATGAAATTATTAAAATTGGTGGTTGTCCATATGCAATAATCGTGGTGGGTTGTATTGCTGGTTGCATACGCCACCGGGAAGTGACAATTGTCGGGTTCAATTTTCACGTTTTATTATTTATTTTTAAGTTTAAGTGAGTGTTTTAATAATGTTGGACGAGCCGAGCCTTTCCAATATCACGGATCCCAATTTCGGGCGCCCCCCCGAGTCACAGAACGTGGTAAGTGTCTTAAAACTAACACGTGTTTTTTTGAGGTTATGTTTTTTTTTTCAAATGAAAAAATTCAAATTTGTAGCTTTTGCAACAATTGGGGCACCCACACGTGTCTAGCTTCAATTACATGATAAATCAGGGGCTAGACCAGGCGATTTCTGATTTGAATCCGGTTGAGTTTATGGTAAATGGGGATAAAATCACACTTGAAATAACCGATGCTAGTCTCAGTTGCCCCTTGGTGCCGATGGGCACAGTTGGGGTCAAAAGCCCTAAAGTATTTCCATCGGAGTGTAGGCAAAGGGCCGCGACCTACAAAGGGCGGTTTATTGCCAGGGTTAATTGGGCGATTAATGGGGAGAGACAGACGGCGTTTGATAAGGATATGGGCCAGTTGCCCATCATGATTAAAGTATTTTTTGTTTTTTTGTGTGTGTTTTTTTAATTGGCGAGGTTAATTGTAGTCGAATAAGTGCCACTTGAGCGCCATGTCCCCCGCAGAGTTGGTCAAACACGGGGAGCATGAGCAGGAATGGGGGGGCTATTTTGTGGTCAAAGGCCACGAGAGACTAGTAAGGATGTTGCTAATGACACGTCGGAACTATCCAATTGCTATAAAACGCTCGGGCTGGAAAGCGCGGGGCTCGATTTTTTCAGACTGTGGTATTTCCATGAGGTGTGTCAGGGAGGACCAAACGGCCACTGTAATTTTTTAAAAAAATTACCAAAAACTTGGTATAATTTTACATTTTTAGACGAATGTTTTACATTTTGTTACGGATGGAACCGCCAAATTAATGTTCAGTTACAAGAAAGTTTTGTACTACACGCCGTTAGTCCTGATTTTGAAATGTTTGTGCGATTATTGCGACCAGTTTATTTACCAGAAGTTGATACAAGGGTACCAGCACGATTCCTACTACTTGGAGTAAGCATAAATTGTTACTAGAGACTGGATTTTTAGGAGTTACAAAAAAACTTAATTTAGAAAATTGGTATTGAAATTTGCTAATTAGAACATATTCTTTATTAATTCGTACAGCAGGAAAAATTAAACGTAATTTTTATGCAATATTGCAATAAGGTCCATTACAAAAACAAACAAAACGAAAACTTGAAGTTCTCTGTTGCACCATTTGCTTTTGTTTTTCTGTAAAAATTCAACCTAACAAATAAACTTATTGTATGGAAATGGATACTGGTACTAAATTGATAATATTTTTTCATTCAATTAACATTTTTATTTTTAGTAAATTTTTATATCTAGAATTTTGTATTCAGTTTGTCTTAGTTTGTCACTAACTTTTTTTCCACAACTTTTGGAGTAGGTAGTTTAAAAAAAAAGAACACTTTATTCACGCGTTCAATAGCTTCAGCAAAGGACGAGACTACTGCTTCTATTTTTTTTCTGTTATTTACTAAAATTTCAGAATGAGAATAAAGTTAGTTATTTTTCAAAGCGTCTTGAATAAAATAATGTTGTGCATTTGCTAGTGCGCATAAATCTTCAAAAAATAATTTAATATACAACTACAGTATTTCCACCAGAAAACTAAAACACCAAACTAAAAGGCTAAAACACAAAAAAAATAAAAAATGGGGAGATTGAAATTCTGAAAACTGAAAAATAGACTGCAGAACTGGAAGCACTAATTAATTAAAACATTACATTGTAAAAAAAAACAATTCACTAAGGGCCGGTTTATAGAAAGTTGCATCAAATTTTAATTCGTTGTTAAAAGTTAACAACGCGATTAGATCAATCAAATTGTCTCCGTTTGGTCACGTGATCAGTTAATCACGCATTAAGTGCGAATTAAATTAATGACGCTTCTATAAACCGGTCCTAAGAGACTGAAAAGCTGAAATACAAAAAAGAACTAAAACAAAAAACTGTGGGTGGTATTAATAGAAATAGCAAATCCTTAAATTTATGTTAATAACGAAATGCTTTTACTTATTTCTTTTACTTGTTTCTGTCTGTAATAAGGAATTATTTATCATTTGTGTGTGGTTGTGTGTCACTTAAAAAATTTGAAAAATTGTTTTCTTCAAGCATATTTCATAAGATACATACTAAAATATTCTGCAGTTTATTCACTATTATGCTATTGTAGAACGTCTGATGATTTTTCATGTAAAGGTGAATCTTTGCCTGAGAAAAAAAATTATTAAAATATCCTATTATTTAAATAAAAGGCAAGTGCCCCCTAATGGACTTCATAAATAAAAAAAAATCTGAAAGTAATTGTGAATATGCATAATTAACAACCCGCTAGATTGGTAAAATTAATTGATAAACATATACTGATTAAAACAATTAACAATAATTTAAACATCACAATAAAAAACAAAACGCAAAAATGTAACTGGTAATAAAAAAATTATACTGAGCACCTCCGAAAAAATATTTTTGGATTTTATGCTAGATGAACAGGAAAATATTTCTACATTATCAAAAATTTCTATTGGAATAGAGATTGGAGTAGTTTCTAATTCAATAGAAGGAAAACAAGAAGAGATTCCTGTAATACGGAATACTCTTAAAAAATTGCCACTGTCACCTGTTAGATTTTTATCTATTAACGCCTTCATTTCAGAAACGGATGAAATGAAAAATCTTTCAAGCCTAGTTTTGTTGAAGAATTTAAACTGCAGAAGACTGCAGAAAAAATCAAAATTATGTGAATACGAGTATTTTTGAGAACGTAAACTTTTTGCAATAAATATTTTGCTTTTGCAAAAAACATTTATTTATTTTAAAGAACAACTTGAGTATTATGTACTCAATTAAATTCTTTTAACGTTTTATGCTTTTGCATAATTTTTAAAAACATTAGTTTTTCATGTTTGTTTAAAAAAATCGGTGAAAAACGACATAAATTGAGCGAAATGATCAAAAAATGTAGTTTCTGCTGCATTATTTTCCAGAATTCCCTCACAATACGTAATTAAATTTTCATATGAAGCCAACCAAAATATTGTTTATATTTTACTATTTATTGTATTCATTAGTTGATACCGTGTTTTATGTAATAAAAAACATAGTAAAATAAGGCGCAATGTTCTGCTATTTTTTCAAAAACTTCAACAAGTCTTTAGGTAAACAAAACCAGGTTTTATTATCTGAGTAAAATTAAAAATATGATAAAACAAGTTGTAAGTTCAACGGCGTCTTTTATTTTCACCTGCCAGTCGTCTCTATAATTCTATCAGTCAAGCATTTAGAAGACTTATATTTTTAGAAGCATTTGCTTAATTGTGTAAGCTTATTCTTATTTTTATTTAAATTGGAATAAAGCTTACCTTATTCTGATCGAAATCAGAAAAACCATTTACTGAAATTCTTATTTTAATTTTTTCAATACATTTTACTTTTATTTCATTAATTTTTTTAGTTTTATTGTTATTTTATTTTTATATTTTTTTTAATACATATTCATTAAGGAATTGCATAAAAAAGCAAATGCTTATTTTTTATTGACACCACCTGGACATTGAAATTCTGTAGAACTAAGTGACCGAAAGAATGAGAAATTAAAAAACTATAGAACTGCAAACTGAGAGTATTAAGAATTTGGAAAACTGAAATTATAAGATAGCGAAACCACCAAAAACTCCAAAACTACAAAATTTAGAAAATGCAAAACATGAAATATGGGGTAACAAAGAAACAAAAATTTAAAATATCGAAAAACTTTAAAAAATGTATAAGAAGTGATAAGAAACAAAAATCTAGATGTAAAATAAACTATTAAATAAATTGAAAAATCCAATCTATTGTTTTTGAAACTAAATATTAATTAAACAATTGAAAACTATCTGTGGAGGGAAAATATCCTATATTAAGTCAGGAAGGTTAAACACAACTTTGTGATACAAGTCAATTTAGAAATTTAGGAAAAATAAAAATGCTGTCAAATATTTCTGTACCTGCGAGTTTAAGAAGCAATAGTCCATTTTTTACGAAAATGAGATAATGCGTATTTATTTAAACTGAAAATGTGCTCAAAATGTTAATATGTTAATGTTAATATAAGGGACTCCCTTCATTAAACCAAAGTTACAGTTAACAGTAGACTATATCAGAAAAATTAAGTTTTCTGTTTATACTGAACATTTCGCATATCAGACTTACGCTTGTTTAACTCGCAGGTACAGATTTACACTTTTTGCAAAAAAGATCCTAATACTCCTAAGATCCAGTCTCTAATTATCAGTGTGAGGAAATTTTATGGGATGGCCATGAAGCCACAATCGATCAGTTGACTCGTCGTAGCGCTCTCGCGATGTTCATATTTATCGATGAAATAAATGGTCCGTTACAGCGCGTACATTGGCGTAGTTTACTTGGGGTTTATACAATTAATGTAACCGGTCGCTTACAAAAATCTAATTAAAACATAAATATTATTGTTTTATTATAATTACGGAGTACCCAAGAAAAATTGTGGCAATAAAATAGTCGCTAATTTATTAAGTCTGCGGTACATTTGTTAAGATTATTTTCTGAACCAATTTTAAAATAGTCGCTAATATCAGCTTCTGATTGGCTAGTTCCAACCCTGACAAGGCACCTAATTTGACATAATCGTTAAAAAATAACTTCATCATTTCCTCAATCTTACATGGACACCAATGAAGATGTTTAATACAGGGGAGCGTAAGTCACTATTACATTTTGAAAATGTTGCGTTTTAATTCAGTGGAAATTAAAATTAAAAACTAAATAAAAATATTTTAATCATTTTGTCTGATAAATACGCTTGAATAACTGTGATTCTTTCTAAATTCTCGAAAACTGATTCCGTTTTGCGGTTAAAATATCTTTGAATTTCGAAAAAGATCTTTCTACATCACAGCTGGTTACAGGAGTAAATAAAAAGTTTGGTGCTAATGCAAAATATGTCGAAGGTGGTACATTATTCGCTATTTGTTTTAAAACTAGAAAATCGGGATTTCTAGTAGCTGCGTCAATATTTGTACTAAATTTATCTTGTAATGACCATTCTACAGATTTTAACTCTATCAACGTAGACTCAAATTTCTCAACTGTAATGGATAATTGTAAATTTTACGTTTCTAGAAATTTGATCGTAGTTGGAATATTTGAAAAATTGTTTTCAATAAAATTAAGTTGTTAAAACTAAAGTTTTACATTGTTTAATGCTTTGTGCATCGTCGTTTAAAGCAATAAACAAATGATTTTAATTGATTAAAATTTTTAGAAATTTGCATCTAACCAAGTACCCCAGCGTGTAACTACAATTGTTGATTCGTCAGAAACGTTACGATTTGTATATTTTTTTAAAAAGGACTTTAAAGAAGGATTATTTAGTTATCTACAAAATGTGCTCGAGGTGAAATCGCAGCGTATTTCCCTTTGAAACGTGGTGTGGTTGAAAACATTTCAAGGGTTAAAAATGGTAAATAATTAAAAAAATATTAATGTCACACCAAAGAATACTTTGAAATGAATTACAATTTCGTAATCTAGTTCTACTGGGTCACTTTTATGCTTTTTAAATAAGTACATGAGATAAAAATGTTTTTTTGACTTTTTAGATATTATTAAAATTAACAGAGAGTTAGGGCGGTTAAAAGTAAAGGTATAATAGTAATAGATAAGTGACATTTATTATTTTTTAATTATTTACGAATTACGATTTTTAGCTCTCGAAATGTTATCAAAGGCGATGAACACGCTTCAGAGGGAAAAAGGGTTCGGTTTCACCTCAGGCGCATTTTGCAGTAATTTTAAATTGCAATAACTTGGTGAGTCTTACAGATAACGAAATGATTCTTGCACCAAAAATTTATTTCAAGTATTAGCTTTATTTCGTCTCGATTATGTGGAAGTCTATCTTTTAAATTAAAAAACTCGCATCTCGAAAATTTCACTACACAATTATGCAACGTTACAAGAAAATGTAATTTTTTTGGTTTCCTTTTATCAAAACTCAACCTTGTTAAACTACGTATAAATCTGCATTAATTGAAAATTTGTTTGCAAAAAAAAGCGGAGTTTCTAGCTTTATCCAGAAGGAAGATATGAGTATGTAAACGCAAAATGTGTCCAATTTTAGGTGTTTGCAAATTTTTAGCTAAAACGTCTTTTCAGCCCCTTCGCGAGGGTTGAAACAAAAAATTCTTTGTCTAAACATTTTTTAATATTCTTTCTTAACATATATCAACAATGCAAGCTGTTCCACAACATTTCGATTTAAAGGTTTATCTGACTGCAAGCGCGCGCCCATGCACTAACCTTCGCCCATAAGATTTCCTCACACTGCTAATTATTACTAAACCAATAGTTCAATAAAAAATTTTTAGTTGCGTCCAAAACATGTTACGCAACCTCCACATCGAAAACCTCCACACGCACGAAGACTGCAAAGTCTATTTAGGCAAAATGTTCCGCGTGAAATTTTACGAATGTCCCGACTGGTTAACCGACTCCGAAATCGCCGACTTCATCCTCAAAAAATGCATAATGATCCACCTCGACAAACCCGAAGACAAATTCAACATGTTGGTCTTCATGTGCCAAAAACTGTTCGTTTTCGTGCAAGACAAGTGCAAACCTGAGGGTGCCGACGCCGTCATGATGCAAGAGTTGCTCCTAGGGGGCCACCTCTACTTGCAACTGATCAAAGAGCGGCTCCAAGGCTGGTTATTCGGCCTCAAATCGAACATTTTGAAACGCAGCAGCACCTTAACCGGCCACTTGTCCCAAACCGAGATTCTACAAGCGGCCAAACGGTCAGGTGGCTTGGAAAACGCCTTCGAGATGTTCCTGGCCACTGGGAACATCACCAGTTCCTCAGGCTTGGGTTTAATGCAAGACAAGGGCTTGACAATAGTTGCGGAAAACATCAATCGGATGCGCTACATGTCGCACTTCAAGGCCGTCCATCGGGGAGCCTTCTTCCAGGAGATGCGCACCACGGAGGTGCGCCAGCTGCTCCCGGACGCTTGGGGCTTCATCTGCCCCGTGCACACCCCCGATGGGGCCCCCTGCGGCCTGCTGAACCACCTGACCACGAATTGCTCCGTTACTGATGTTCCCGATGCGCGGAAAGTTGAAAATATTCCCATTATTTTGACGCGCTTGGGAATGGTGGCTTTGAAATATGTGGCAAGTGTTGGGTTTGATCAGAATTATGTGGTGGTGCTTGATGGCAGGGTTTTGGGGTATGTGAGGAGGGATTTGGCCCCAAAGTTGGTCGAACAGTTGCGGTTGTGTAAGATTAAAGGGGAGGAAGTGCCGAATACGCTTGAAATTGTTTTGGTTCCGTTGATGAAAGTTACAGCACAGTTTCCGGGGCTGTATTTGTTTACGGGGCCGGCGCGTATGATGAGGCCTTTGTTGAATTTGAAGACGAAGGAAGTGGAGTTTGTGGGGACTTTCGAGCAGGTTTATATGGATATTTGCGTCTCGCCGGATGAGTATTACAAAGGTAGGAGTGGTTAGGGGTTAATTAATTGCAATTAAAAGCATCGGTTGCGTAAATGAAAGTAATTCTGTTTTTGGAAGCCTACAAAATTGTCCAATGTAAAATTATCCAGAGTGGATATGGTAAATAATTTTTTAGATAAAAAATTATAGTTTATTTATGCTTCTGATCGGAAAATAATATATAAATAATATATAATAATATATTATATAATACGTACACTATCGGACAAAAGTAAGGCAACATTTTGAAAAATATAGAAATTAATGTCTATCTAATGTAAATAAATTATGATCGGGCAAACTATGGTATTATTAAAAGAATCAAAGGAAGCTACTGTCTTTAATGTCAAGTAATTATTTATTAAGGTTGAAAAAAACCGCTTTGTTGACTTGTAGTGTAAAAAAGGATTATTTTAAGACGACAAAAGTAAGGCAACATTTAGATTTTTTTCAAAAAATGTTGTTATAATGAAAAATTTGTTAGGCCAATATTAACAGTTCGTTTTGTGCAACAAGAGCCATGCCAACGTATACCAATTGGTAAAGAGTTGAAAGAAAGAGTGATAGATGCTTTCTTAAACAATGAAAAACAAGCGGATATTGCAAGAAGATTTCAACTGCCTAGATACAGCGTGTCTAAAATAATTATTCGCTACAACGAAAGAGGACATTTAAACAATAATCCAAAATCGGGAAGACCACGAAAAACCACTATAAACATGGACAGACGCATTAAAAGAATTTCGGAAAACGATCCATGGAAATCTGCATCTAAAATTATAGCGGAAATACCGGAAGTAGGAGTTAGTACACGAACAATTCAAAGAAGACTGGTTGCAGCAAAGCTTTTTAGTAGACGTCGTGCTAAAAAACCTTTGATTTCCGAAAGAAATAGACGCGCCAGACTTCTATTTGCAAGAGAACATTTGAATTGGACAATGCAAGATTGGAGGAAAGTTCTGTTTAGTGACGAAACTCGATACAAATTATTTAATTCGGATGGAATGAAACGTGTAAGACGGCCAATCAATACATGATTCAACCCCAAGTATGTTACACCCACTGTTAAACATGGTCATGGTAGCGTTTTTCTGTGGGGGTGTTTTTCGTGGAATGGTGTGGGTCCGTTGAGCTTTATTGAGGGTAATATGGATCGGTTCATGTATAGGGACATACTCCAAGATGTAATGCTGCCGTATGT
Source organism: Tribolium castaneum (assembly GCF_031307605.1). Lineage (NCBI taxonomy): Eukaryota > Metazoa > Arthropoda > Insecta > Coleoptera > Tenebrionidae > Tribolium > Tribolium castaneum. The sequence continues at coordinate 7,566,212 of NC_087399.1, read as the reverse complement.
AGAATGGGAAATGCCTCTTCGTTTTATCTTTCAACAAGATAACGACCCCAAACACACTTCTGCATTGGTCAGTGAGTGGATCCAAAATAATAATATTCATGTTTTGCAATGGCCTGCCCAATCACCAGACCTCAACCCAATTGAGAACTTATGGGAAGAGGTAGAGCGACGAATCCGGATACAAAGATTTCCTAACAAGCAATCTTTGATAGATAAAATCAAGGAAGTGTGGTCAAATCTGGATGGCAATGTTATTCAAAAATTAATTTCTTCAATGCCCAGACGGTGCCAAAAAATTATACTTAATAACGGCTATGCCATAAATTATTGAATTTTTCGTTCTATTTATTTAAATTTTAGTGTTGGGTAGTGTTATGGAAATGTTGAATAAAATAAAATTTGAGTTGAAAATATTTTCTGACAATGTTGCCTTACTTTTGTCACATTAATATCGGGCATTTTTATATTTCAAGCTAGTAGTATGTCATAATAATTACCCACAGGCTATCCATTTTCAACACGAATAAGAATATCTTTAAACATTTATTATAAAATTAAATTGAAAGTAAATACCAACTCTTAAAATTTAAAATACCAATATGTGTATATTTTTCAACATTTTGCCTTACTTTTGTCCGATAGTGTATATAATATGTATATAATAATATATAATACATAAATAAATAAAAAATTAAAATAAAATAAAAATAAATATACAGGGTGTCCCACCGAAAAGGGCACCCCCCTCATAACTTTTTTATTTATTAATTAATTTAAACAAAATTTAAATTACACCTTTTAGAACCAAAGGTCCACATTTTAGCGCTACAAGTTTTTTTTTGAACGTATCATTTATGAAATAATTAATTTAAAATTAAGAAAAAAAATTGGAAAATTGTTTAACTGCATATTATTAAAAGAAGCAAGTTTTCATTAACGTATTAGCAAACATCGTTTTACCAGAAGTAATGCAGATTCTTTAAAACCTTTTTTTTAAAATCGCAATGTCACTTTGACATAAAAATGTCGAAAGATATTCAATTCCTTTATTATTCAGATATATATTCCTTCAAGATTATATAAATAATCTAAAAACTATTAAATTTAAATTTTACTTTAGACACTTTATTTACAATTTGCGACATAGAAAAACAGTATACTTCGTTATTTTGCTACCATGTTTGGTATTGAAAAGAATTCTATAAACCTTGGATACTTTTACGGTGAACAATGATCATTTTGCGTTATACACAAAAATACTTTGGATATTTTTATGTTGGATGAAATTACGTTTTTGACTTTTTTACGGTGGACAGAAGTATTGTAGCAACGTTTTCTTTGTACACCATGAAGTTTAACAACAGATAATGGTGTTTAAGATCAGCGAGCCTCACAATAAGATGTTTTGACAAGGGCGACCCGAAAATATTTACGATATCGATCGGTTCGTTGAAAGATTGCAACCTGTCTGCAATAAATCACACAATAAGCTTGCCTGAATAATTAATTAGCTTGAAAGGTCCTTGTGGTTTGGGCTAATCATAATAAAAATCATTTTACTTTGGACAGAAATACTTTGGACTTTTTTACTTTGGACATAATTGGCTCTCCCGTTTTTTAATGAGTTTTCTATTATAAATACTAAATTGAAGAGGTCTCCATTTTTTAATGAAATGGAAAAACTACTTAACTGGTTAGGTATTTTGCTTACAAGGGCAAAAATAATAAAAAAATCTCATCAAGTCCAATTGTTAGGGACAAATCTTCTTTTGAAGGTTTTTGGTTTTATATCTGTTCTTATTTCTTCACATTACATAATTATGTATTCTGTAAAACAGTAAAAAATCTAAGTACAACACATTTCTTCTACTTTTAAAGAATGCATTAAATTTAATTTTGACTTGCATACTTTTGCTGAAAACACAAAAAAAAATAATACGTAATAACGAGTATGTAGTACGCTATTAAATATTTAGCGAATTTTTTCATAGCTCTTTTAAAATAATTTTTAATTATACATCAATGTGCATTTTACACTTTGTATTTTTGTTATTATTAATGTTCTGATTTTGAATTTTTTGAAGTTAGTCACTTGCACTTTGCGTATATTTTAATTACAAAAATCGTAGTTGCCAACAAATTTATTTTTTTTGCTGCCACCTACAAAAACAAAATTAAAATTGATTTTTTTTATTTATTTTTCTATTGTTGTTACACTTTTATTTAGTTCTTAAAACGCTTATTTTACAGGTTTTTATCTTTAGAGTTTTTGTTTATAAGCTTCAAATAACTGTTTTGTTGTAGCTGTCGAATCATTATTATACATTAATTTGCTTCTCTTATTTGCATTTTTTATGTGGCAATGTAATTGTCTTCTTGTGTTTATTTTTATTTTTTTAAATTACCAAATAATTATTCTATTGCTGGCTGATTAGTGATTACTGATCACACCATTTTGCAGTAATTTTTTTTAATTTGGATTAGAGAAAAAGATATAACAGCTACAAGGGAGAGAACAGTAAAAGATGCTCAATAATTTAAAGAATTTTGAATTAAAGTCAAACTTTTTCAGTCTGCGGATTATTTTTTCTTTCACAAACAATTCAGATAGGGATAAAAAGGGTAGATAATCGAAAAGACAATTCATTTATCATCGATTTTTTTTATTTGTGAGCTAGATAAATCATTTGAAATTGGTTGAAATAGTTGGTACAAATTAAATGCACAGTATTTTATTTGAACGATTTATTTTATTTACTGTGCATTTATTATTTTTACTGTGCATTTATTATTTTTTACTGATCAAAATCGAATTTATTACTGATCGCTTTATTTAATTTAATTTAATTTAATTTGTCGATTTTTTAAATTCTTTTAGTTTTTGGTTCATGAATGAGCTAAAATTTCCAGAATTGGCTGAAACCACTGAGTATATGGTGAAACAAAGAAGCAAATAAAGAATAAATATTTGCATATTAAAAACATTGTTTTTTATTTTGTTATACTTTTCTGTTTCTTATTCTTTTTTCTATGTTTACGTTATTATATCTTATTTTCAAAAACTAGTCGGTTTGTTTCGACAAGATCTGTTGGAAGTTATTTTCTGGTGAAAAAAGAGAATTTACTAAAACATTTTTCGGACCTGCTTTCGGGACTTTTTTAGTTTATTTCAGTGCCTAACTAGCCTGAATTTTAAGAGCAATGAAATAAAAAAAATGATCTATTCAAATAATGGTAAGCACAAGGTAAAAAAATACAGAATCGGCATTTTCAATAGTAATTCGAGACAAAAGTACAAAAATTTTAGTGACAATAAAAAAAAATATGGACGTATCCGAATTGCACACCATGGTGAGAAAAACAGGAACCTCTTGACCAGTTGTCCCTTATCGGTAACCGAGCGGTGCATCAAAATTTTATAATTTTATTTATTGAAGGAATAATAAAAAAAATCAGTATATTATCTATCAAACATTATAGGGTAAGTTCGAATAAGATAGATTACATACAAAAGATTGCAATTTGTTTTTCATTTGGTTATTCAAAAAAACTTTTTTCTTTACTGCTCGTTAACTGAATTTTTACATTATGTCGTAACTTAAAAATTTAGTAAATTATTTACAAATGTGAAAATATTCACAAGGAGAGACACTTCCTATCCTTACCTGTGTTTGATTTTGTTGAAAATTGACGGTGGTATTCAACGAAAAAAAAAAACTTTTATCAAAAACTGTTTAGTTCTAATTTTCATTGGGTAAAAAAAGTGTAAAGAGTAAAGTTGTGAAGAATCAAATTTTCTGCTAAAAACTGGAGACCCTATCTCTATTCTCAGCTGTTTTGGTGCTATCCTGTCATTCAGCCACCAGTAAAAAAAATAATTTTTGTTTTAACGTATTTATTAAAAACCGAAGTGTTTTGCAATTTTTCGTGTTTTTTTTAGGTGTTACGACCCACATGGAGCTCTCCAAACTGGCCTTCCTCTCAAACCTAGCCCAACTAATCCCCATGCCCGACTGCAACCAATCACCCCGTAACATGTACCAGTGCCAGATGGGCAAACAAACAATGGGCACTCCTTGCCACAACTGGCGTTCCCAATCCGAAACCAAACTCTACCGCCTCCAAACACCGGCGACTCCCCTTTTCCGACCCGTCCACTACGACAACATCAACCTTGACGACTTCGCCATGGGCACAAACGCCATTGTTGCCGTTATCAGCTACACTGTAAACCCATTAACTTCGGAAAAATCCCCAATTGAACCATCTGTTCCCAGGGCTATGACATGGAAGACGCAATGATAATAAACAAAGCCGCGGACGAGCGTGGTTTTGCCCACGGTTCCATTTACAAAACCGAATTTGTAACACTTGAACACGAGTCTTCGTATTTTTGCCGAAACCCGGAAAAACCGGAACTGGCCGAATTCTTAGACACGGACGGCTTGCCAATCATCGGACGCCGAATGAAAGATGGGGATCCCCTGTACTGTTACTACAGTGTGGACGAGTCGGTGTACAAAGTAACCAAGTTTTCGGGGAAAGAGGAGTGTTTTGTCGACATGGTTAAACTGTGCGCCAGTTTTGAAACGACCAATCGGACGGCGTGTTTCACGTTCAGAGTCCCGGTACTTCCCCCACATTTTTTTTTATTGAGTTCTTGGTAATTATTTTAATTGTAGCGTAACCCGAACGTTGGCGATAAATTCGCAAGTCGGGCAGGACAAAAGGGCATTTGTTCGCAAAAGTGGCCCATGGAGGACTTACCTTTTACGGAGACAGGGCTTGTGCCTGATATTGTCTTCAACCCTCATGGGTTTCCCTCTCGTATGACCATCGCTATGATGATTGAGGTCATGGCTGGGAAATCGGCAGCGCTTCATGGGCTAGTACATGATGCAACTCCCTTTAAATTTACAGAAGAAGACACTGCGATTGATTATTTTGGTCGGTTGTTGGAAGCAGGGGGTTATAATTATTACGGGACTGAGACCATGTATTCGGGGATTGATGGTAGGGAAATGACAGCGCAAATATTTTTCGGGATCGTTCACTACCAGCGCTTGAGACACATGGTTTCGGATAAGTGGCAGGTGATTAAAAAAAAAGTCGGATCACTTTTGTAATATTGGGATATTGGAGATTTTCATTCTGTTGTATTCGGACCAAGTTATGTTACTAAATTTGACAGTTGGCAATGCTTTTACTACTGTCATGAAAATTTGAAGTTTGTCTTTGACATTGTCAAAATTAACGAATTTAAAAGAATTAAGCGTGCAGCAACGAACTAGCCCCCTATTGCTGTTTGTGTAACCCCATCAAATTGGCTGGGGGGCCACCAAGACACTCAGCAACCACTGACAAAGGTTATTTTCAATATTATGACGAGAGAGATTAAATCAATCTGCGGCTCACAAAAAACAATAACTAATTATTTGTCTAAAATAACTTGTAAAGTAGGTTTTACCGGCCTTCTTTTTTGTCCGTTCATATTTTCAATACACAAGTTTATTTGGTGTATTTGATTAGTTGTCCATTAATTTATTTAGATTTCTTATTAAAATGTGTTATATTTGATAGTTTTTGTCATGTTTTGACTGTAAATAATATTGAGTGAAGCAGTTTTATGATTGTCTGAACGTCCCTTTTTAGCGACTTAAAGTGCAAATAATGTACTCAAATATCGGTAAAATGACTAAGCAGTGTTACTTACAAGCAGAAAACTTGACTGACTTAACGTATTTTGTAGGATTTGAACAATTTGACACTGACATATAACGTAACCTGTTTTTGAAAGCCTAAATTCGCGGTAAACTAACTTACAATGCCAAAATTTTCAAGTTTATGCGATTTTGTTTAATATTATTATTATTGTTTTATAATTTTTGTGTTGTATTTTTTATTTTTTTTTTATGGAAATTTGTAGGTGCGTTCAACTGGGCCGACCGATATTTTGACGAGACAGCCCCTCAAAGGGCGGAAACGAGGAGGGGGTGTGCGATTTGGAGAGATGGAACGTGATTCGTTGATCAGTCATGGCGCTTCGTTTTTGTTACAAGATCGCTTATTCCACTGTTCCGATAAAACAACAGTACGTACATAATTATTAATTAATACTTCTAGGTAAAAAAACGTTGCTCGAATAGTGTGAGTTTTTCACCCATCTTAGCTTCATTTTTGACAAATTTTCTCTCTTCTACTGTATGTTTTTCCGAAATTTCGCGAAATAATTGCGTTTCTGGTTGAAAATCGTGTTAAAACGTTTTTGCGCCCAGATTAGTTGGTTTAAAATGTGTTTAAATACTTGAAAAAGGTTGAAAAAACAGCATTATTGATTTAATTTGCTGGTTTTTTGTATTAGTTAAAAATTTTGCGAGATAATTACATTTCTTATTAAAACACGCCCAAAAACTCTGATATACGTTTTGATATAATTTTTACGGTTTTTTCGGTCCTATATCTCAGCGGTTCCCCACCTTTTTCACCTTTCGAACCCCTTCTAACATCCGACAGATATTGTTGAATTATTTATTACGTATTTTTTATATTTTTTGTTTTAAAATTAGGAACAGATTACAGTAAATACTTTCAGCCAATTCATTTGGAGGAATTTTAGTAAAAAAAAAATTGCGTCCAGTATTTGATTTATTTTGAAAAAATGTCACTAATGTTGGCAAAATATCCTAGATGAAAATATAGATACGAAAACACAGAAACAGGGTCAAATTCCGTTATCAGATAACAGTTTTTGATGTAGATGTGACAAAAAGTGCTTAATTAACGCTGCAATTTCCAATTTTTATTAAAAAGAAAGCAAGGAAAATGCAAAATAATTATGTGAGATAGAAAACAAATAATACGAAGGAATAAAAAAAAATGCCAATATTATTTTTAAACTTTTAAAGTCTGAAGAAGAATTTAGAACTTGCTTTAACTTCTCGCCTATTTCAGTTCAAATTACAGAAAACTGATAACCAGTCTTCATAACATATAATTGTTTCCGTCGATAAATAAGTTTATTTTTTCAGCAGAAGCGTCCTTTTTTATTAAAATTTGTGTACGAAAAGCTGATTTTTGTTCATAATATTATTACCTGTTCTTATTATTTAATAAGCATTGAGTTCTGTTTTCATAGATATAAAGTGGTAATATCTCTCTCCAAGTGTTCGATAAAAACGCGTTCAACAAACTATCTAGAATCCGTAAAAGTCGAAATTTTGATGAATCTTGAACATGAAAACATAATTAATTTTTTAAAGAAAAATAATTTATGGCCCACAGAGACAATGGGGTGCTGCCAATTTTATTTCAATTTATTATTTTGTAATTTTTACGTTAGCCATTTTATAAAATTCCGCCATTACAATACTTTTTTTGGCAAACCTGGGAAATACTGCTAAGTCTATCCTAACAAAAACATCTTATAAAAAATCTGTTTTTAGCTCAAAAAAGTGGTAGAAACCTCAAAATTGGCATAGTAACACTATTTTTGGATGTAACTGTGTGATTTTTCGATTTATTTTTGACGGAAGTCTTCGAAATAATTGTGTTTGTGGCGAAAATAAGGCCTTACGTTAGACAAGTGCTTAAAAGCTTGAAAAGTGATGGTTTAATTTGACTTATTTTATAATTTTTCGGTTCGTTCTGATGAAATCTCGTGAAAACAGGGGTTTTTGGCTCAAAAACGTGCTAGGAAGCTCGAAAAAATGCAATGATAACACAATTTTTTATCGTAAATTGTTAATTTTTTTTGTATATTTTTGATGAAATTCCTCGCACTAATTAAGTTAAGAGATTTAGTTATTTTTCAAGCCTTTTTTGGCGAAATCTCTCAAAAAACAAAAATGTTAGCTTTTCATTTAATTTTGTGATTTTTCGTCCACCTTTAACGAAATTGTGCGAAAAACCTGAGTTTTTAAATGAAAAACGTGACAAAAAGCTAAAACGGCACCATTTCGGACGTAATATCTTGACGATTTTTCGATGTATTTTTAACAGAATTACATGAAATGATTGCATTTCTAGGAGAAAAACGTCATAAAACGCTCGATAAACGAAAAATTTAATAAAGCTTTATCTCAGACAAGTGTTTATACGCTCAAAAAAGCTAAAAATTATTTAGTTTTTGATTTAATTTTGTGGTTTTTCGTTCCTTTCTAACGAAAATTCGTGAGAAAACTGAATTATTAAATTATTATATTACCTTAAAAACGTGCAAGATAGCTCGAAAAAACAATAGTAATACAATTTTTGTACCTACCTTAGCGATTTTTTGATTTATTTTTGACAAGATACCTTTTTTTTGTTGGTAAGCCTTCTTTTTAAAATCTAAATCCTAAAATATTAACACTGTTTTAAAACACGTTTCCGATAATTCGAGTAAATTTTCTGACCGGTTTTTGTGAAATCTCGTGAACTAAACGTGCCTTTATCACGGAAAAGCACTTAAACGCTCGAAAATGGTAAAAATGCACCATTTTTGAACTAGTATTCAACAATTCTGCGGTTTATTATTGCGGAAATTTCGTAAAAAAATTTCGTTTCGACTGAAAACCTGTGTGAAAATAAATAGATTTTTCGCGGTTTAGTGAAATCTTGTGGAAAAACCTTTTATAGTTAAAAAAAACAAAAAATCCCATTTTGGAACTATTTTAGTGATTTGTAAGCTTGAAGTAGAAGAATTTCGCAAAACGTAAGTAACGGCACTGACGAAAAATTAAATTAAATTAAACATCCACTAATCCACTTCCTATCCAGAAATATCCCAAATGGATTAAAATTTAATGTAGCGATTGTTTTTTAGGCATTTATCTGCACCTCTTGTGGCACTCTATTGGGTCCAGTGACTGTGATAACCCGAGTGGCTGAAAAAGCGAACCAATCCACTTGCAAGGAAACTTGTAGGTTGTGTGGCCACGGCCGAGACATTTCCGAGATACAAATCCCTTACATTTTCAAGTTTTTTGTAACCCAAATGGCGTCGTGTAACATAAATGTAAAAATGTTAACACAACACGTGTAATTTTTTTTTTTTGTAATAAAAGAGAAAATAAACGATAATAATTTATTTTTGAATCTTCTTGCGGTAACGTGAAACAGATAAAACAAACACAAAAATAAAATAAGTTATCTAATGCTTACTGTACAGCGTTACAATGAAAATGTCGGTCAATTGAATAATTTAAGGAAAAATTGGCTAGTTTGTACAAGTATTTCCCCGGTTTTGTACAAGTGACGACAACTGTACTCAACCGACAAAATGACTACTAATACGAGCGATTTAAAGTCAAGATTACGGCAAATATGTGCACACACATACGGGCTGTCGTAATTTGGACTTTACCGGCGATTTCGGCAGTTTATTTGGTTGCTTGTTCCAAGTAAGCGATAAGATCCGCCCGTTCTTGCGGCTTCTTCAGACCAGCGAAGACCATTTTTGTTCCGGGGATGTATTTCTTGGGGTTTTCGAGGTACTCAAACAGCGTGTCTTTGTTCCATGTGATTCCTGCAACAAAAATTGCCAGTCAGGCTGGGACTATGGAATTTAAATGCAAAAAAGTTGAGCTTTGCACTCTAAAGCTAAAGCTACAACATATAACAATAAATTCAATAAATTTTTAACACAAAATTGTAAGTTAGCATGAGTATTTTCAGATCTAAAGAATTTCTAGTTTGTTGATGATAAGGCCATTCGACAGTGCTTATTCTTTTTTTGCTCGGTACTTATACCTCTTACAACCACGCACATAATATCAGTCATACTTCATGCTTATCATATTGTTAGTGTAGATAATTTATACTTAACTGAAAAAAGCTTTTCTATATAATACTGTAAGCGTTGACAAAGATAATGAATTGGTCAAAAATAAAGTAAATTATTACAAGAATAGATTTTTCCCACTTTCTACCCTTTTAATCCTACAATTTCTGAAAATTTGTCCAAAACTGAGAAGAGTTGTTAAAAAGCTTAGAAGTTTAGAAGCTTATTGAATCAGCTATGGAGGAAAAAATGTAGAAGTATCGAAGGTCCAGACCAATATAAACAAAAGTTTTGTACATTCTACATTAAAAAATAAAAAAAAATTAAAACAGTAGTGGTAGTCAGGTAGGAATGGCGACATTAGAACACTTTGTGAATTTATACTATTTCATTATAGTATATACTATTTACATTATTTATACTATTACATTTTTAAAATGCCGAAAACGGTGAAAATTAGTAATTAAGTTTTTTTTAAATAAGCTGTGGCGTTAGAAGTTTTGCTATGATAGCAGCACATTGTTCTAATTACGCGTCAGTGTATTATTTTTAACATAACTAGCTCCATGTTTGTTCTGTTATTCCTACAGTTTAGTTATGGAACTTCTGATTATTTTATTCTGAAAATCGTCAACAAGGAATCAACAAAAAACACTGGATAACACTTATGGTGCACCCCAAACAGGCTGGATAAAGACACTAACAGTAACATTTAGAAGTTTAATTTGTAATAAATTTTATGACCTATAGGTTTTAACCTATATAATATAACCAGGCGTTATAAAGGTTAGAAGTTACATAATCGGAAATAACCACGCACAGATAACGGTTAGATAAGGTGGTTATTGTGATTTTTTTGTAGGAAATTCAATTTTTTTATAACATTCCCCCTAACATTTTTTCTTGCATCTGTAACCGTATTCGTAGCGTTTTGAGTGCCAATTGGTAGTCTTGAAATTTTTTTAAATATAGTTTCCGATAACATTTTTGCATAATGTTTACGTCTTATTATTGAAAATTAATTGCGCTCTCTGGCGACATTAACGGAACTAATGAAGACGGGAACGTCTTTTTTGTTCGTCTTAACCTTTAGACACCGGTTGTTGGGATAGCAGTGTCCTCAACCGGGCGATATTGTCTCCACTAAATTTCTCAAAATTATAGCAATTTTTGAAGAAATGGAAATCTTATTTTTGACTTAATTAACGATATTTGTTTATTAATCTGGAGATTTTGATACGGTGTGGTTGCACCCCCTGAATTTTCGATTGGCACTTTGGCCAAATGTCACATTTTGAAAAAAAGATGGCTGTTTTTCGTGCTTTTCCAGGTGAGTTAATATTGATTTATTTACCTTTGGCTTTATTGGCGTCGGTGTAAGCAAAACCGGCGGCTTGCCCCGTTTTCCGTCCGATCAATCCGTGCAAATTGGGGCCGGTCTTGTGTTTGCCTCCGGCCTCGACAGTGTGGCACTGCGCGCACCTTTGGACGAAGAGTTTCTTGCCCTTTTCGACATCACCAGCCGGTACTCCCATGATGCTCGCTTAACTGCAACTGATAATTTTCGATAAATCCCGTTGCAAAAAGTGCTATCAGGTGATGTAACGCTAACGCAATACCGTCCACGTGTCTAGAGGTTAGGCAAATTCCACGGAGCGTACTTTGGAAGACCGTTGACGTCACACACGTGATTCACAGTCTGCTCGATTCTTCGGGATTCTCGCTGATAAGAGATAATTGTTACGCTAGATGTGGGTGAAGGTGAAGTTTTTGAACCGGAGCCAAACTTACATAACCAAAAATTTTGAAGCAGAAATGCGAAGCGAACGCTCAAAAAATGATGTGACAAGTGAATAAGGCCACTTGTTCAAAGTCACTTGTTATGTAATCAATCAGCGGATTAATTATCGGAAAATTTGGGCATAAATTACGAATTCATTGCGGTCACGTGAGGTGAAACGACGTGGCTTTTGCCAGTTATGAATCGAGATAAAATTGTGAAATTGCGGAAAAATTTAGTACGAACCTGAATTCGCCGACCTGCTGCTCTCGCGAACTGGAATTCACTGATCGATTTCGATTATTTCGCCAACTCCCGCGCACGGATTGTCTTGCTACGAAATTTTAGGGTTTAGTTCGGCTATTAGGCGCTAGAGGGCGCGTCAGTATTTCCGGTAAAGCCCACTTTACACAAACTAGCCCATTTTTCTGTGAGTGTATTGGTGGTTGCATATACATTAGGGACACCAAAACGCGTTCCAACACAGCTCATTGATTACTTAAAAAATGCTATTACTGTGGCTATTATAATAATTGTAATTGGTAAAATTAAAATCAGTAATTGTGGCATATTTACATATGGGCTAAATGGGCTATAGCCTAGGGCGGTAAAAATATCTTATTTTGATTACGAAAATATGTAGTAAATAAATCAGTCGATTAAATTTTTAGTTCTTATATTTTTTATTTCTTAAGTTCATAGTTAATTGAATAATTAATGAGTTTTAAGAAATTTTTAGTACTTTTAATTCAATTATAGGACATTTACGATGAGTAAAGGTAGCAAAAAACCTGAGTAGTACACAATATGGAAAAATGTTTTTGAAAAAGTCAACGACAGTCAACGACAACATAATATTATAGGAAAAACTGTAAAAATGGCTCCGTTTTTTGAGAAACAAAACTTTTAAATAAATGCAGGATAATTTTTTAATTGATATCTTTGACAATAAAGGAAACATTTAAGAAAATGTGTAGTAAATAAATCAAAAGATTCAATTTTTAGTTCTTCTATTTTTTTACTTTTTAAGTTCATAGTTAATTGAATAAGTTTTAAGAAATTTTTAGTACTTCCAATTCAATTATAGGAAATTTATGATGAGCAAAGGAAGAAAAAATCGGAGTAGTACACAATATGGAAAAATGTTTTTGAAAAAGTCAACGACAACGTAATATTATAGGAAAAACTAATGTAGAATAATTTTTTAATTGATATCTTAGACAATAAAGGAAACATTTAAGAAAATGTGTAGTAAATAAATCAATAGATTCCATTTTTAATTATTGTATTTTTTTACTTCTTAAGTTCATAGTTAATTGAATAACTAATGAGTTTTAAGAAGTTATAGGAAATTTACTATGAGTAAAGGTAGAAAAAACATGAGTAGTACACAGTACTTTGTTTGCGACACGAGCGTAGCGAGGATTGCATGAATTGCGGATGTGTGAAGTTGCTTTCCAAAAAAGTTACGTACAATATTTTTTGTAACGAATATCTCAAAAAAATATTTTTTTTATAATTTAGTTTTATTTCAGGTTTTTTTAAATTTAATTTTCAAAACTATCTTGCATTTTTTGAGAACTTGTGCTAGAACTGGCTTTGCTATTTTATTCACATAAACTGAAAAAAATGTAACTTTTTTTTATCTTTGTGAAAAAAAAAACTCTTGAATATAGTTTTAGAACAAATTCTTTTGAATTTTTGGGAATATAAGTTTTTTTGGAAAAACTAAGACTTGATTAATGATTAAAGACCCTGGTATAAAAATAATTCTCGAAGAGCGTTTTTCAATATGTTTAATTTAGTAGAACTTGGGAAGTTAGGCGGGGAATGGGGAGAATGAGCAGTGGCGTAGCAAGAAAACTATCCTGCGTCAAAAGGGGTTTATATTTATATTTTTTATTATTTATTCTTTCGTGTGATCAATAACAGCAATGTCAGATAATAAATAATCACATCTCATGTTACTGTCCTTTGACTTCATATAGGTAAACACAGAGCAGAGATATCGAACTATCAAAGAAATAAAAAATTAACAAAAAATGACGAGTTAAAAAACGGTTATTAGAAAATAGTTTGCCAGTGTTATTTTTACTATAAAAATGTTAATGTTAAATTGGAAAAATTGAATAATTGTGAATTGTGTGTGTTGATGTGAATTATGTGTGTTGATGTGAATTATGTGTTTCAAAAATGTTACGGACGACCTAGTTATTTTTTGTTTTCCTCATTAGTGAGTGAAGATCATTCTTTTCAATTTGCACACGAATTTGCGTATTTTTCACGATTTTACGCCACTGCTCCATGACGCCGCCCCTAAATTTACGAATGGACTCGTCCGCGACGTCACTCCTACCTCTTACTTCAATGTTGTTCAGCGAACGTGTCTAGTGTGCATCCGTTCCGAACGTTATTGCACTTGTTTATTACTTATTACACATTACCAGCAATATTACTTTAAGATTTTAACTTTTACTGATGGTTTTATACCCATAAGAGTTTCAAATAATGTTGTAGTTTTGGTTTTCACTTACAGACTCACTGACAGACTGTTACGTATTTGTATTGTAAATTATAGTGTTTGTGTTTGTGTCTAAGTTAAAAATGCCACAGTGTTGTGTGGTTGGATGTTCCGAAAGATCGGACAAAAAAAGTGCAAAAAACATCAGTTTTCATGGGTTTCCCAGGAGAGAGAAGTCACCGAAGAGATATGCCGCTTGGGTGAAGAAAATTTCAAGAATTGATTTTGTTCCTAAAGATCAGACAGTAGTTTGTTCAAAACATTTCAAAAACGAAGATTTTGAAGTATCTCCGATAGTTGTCCAAAATCTAGAAATTAAACCAAAAGTGGCTTTAAAAAAGGGAGCTGTGCCCTCGCAATATTTAAGAGGTAAACAGACTGTTAAAAAAAGGTACACACGCGCCAGTAAACGTGTGCGCCAAAAAAAGATTGCAGAAATTACGGAAGTCACGCCATCTACAAGTGGTAAATACGTTTAAAATAAGTTTAGGCTTTCTAAAATGAAGCGATTTTGTAGATAGACACCAAAAACAAACGGTGGAAGAAATATCTCCGCTAACTAAACCAAAAGTAATTTTAAAAAAGGGAGCTATGCCTTCGAAATGTTTAAAAGATAGAAGAACTGTTAAAAAAAGCACAGGCGCCACTAAGAGTGTACGTCAAAAAAAGATCGCAAAAATTACTAAAGTTACTCCGTCTACAAGTGGTAAATATGCCTAAAATAAGTTTAGGCTTTTTAACATGGAGCGAATTTGTAGGTACTGTAGTGAGACCGTGATTGATGATGGTTGATCGATGTTTAAATGATTTACAACTTATTTTAATTGATTTATTTAATTAATCTTGAATTTTACTTTTGTTTTCTTTTTTCGAAATGGTTTGGCTCGTCTAGTTAATTGATACGCTACATGATCATTTCACTTACCTACGTTGTGTTGTTTTGATGTACGAAGTCACTCTTATAATGATATCGTAATTTGATCTTAATTCTTATCAGAAAGGGTTCCGGATTTATCCGTAACGCAAGTCCGGATTCAAAGTAGTGTCAAAACGCATGGGAGAAGAAATTTAAACCACAAGTTTCCTCCAAAGTTATTTATTACAAGAATAATGAATATTCCGTTGGATGGATTACAATAATCAATGGTTATGAAAGTTTGATCAAATTTGGCCAATTGTTATTTGTTTTTGTATAGTAATGTCGTCAAAACATATCTCAGAGTCGTAACCACAATTCGTTTGAAATTCCAAGTAAATAGTTTCGAAGTTGCTGAGTGATACGAAAAAGTTTTATTGATATGATATGACGTTAATATTTAACATGAATTAATTTAATTCGATAATGTCCAAATAAATTAACCTACGTTTCAGATGATATTGTTCGAACTCATAGGATCTAGGCAATTGACAACGCGTTTCTAAATTACTTGTACCAAAGGCGGATTATAACATGCTCGCGGAATCTTTGATACGTGCATCGCATTGAATTTTGCGCCCTAGTGCCGAAATTCCGTCTCCGGTAAAAGTCAGGTGATCAACACCTAGAATGAATTTCGAATAAAACCCGGACATACAAGCTTTTACAAATCAATCTGAATAAATGTAGAAGTAATTTCTCTCTAAAGTTTTCCGTCCACGAGCTTTGACAAAGACTTGTGCAGAACTTTGCCATGTCGCGATATCAGTTTATTACAGATAATCACGGATGATTATGTCTGCTCGATCGTCCGTAGTAGCCTGCAAGTACGTGGAAGTACTTGCCGTTGGGACGGGAATTACAACGTCCATTCTAAGTACAACGGGCGGAAACTACGACCTGCCACCGCGTCTTAGACCTTGTTAAAGTTGGGGAAGAGCGTCCCCGGGGACTACGACTCTTCCCATGAAGATGGCCAACTCACGAGCCTGTAATTTCTGATCTGGACGCAAAAGAGAAACACTCTTTTGCTTTATCGCCTAACGCGTTGCGGAAGAGAAATCGTTCTACTCTAAACCTATCCTTAACTAGCAACAAATCCTTCTATTTCGTAATATTTTGGTGTATGCAACCTTAAATTATCTGTGTACAACAGTTTGAATAGCACCGTGGGTTTTGGATTTAGACTTTTGTTGTAGTTGAATATTTGTTTGATGCCGTTTCACTCAAATTTGTCGTAACAGATTTAGAAGTTAGAAGCAAAGAATATAAAGAACTTTTAATATTGTAATTTAAAGGTGGGATGGTTGAATTGAAAAATATGAAATTGTTTGTTGCGAGTTATTTTAAGTTGAAAATGATTTATTTAAAATTTATATAGCTGACGTAAGACGAAGCACAAGAATTTAAATAATTACTGGTCTTTTCGGCATTTCCGATGCTTAATAACTTGGTGGTTACGAGAGAATTTATGAAATGAATGATAATGATCACTATTTCGAAATGACTTAAATGATTTAATATTATAATATTAAATGAATAAAAAATTAATTAATCCTTTTGAGGGCCTACCTAGAAATTTTAATCCTCCTAACGCAGGGGGTTAGCTGCTTCCCAGGTGTTGTAGTTCGCAGCACTACCTAATCGAACGAACACTAAACTTGTCTCGTTTTTAACTTACTCACTAATCACTAACGCTATCACTTAATTCAAGAATTTAAATTAATTTAATTTAAAATTACGCTTAAATGCACTTAGTACAATTTAGACGCACTAAAAGGTAAACGAAGATGTTTTTTAAATTTATAAAAATTTAAAAGGGCAACACGACAATCGACTACCTCGAAAGACCGTCAAAAATCGAATCCCTCCTAAAGTCAAGGGCTCATCTTGCGTAAGCTACACTAACTCGCTTACCCCACTACCCTTGTTAAGTAGTTTCCACATATGCGAAATTTTGCAAATTTGACTCTTATGATGTCTTGGCATTTGATCAAACCTTGTTTAACTTTCTAAATATTATTATTAATTAACAGCTGGGGTGTTTTCCGATTAACAATTTCATTATAATTAAACATTAAATTTGGTAATCGTCGATCTGAACTGAATACAATACAAGAACGCTATGGAATTTCCCCAAATATCCTGAAAGAGAAATTAAACTCCAAAATTGGTTGTTGTCAGGTCTGAAGTTGTTTTTGGGAACACAATGAAATGAATTTTGTGTAACAACAAATTTTGTTTGTTTAAATAACACAGAAAATATAAGGAAGAACCCCGTGAGGAAACTGTAATTTTGGTCGTACTACCCCTTGTTAGATGTCGCCCCCAGTACTACACCGGTACTATTTTAACATTTCCGCGTTTTTCTCCAATTTCCTTAGGGATTTTCCTGTCTACTTTCCTCTTAGGATTATGTTAGTAACGGGCAGCAATCGTGTCATGCAATTTTTTTGCTTACAATAATTTAATTAAATAGAATGATTTATACATCCGAATTTCGACGGCTGCGCCTTAAATATTAGGGTTAAATTTTACATCAAAATGTTCAGAAAAATTTCGCGTGTTTTTCTAAACTACTGGTTTCGTGATCTGATGTTGATTTAACAAAGAAAACGTTAATTTCGCTGCAATTTCTTATAAGGAATGCACATGTGTGCTTGTAATTTGATATTCTTTTAAAAAGCTCTGTTCTGTAACGAATTTGTCAACACCCCCTATTCAAGCGGCACTTGACCAACGTCGTTTTGGCTATACTAATCTAGTTAACAGACATGAATTTCAATCGACCAATTCGTTCTTGAAGTTTTGCAACAATTTGTTAACAATTACGCCGAATAAAATAAATTATTCAATTTTATTTGATGACTGGAGTACACTGCATAAAGACTCAACTTTTTGGTACGAAACGTTACGGGAATTTTTGAATAAGATGAAATTTTGATTCTTTCTCGAGTTGTTTACTGATCATCAACGTGCCTTAAATTGGCTCATAAATTCCTTTCTTTTTGAAACGTGACTAGTTAATTTCTAAACAAAATTTTGGATTTAATTTTAGGTTTATCAATAAATTTTGGCTATTTTAAACGAAAGTAAATTAATTATGCTTTTGTGAGAAAATCATTGGATTAGCTGGGCGACTGTGGTGCAGAGCCAGGCCGTCGCCAACCCCCATATCTTTGCATATCCACTTGTTAAAACACATGGCCTTTCGACCACCCAATTTGGCGATTTATAACGTTTTTAACAGTTCTTGGAAAGTTTCGTGGGAACGATAATTTTCTAAACATTTTAATGCTAACAAAGGAATAAATAAGTTAAATTAAAATTTGTTGCAACTTTTGAATTGAAGTTGAATTAATATTGTCAAAGAACTAAACGTTTAAACTGACTCCGAATATTTTGCGCTGGTTAATAAAAAAAATTTTAAATACCGCGATCATCACATTCGCCCCCTGTCTTGCGTTGCTTCGTAGATGCAGCGTAAGACACCGCGTGTAGGTTTGCTGTCCTCTGGTTGGTGGTCGGAATGGTGGAATCACCAGATGGTGGATGCGCCCATAATGTCAGAAACGCTCGAATTGGTAGATACGCCTCGAGATTGGCCCTCATGAACTTCTTGCGGTTTTATTTTAGTCGTCTCGTCGGTGGTAGAATTTCAAATTTGTCATGTTGTATACACCTTTAATTTCGTTCGTCACTGGGTCGGCGATTTGGTATGTGTTTGGATGAGGCTTGGCGATTATTTTGTACGGACCACTGTACAAAGGCATGAACTTGGCGAATTGGTGGGTTCTGGTATCGGAAGTCACTTTGTTCTTCAGTAGGACCCAATCTTCAATTTCCAGTACGGTAACTTCACCCTTTTGGTTTTTCTGCCGTAAGTTCGCATGATGTCTCAAGTATTCGCGAGCCTTTTCATGAATTTCTTCTCTCGTGAGTGGCGGACGTACAGGCAGTAAACCCGATGTGACTGCATCTAGTGGGTTTGGTGGTGTTCTGCCGTACAGGATTTCATATGGAGAAAATCCGGTACTGATGTGTGGCACGTAGTTCAAACAATCTTCGATGTTGCTCAAATGGTTGACCCAACTGGTGTGGTTTTCTTTACAATACGCTCGGAAAATTCTCCCCAGCTCCCGCATTACGCGCTCGCTAGGGTTCGATTCTGGGTGACGAATCGACGAGAGCGTTGGTTGAATGTCGGCAGCTCTCAAACTATTCTGCCAAGTGTTCGAAATAAATTGTGTCCCGTGGTCGCTTAACACACATTTGGGTTTGATGTACCCAGAGAAATCCTCTATGAGACGTTTGGCAGCGATTTTGGCGGTGGCTTTTCTCAGTGGGTAAAGTTTGAGAAACTTGCTGAAGACGTCAATGACCACAAATACATAGGACGCCCCCAATCGTCCTGTTGGTAAAGGCCCATAGAAATCGACGCAAACTAGGTCTCCAATGTGGTCGTAAAGGATTGGCGTTAATGGACCCTGATGTGGACGGTTGGAACTTTTTGTCTTCTGACAAAGGTCACAACTTCGTAGACGTTTCTTAATTGTACGATACATGTTCGGCCAGTAGTACTCGCGCTTCATGGAATTGTACACTTTGGTTGCCCCGAAATGGCCCAGGAGTTGGTGATGGTAATCCACGAGCTTAATTACCAAACTCTCAGGTATGGCCAGGCAAACGTCGTTTGAATTTTGAGATCTGTGAACTAACACATTATTTGTGAAATTATATTGGGACCAAACCCGTTGAGTTCTCGCATCTGGAGCAGCTGCACCGGATTGTTTGTTGGCAATTATTTGACTCAAAACAGGATCATCTGATTGGTGTTGTTTGAGATCGGACATCAGTTGGAGAATTTCAGGTGTGTTGTTGACTTCAAACATTGCAACTATTGGTTGTTCACGTGGATATTCATAACTGGCTTCACCGTCGGACGGGTATCGTGACAGGATGTCGGCAATTACATTATCCTTTCCTTTTACCAACTCGATTTCGTAGTCGTACTGTCCTAGTATCAAAGTCCATCGAGTTAGGCGTTCACTGAGCAAACGACAACGGCTCAGAAATTTCAAAGCTTGGTGGTCGGTTCGGATGATGATTTTTGTGACTTGGATGTAGATTCGAAATTTGTGTAAGGCAAAAATGACGCCGAGTAATTCCTTTTCTGTAGTCGTGTAGTTGAGTTCGGGTCCTTTCAAAGAGCGACTTGCAAAAGCGATCACACCTCGCGAACCGTCTTCCTGAATTTGATACAATTCCGCCCCCAATCCGTAACCAGAACTGTCAGTTTGGACGTAGAATATTTTATTCAGGTCGGGGTAACGTAACAACACAGCTTCGAGGAACAGATCTTTCACACGATCGAAAGCTTCTTGTTCATTTCGTCCCCATCTCCATTTTTCACCCTTTCGAAGTAGTTTGTTTAAGTCTTGTGTGGCTGCACTGTATCGAGCACAAAATTTTCGATAAAAATTACAAAGTCCCAGGAAGGCTCGAACGTGTTTAGTTTTCTGGGGAACCGGAAAATTTCGGATGGCGCTGATTTTTTCCGGGTCGGCTTTGATACCGTTGATTGTGAGAATGTGCCCCAGAAATTTCACTTCCTTTTGTATGAAATTGGATTTTTCGAGATTTATCGTCATTCTAGCTTGCTTCAATTTTTCGAAAACTTGTCGGAGATGTTCTAAATGTTCGTTTAGCGTTTCGGAAGCCACTAACAAATCGTCGATATAATTCACGACGAATTCGCGAACTTCTGTTCCTAACACTACGTCCATTGCACGACTGAATGAACCCACAGCAGTTTTTAACCCGAAAGGTAGGACTTGGTATGTGTAACTGCGACCGTTGTACAGAAAGGCGGTGTACTGTCTGCTTTCTGGCGAAAGTGGGATTTGCCAGTACGACGATCTCAAATCAATGGTGGACATGTAGCGAATTCCGTGAAATCGACGTAATAATTCGTCAGCAGCGGGTGGTGACTCACAATCGGCGATCATTTTGGAATTGATCATTCGGGCGTCGAGGCAAATTCTCACCGTTCCATCTTTCTTTTTCACTACCGTCATGGGACTTGCGTAAGGTGACGCCTCACGTTTTATTACCCCCAAGTCTAACATTTCCTGAATTGTGGCGTCGACGGCAGGACGTAGAGCAAAAGGTACTGGGTACGGTCGTTTCAAGAAGGGAGTCTTGTCGTGTAGTTTTATTTCGTGAGTGTATTTGTGTGTTAGCCCTGGACGCGAACTAAAGATACATCTGTACTCTTGCAGCAGGTGTATTAATTTCCGTTTCTCGGCCTCAGGAATTTTTAATGGGTCCACCTTGGCTTGTAGGGCACTGGGTGACTCTAAGTGTTGCTTTTTGTTACAAGTCGTGATCGGCGCCGAATGATTGACTTCGATGTGACCAACAAGATCTTCCACATAATCCTCCGGTTCCGGTGGTATCTCCGTGGTTTTTCTAAACGGAAAACTGTGGTGCTTCTCCCCGTTTCTCAAAAGGATTTCGTTGTTATCGAAATCGATGACCGCGCGTTGTTCATTTAGCCAGTCTGCTCCCAAAATGGTTGGCTTGATTAAATTTTTAACGACAAGCGCCACGACGGGGTAGAGATGTTCGTCGATTTTGATTTCCAGGTAACACTGAATAACAACCTGGCAACTTCGCTGGCCGATGGCTCCACGAAGATGGATTGAGGTAACCGGTAATGTGGGCGGTTTGTTTCCGGTCTCGATCAACTTGGACCAAACTTCTTCGGAAATACAGCTGACTTCACTTCCGGTGTCCAAAAGCGCGGTGACTGATTGTTGTTGAGAGATTTGGATCTTAATCTCCGGCACGACCCTTTGTATGTTGTTGTTACCTGCGGCAGCGGATTTAATTATAGAAAAAACATTTAACTTAACCTGGGATGCTCGCGGTCGAGCATCGTTTTCCCCTTCTGTTGACTGTGACGAAGTTGAACGTTTACGTTTCTCTCCCGTCCTCAATTGTTGGTTCCTGCTGTCGCTTTGTGGGCCGTGCTGCTGGCCGGAGTACTTTAGGCCCCGTCCTGTACTCCGCCCCCGTTTCCCGAATTCTTGGAGTTTCGTGATGTTTCACCCTGCGCTCTCGAACTTGTGTTGTTGCGGTTGTCGTTGGGGTTGTTTTTGCGCCAGTGATTGTTGCTGTTGTTTCCGTTGTTATTGTGCCAACGGTTGTTGCTGGTGCTGGGTTGGTTGTTGCGCCATTGTTGTTCGTCACTTGAGCGTTTTGGGAAACCATTTCCACGATTTGCAGGAGCCGCAGGACGAGTTACTTCGTGGCGGTCAATGTTTGGCCGCGGGCGCTTTGGCTCGTTACGCCGCTGGTGGTCTGTTGCGCGGGGTCGTTCCCTGGGAGCGATGTTGGTTTTCTCTCCCGGATTTTGTCCCGGAATTTCTTGAGCTGCCAGGAATTCGGCGGCATCCGTGGTGGTACAGATTTTCTCTAATACCCACAACGACTGTATTCTTTCGGGGAAGTGACGCAGTAATTCATCCAGCAACACTTCCTCCGATAAAGGTGTTGTTAACATGTTCGCCATGTCGACGTAATAAGCAAAATGCGACAGCATCGTGCCCCTGGTTTCGTCATAGCGGCCTGTAGCGATTTGAAATCTGATGTCCCGTTGACGCTTGGCCGACCAGTAGGTCCGGAGAAAGTCCCGTCGAAAGTCCTCGTAACCACGCCACTTCTTCTGGAATATTCCCGTCCAATGTTTGGCATTGCCTTTCAAGCAATCCATGGCGACTCCCAAAAGACGCTGCGAGTCGAGCCCGAAAAAACGTCCATATTCTTCAATGGCTCGTAAGAATTTCACCGGATTTTGCCTTTTCAGGCCTTCGAAAGATGGTCGTTCAGGAGCTGGGAGTGGGCGATCCAGCAAGCTCCGGAGTACTCCGGAAATTGCGGCCACATTGTCTGTTGTGATTGGCATAGGTGGTGAGGCCATCACTGCTCCCGAAGTCGCTGATGTGGTCGAACTTCCCGGCTCTTGCACAAGAGGGCTCGCAAGAGGGGCTGGTTCCGGAGCTACCGGAATTTCCGGGTCGGGTTCTGGCGAAGTCGTCCCGT
The DNA here is from genome assembly GCF_031307605.1 of Tribolium castaneum. NCBI lineage: Eukaryota > Metazoa > Arthropoda > Insecta > Coleoptera > Tenebrionidae > Tribolium > Tribolium castaneum. Next base: position 7,543,129 of record NC_087399.1, on the reverse strand, counting down.
CGCTAGGTAGTGGAGTGACTTGCCAACCATCGACATCAGCGGCGGCGCTGGTACTTGGACGTACCTGAAGGATGGCTTGCGGTCTTTGAACCGCTGTCGACGTCGATGGCGCCGCGAAGTTTGGCACATTCCTTGGTTGTTGGGAGTTTAACCAACGAACGAACCACGTCGGCATTTCTTGCGGTGGGGCTCCGGCGTTTCCGGTGTTCCTGTTGTTTTCCATGTCGACAACCTTCAATCTCGGGTATCGAACGATCAAATAAATTGGAGTCCTAGAAATTTTAATAACACAGCAGTATCTTATTTACGGCAATTTTCCCCTCGGAAATGACACTTTATGACTTTGAATCCTGGTCACGGCACCAATAAAAATGTAGTGAGACCGTGATTGATGATGGTTGATCGATGTTTAAATGATTTACAACTTATTTTAATTGATTTATTTAATTAATCTTGAATTTTACTTTTGTTTTCTTTTTTCGAAATGGTTTGGCTCGTCTAGTTAATTGATACGCTACATGATCATTTCACTTACCTACGTTGTGTTGTTTTGATGTACGAAGTCACTCTTATAATGATATCGTAATTTGATCTTAATTCTTATCAGAAAGGGTTCCGGATTTATCCGTAACGCAAGTCCGGATTCAAAGTAGTGTCAAAACGCATGGGAGAAGAAATTTAAACCACAAGTTTCCTCCAAAGTTATTTATTACAAGAATAATGAATATTCCGTTGGATGGATTACAATAATCAATGGTTATGAAAGTTTGATCAAATTTGGCCAATTGTTATTTGTTTTTGTATAGTAATGTCGTCAAAACATATCTCAGAGTCGTAACCACAATTCGTTTGAAATTCCAAGTAAATAGTTTCGAAGTTGCTGAGTGATACGAAAAAGTTTTATTGATATGATATGACGTTAATATTTAACATGAATTAATTTAATTCGATAATGTCCAAATAAATTAACCTACGTTTCAGATGATATTGTTCGAACTCATAGGATCTAGGCAATTGACAACGCGTTTCTAAATTACTTGTACCAAAGGCGGATTATAACATGCTCGCGGAATCTTTGATACGTGCATCGCATTGAATTTTGCGCCCTAGTGCCGAAATTCCGTCTCCGGTAAAAGTCAGGTGATCAACACCTAGAATGAATTTCGAATAAAACCCGGACATACAAGCTTTTACAAATCAATCTGAATAAATGTAGAAGTAATTTCTCTCTAAAGTTTTCCGTCCACGAGCTTTGACAAAGACTTGTGCAGAACTTTGCCATGTCGCGATATCAGTTTATTACAGATAATCACGGATGATTATGTCTGCTCGATCGTCCGTAGTAGCCTGCAAGTACGTGGAAGTACTTGCCGTTGGGACGGGAATTACAACGTCCATTCTAAGTACAACGGGCGGAAACTACGACCTGCCACCGCGTCTTAGACCTTGTTAAAGTTGGGGAAGAGCGTCCCCGGGGACTACGACTCTTCCCATGAAGATGGCCAACTCACGAGCCTGTAATTTCTGATCTGGACGCAAAAGAGAAACACTCTTTTGCTTTATCGCCTAACGCGTTGCGGAAGAGAAATCGTTCTACTCTAAACCTATCCTTAACTAGCAACAAATCCTTCTATTTCGTAATATTTTGGTGTATGCAACCTTAAATTATCTGTGTACAACAGTTTGAATAGCACCGTGGGTTTTGGATTTAGACTTTTGTTGTAGTTGAATATTTGTTTGATGCCGTTTCACTCAAATTTGTCGTAACAGATTTAGAAGTTAGAAGCAAAGAATATAAAGAACTTTTAATATTGTAATTTAAAGGTGGGATGGTTGAATTGAAAAATATGAAATTGTTTGTTGCGAGTTATTTTAAGTTGAAAATGATTTATTTAAAATTTATATAGCTGACGTAAGACGAAGCACAAGAATTTAAATAATTACTGGTCTTTTCGGCATTTCCGATGCTTAATAACTTGGTGGTTACGAGAGAATTTATGAAATGAATGATAATGATCACTATTTCGAAATGACTTAAATGATTTAATATTATAATATTAAATGAATAAAAAATTAATTAATCCTTTTGAGGGCCTACCTAGAAATTTTAATCCTCCTAACGCAGGGGGTTAGCTGCTTCCCAGGTGTTGTAGTTCGCAGCACTACCTAATCGAACGAACACTAAACTTGTCTCGTTTTTAACTTACTCACTAATCACTAACGCTATCACTTAATTCAAGAATTTAAATTAATTTAATTTAAAATTACGCTTAAATGCACTTAGTACAATTTAGACGCACTAAAAGGTAAACGAAGATGTTTTTTAAATTTATAAAAATTTAAAAGGGCAACACGACAATCGACTACCTCGAAAGACCGTCAAAAATCGAATCCCTCCTAAAGTCAAGGGCTCATCTTGCGTAAGCTACACTAACTCGCTTACCCCACTACCCTTGTTAAGTAGTTTCCACATATGCGAAATTTTGCAAATTTGACTCTTATGATGTCTTGGCATTTGATCAAACCTTGTTTAACTTTCTAAATATTATTATTAATTAACAGCTGGGGTGTTTTCCGATTAACAATTTCATTATAATTAAACATTAAATTTGGTAATCGTCGATCTGAACTGAATACAATACAAGAACGCTATGGAATTTCCCCAAATATCCTGAAAGAGAAATTAAACTCCAAAATTGGTTGTTGTCAGGTCTGAAGTTGTTTTTGGGAACACAATGAAATGAATTTTGTGTAACAACAAATTTTGTTTGTTTAAATAACACAGAAAATATAAGGAAGAACCCCGTGAGGAAACTGTAATTTTGGTCGTACTACCCCTTGTTAGATGTCGCCCCCAGTACTACACCGGTACTATTTTAACATTTCCGCGTTTTTCTCCAATTTCCTTAGGGATTTTCCTGTCTACTTTCCTCTTAGGATTATGTTAGTAACGGGCAGCAATCGTGTCATGCAATTTTTTTGCTTACAATAATTTAATTAAATAGAATGATTTATACATCCGAATTTCGACGGCTGCGCCTTAAATATTAGGGTTAAATTTTACATCAAAATGTTCAGAAAAATTTCGCGTGTTTTTCTAAACTACTGGTTTCGTGATCTGATGTTGATTTAACAAAGAAAACGTTAATTTCGCTGCAATTTCTTATAAGGAATGCACATGTGTGCTTGTAATTTGATATTCTTTTAAAAAGCTCTGTTCTGTAACGAATTTGTCAACACCCCCTATTCAAGCGGCACTTGACCAACGTCGTTTTGGCTATACTAATCTAGTTAACAGACATGAATTTCAATCGACCAATTCGTTCTTGAAGTTTTGCAACAATTTGTTAACAATTACGCCGAATAAAATAAATTATTCAATTTTATTTGATGACTGGAGTACACTGCATAAAGACTCAACTTTTTGGTACGAAACGTTACGGGAATTTTTGAATAAGATGAAATTTTGATTCTTTCTCGAGTTGTTTACTGATCATCAACGTGCCTTAAATTGGCTCATAAATTCCTTTCTTTTTGAAACGTGACTAGTTAATTTCTAAACAAAATTTTGGATTTAATTTTAGGTTTATCAATAAATTTTGGCTATTTTAAACGAAAGTAAATTAATTATGCTTTTGTGAGAAAATCATTGGATTAGCTGGGCGACTGTGGTGCAGAGCCAGGCCGTCGCCAACCCCCATATCTTTGCATATCCACTTGTTAAAACACATGGCCTTTCGACCACCCAATTTGGCGATTTATAACGTTTTTAACAGTTCTTGGAAAGTTTCGTGGGAACGATAATTTTCTAAACATTTTAATGCTAACAAAGGAATAAATAAGTTAAATTAAAATTTGTTGCAACTTTTGAATTGAAGTTGAATTAATATTGTCAAAGAACTAAACGTTTAAACTGACTCCGAATATTTTGCGCTGGTTAATAAAAAAAATTTTAAATACCGCGATCATCACAGTACACATAGCATATTCAGTTCAGAAGTACAGTGTGAATTGGGTTGTGAAGTTTTCCGAAAGTATTGGCAACCGACCAAATTTCCTAAGAACAACACAGACTCTACTTCTACTACTGATTTAGAGTTTTCGAGTGATAAAATTAAGAATGAAGTGGACAACGACAGTGATATTTTAACGGAAGAGATTGACATTGACGAGAACAAGTTATTTTTTATAAAATGTGAAACTTGAAATTTTTTTCGAGCGATGTGGAATATGGAGAATAATACGAGTACAATTAAAAAAAAAGGAAAGAGTTTGCGCTCTCTGTGTGCACTGTGTTTGTGTAAATAATCATGTAGAAATATGGAAATTCAGTGACATTTACAACATAAGTGTTGCTGTTACAAGTTCCAGGACAACGATTTTCCTCCTTTGTTGCATTTTCTCAATATTTGATTAATCCTTGTTACTACAATATTGTATTAGTTATTTACCTATACAGTTTGATGTGCTAACATGTTATATTTTTTGTTGTTCTCACAAAAAAACAATAATACATTTTTTTCTGGTTTAGGTCTTTTTTCTTCTGTTTTATTAAAGTCCCCAACTTCGTTTTGGGCTTCACGTTGTAAAATTATACCCACCGTATAACATAATTAAATTACCAACTATTACAATATCTTAAAAACTAATAACCACACAGAAATCGACATTTGGTGTTAAATACTTTATGCATGTGAATTTCTTCACAATTTGTCTACAATTCCTCACATATAATCGAACCAAGATGCGTATAATTTTCATTTCAAAAAAAGTCAGTAACATTAACGTTTTACCAATTGCTTTTGAGTTTAGTAACAACGTAAAACAATGTATTTGTTTATTTATTTGGTGACCGATAAAATATACTCCATCACCACAGTTATACTTTTTTTTGGTTTACAGATTATTGTGGAAAATTTATTTTACGTAATTTTTTGAAGAAATGCTAATAAATATGAGGTATAGTGTATACAGTAAGATTAAAGGAGTTACAGTTTTTGAAAAAGTGAGTATTAAGAAGTCAGGAAATTGTCCTGACTGTAGATAAAAACAAACCATTTTTAGAAGCCACTCCAGATGGGATTTTTGATTTCGGAGTTGGATGTTCGAAAAAAATTAAATAAATTACCGCGTTCAGAAAATCACAAAAGTCTAAATTTTTACAAAACCTAATCCTAATTTTTCAACAAAATTTCTAGGGACAGAACTAAACAAAAGTGGCCGTTTCTTTACTTAATGAAGACCGTTTATAAAAAACGAAGTTATGTACCAATTTCAGTGACAAACTTATTTGTGAAAATAATAGGTATCATAATAAAAATTCATTAATTTATTTTATTATTGTGAACATATGTTCAAAATGCTTATGTACAATAAATAATCTTAAATCTCTACAAAGCAGTTATTAAAAAACTGGGTAATTGAACTTTAAATTCAAAAGTCTCCGAATGGAAAAGTTCAGTGGTAATATTTTGAAAACAACAGTGTTTTATTACATAGCATTTGTTAAATTAATTGTATATTTTTTTTTGGTTAAATACCAGAACCTCAAAACAAATTTTTAACTGCTAAATAACGCGACTTTTACATCAATCACAATATTTAGAAACAAATTTAAAAAAAACTTCAACACATCGGCCTATAAAATATTTATTTGAATTACCCTGCAAAACCCCAGATCGATTGCTTTAAAAATAATTGGGTGAAACTGCTTTAAATATCAACATTTATGCATTTTAAGCATTTTTTAATTTTTTTTAATAGGTTTACGTTTTAAAATATGACTGAATTAAAAAAGTTTTAAGTCGTGATAAGACCTGACCTGACCTGACCTAAAACTATCACTAAATTGGGTGGAAAATGATTTTTTATGTAAAAATTTACTCTAAATGAAATTGGTTTTGTATCATTTTTGAACATTTTTTAAGAATTTTTTTTAACATGGTCACTAAATTATGTTGAAAATGATATAATGTTTGCTTTTTTCTCGTTTTTAGGAGTTTAAAGCACGTTTTAAGCGAGAAAAAAAATTGTCTCAAATGTTGCTCTGGTTTTTGTGTGTCTTGGCACTTTAAAAAAAAAGGCAAAACCAAATCACATGATTTGGAAATAGAGCGATTTTAAGCACAGTTTTGAGTCCAAAAATAACGCAGTGATGGTTTGCGCAATTTCGCTAAAGCTGCTTACAAAAGCACTAAATTCAGACAGATGTAATAATCAATTTATTTATTTTATATAAAATTGTAACAAGAAAAGTCACTAAATTATAAGACATTGACATCACCCGTTAGTGATTTTTTCGTCCCCTGAAACTTACTCGTCCAGACAGTAAAACTTTTAATTGTCTTTAGTAATTCACTTCCCAACTTTTAGTTTGCTAAAAGTTGAATCTCTCGCCTAAAAGCTCGCTTCTTCTTGTAACGTAAACAAGAGCCCGTAATAGTCAATTTTCAAAAGTAGCTGTCGCAATTTCTTAAAACCGCATCCTGAAATTTTCATCCAAAGAGCGCTCTTTGTATTCGCCCCTTTCTCTCACCTTCACCTACGATAAGAAATTAGAGGGTTCCGTTGAGATAAGCACGAGGAAACCGGACGTGGTCTCCGACCCACCGGAAACGCCTCATATCACTTTTCTTTCGCATCCGTTTTAGTGTAATTTACGCGTTTTCATTCCCAGACGTCATGTATCATTTAGCACCATTTCGCTAATTCGCACCACACACAAGTGATAGTGTTATCGAGTTAGTCGCGAGCGCGTCTTTTGATAAAATGGAACCCAAAAGTCCAAATTACGAAAAACTGACCAACGAAAAACCGCCACTTTCGCCCGTTTTACGGCCTTTCAGGCTGAAATTCCGGAAGATTTTAAGTAGCGGCAGCCTGAAAGTTTGCTCGACTCCGGCTAGTCCAAGCGCTGAAAAAGAGGAGTTTTCGTTTCACTCATCAAACTCGGATGAATCGTTAGTTAGGACCGGGTATTGGATTAGTTTGTTTTTTCAGTACGGTAAAGTTGGGTTTTTGTTTCAGGAGCAGTGGTTTTTCGTCCAGGCCGAGCTCGTTTAGTTCGTCGGATCGGAGTCCTTTAGCGAGGGAGAGTTTCAACGAGAAGTTAAGGTAAGTGATTACATTATTGTCTGAGTAAAAGTTGAGATGATAATTACGGTGGTGCGCAATCAGCGCCAGCATTGTCTGGACAAATACGCAAATGTAAAGGTTGCGAAAATCCAAATAAACCACAAACTGAAAATGTAAACATCGGTGCTTTGTACCTTATTCGAATATTTGTCTTTTGCACAGACCTATTTATAGAAATAACAAACGATGAGATCTAGATCCATTAATTCCAAATTTTTTCGTGTTACCAAAAATGTTTTTTTAGATTTGACAAAACGTAAACATTCGATTATATCTGCTTAGCAGCCTACGCAGATTGTTAAAATAAAGTGAAAACCGTATAAGTACACATCCAAGTACGTAATTTCAATTTTGACCGTTTTACGTCCGTTTGTAACACTTTATGATGCACGATACTTCGTTACGAGAGTATTTGAAAGTGATTTTATGTTTATTACTCGCAGAGAATCAATATGACGACCTTTTCCTTGTTTTTCGAATTAATACGAACCAAAAATTAAAACGAAAAATGGGAAAACAACTTTTCTATTAAAAAATTGAAACCTTGACCTGTTTTCTTGCTTTATTTACCCGGTCTTTCAGTTTGTGATGTAATGACACAAGTTATAAAAATTACTAAGAATTACACACGTTAGTATTTAATTAAAATGTAATTACAGGATGTAGTAGCAGCTATATAAAGTTGTTTGCTATTTTTTACCAGTAAAAACCGTTTACCGTTATTTGACAGATAAGTAAGATATTTAATTTGAAATTTTAATTTAAATTATATCGACTGCGAGTAAGTGTTCCATTAAAATACCTGTAAATGTAATTACGTTTTAATTAAAGAGGCAAAAAGAATTCAAAGTCGCAGGCACGGATCTTGATATTTTATTAAAGGGGGACAGAATTAATTTTCGGGAATTTTTATTAAAAAAAAAACACATACACATTTATCTTCAAAATTACCATTAATAATCGTAAAAGACACTTTTCAGATGATTAAAAAAGCGATTTTTTTATGTGTCTATAGTGTATTAAGTGGGAAAAATAGCACCATTTTTAATCAATTCATGACTTTTATTGTTTTTGGCAAAATTTCTCAAAACACAAACTCAGAATAAGGCGCTGAATTACTTAAGAAATTTTAAGATTATTTTTGGCTTAATATGTCAGGTCAGGTCAGATCAGGTCAAGTCAGGTCAAAAAATGGAAACTTTCTCATTATGTTGGCAAAAATTTTGAGATTTTTTTTAAATGAATGACAATAAATTATTGACAATAATTAACCTAAAAGTGCTTTCATTGTAATTTATTTGGTTACTTCTTGGATTATTTTAATGTCAAGCTAACAGGAAGGCTAATAATTCAGTATTGCCAATAGTTTTTGTTTAAGCATTCTTTTAAAAGTCACCCGGTATCAGTTGAATAGATAAAAACCTACTAATGTTTACAGCATTTAGCTGAAGTTGTCTATATATGAGGATCAAAATCCAGAGTAAAGTCCTAAGAAATTTGACTTGATATTATGTTTTTTAATATTTTAACAAAATCTGTTTAGTTTTACTAAAAATCATAAATAGATTTACAAAAACGTTTTTATGAATAGTTTTTCTGATAGTAGATATTATTGGAATTTCTTAAAACCGTTGTAATCATGCACTAAAAATTAACACAAAAAATATAAGTTAACAAAAATAAAAAAACACTCTGTTTTTATTTTTTTAAATGTATTTTATATGTATTTTATATCCTATGTCTATCAGCAAGGCTGATAAGATAACTCAGGGTAGCCAATAGATTTTTTTAAACATTTTTTTATAGTCTTCCTGTATCAGTTAAATAGATAAAACCTACCAATGTTTACAGCATTTAGCTAAAATTTTGTAGATGAGGATCAAAATCTTTTTTTAGTTTTATTATAAAAATCATAGATTTACAAAAACATTTTTTGAATTGACTTTAAATACTATAATAGATATTATTGGAATTTTCTGAAATCATTGTAATCATGCAGTAAAAATAAACCTAAATAATATAAGTTAACAAAAATAAAAAAGTTCTTCATTTTTTATTTTTTTTAATGCTGAAGATTATGGGTATTCCATGCATTTTACGTCTTATGTCTATAATAGCAAGCTAAGAGGAAGGCTAATAGCTCGTTTTTTTCAAATATTTTTTAATAGTTACCCTGTATCAGTTGAATACATAAATGTGTACACCATTTAGTTGAAATTGTTTAGATGAGTATCAAAATCCAGAGCAAAGTCTAAGAGATTTCACTTGAAATTACTTTTTTTGAATATTTAAACATTTTTTTTAGTTTTACTATAAAAGATCATAGATTTACGAAAACATTTTTGAATAGACTTTAAATAGTAGATATTATTGGAATTTTTTGAAACCATTGTAATCATGCTCTAAAATACAAATTAGCAAAAATAAAAAAGTTTTTTGAAATGCTAAAGATTATGGGCATCCATGTATTTTTATGTCATATATCTATATCGCAAGCTAACAGGAAGGTTAATAAGTAACTAATAACCTAATAAATAACTCAGTGTTACCAATATATTTTTTTAAACATATGATGAGTTGAGTAGATAATAGATAGATTTTGTTGTGAGAAAATCTCGCGTAAACTGAGGATTTAGCCTAAAAATGCGGTGTTGAAAAACGGTAAGTATAATACAATTTATGAGCCATTTTGACGATTTTTTGAATAATTTTTGGCTAAATTTAGCGAAATAATTGAGTTTTTTTATATTCCGGATCATTTCGGTGATTTTATGCTTGTTATTGACGAAATACTTAATTGTGTTTTTAACAAAATAATCAATAAATCACGTCGGGCCCGGCCCTGGATAATCGTGATTAATTAGTTTAATGAGTGTTTCGTTTCGTCTTTACCTTCGGTGAAACAAATCTTGCTATAAATAGACGGGTTGACGAATTTGAATTTGAGGAAACGGAGATGTGGATTTGGACGAAAAAAGTCAATCAACAGTGGATAACATTTATTTAAATAAAATCGAGACCACTCATTCTATCACCCAAAACACGATATAAATTTCTGATAATTGTTTTATATCACATACGGGTTATGGTATAATCATGTATAACATATTATTTCGTGTGATAACACAACACATTGTGTGAAAATATAATTACGTGTGTCTTATCATCAAAGGGGCGGACATGTTTATTGTACCACCACACCATAGAGACCACCGCTCTTTGATCAAGATATAACATTTATAGCTAGACGGTGTTCAACAATTGCCATTTGTTATTAATTGATAAATTAAAATTAATGCATCAAAGATGGAAGAACTTGTACTGCGCCACCATCAAACTCCTCACATCGTCACTAATTAAAAGGTTAATACAGGAATTCTACAATAGTTTTCTCAATAATTAATCTACGCGGCCGTTTGTGCGAAAATTTTCGGACGTTTCGTACAAACGGCCCTGATATTTCGTGTACTATCGCCTCATAATCTAACAACTTTGCTTGATCAAGAGGTTTGCGAGCTTGAAAACTCGCCACCAAGCGACGAAAATCGACGTTGATAGTTCGGTGGGTTGTTGGGGCGGTTGTTGCTGGGATAAAGTCACGTTTGAGTCGGTCTTGGAATTCTCTTTCTGGCCGTTGATTGCCGGAGACGTCATTCTGGCACTGAAACGAACAAATGGATAATGTTACGGTGTCGTTTGCGTGCTGTAATCTCGACGATTTTTACGCCAGTACGCTCGTGCGTTCGAAATTGTTGAAAAATTATAAGAAAAACACGGGATTGTCTAATGGAATTTCGGCTGTTTTAGACGTAATTGAATTGAATAATTAATCAATTGCTGTTCCAACCATCTAATGTTTGTGATAACAGTGAACTCAAAGTGGTTGTAAATTTCCAAAGCGCTGAAAATTGCTGAAATTGTTTAGGTGAGGACTACGGATGTCTAAAGGTTAGGATACGAACGAGGTGCAAATAAAACGTTCCAGTCTTCGATAGTTCCGTTAATCTCGCCAGAGAGCGCAATTGTTCCATTATGTATTCAGAGCAATTAATTTGAAAAAATGGTGACACATAGCACACAAAAAACAGGCAGATAGAGCATTAAATTCTCGATAGTAAAATTTTAAATGATTCAAAAATTTTATCGTAAATTACTAAAAAAAAAATTTTTACCAATTTGCACTCTGCCCCATATTTTTCAAAACGCTGCAAATACGGTTACAGATGCAAAAAAAGTGTTAGAAAGAAAGTTGTAGAGAATTGAATCTCCTACAAAAAAGTCCGCGAGACCATATCTCTATCTTCAACCATTTAGGCCCCAAAGTCGTTCAAAGACGCCCAAGCGACGAATTTACTTATTGGAAAGTTAATTTATATCTAAACCGTTGAAGACAAAGATATGGTGTTGCGGACTTTTTTGTAAAAAAATTAATTCTCTACAACTTTGTTCCATACACTTTTTTCGAATCTCTAACCGTATTTCCAGCGTTTTGATAAATATACGGTGGAACGCAAATTGATAATTTGAAGACATAATTCTTTGCGCACCGTCGCATATTTTTCAAAACGCTGGAAATACGGTTGAAAATACAAAAAAATAAGGAAACAAAGTTGCAGAAAATTAAATTTCCTATAAAAAAAGTTCGCGACACCATATTTTCATCTTGTACAGTTTAGGCATAAATTAACTTTCCGTTACTTGACTGCTGGTAAAATGAAACAAATTTGTCCTTTTAGCGTATTTCAGCGTCCTTTTAGCGTCTTTAGGACCTAAACTGTTGATGTTAGAGATATGGCCTCGCGGACTTTTTTAAAGAAAATTTAATCCTCTACAAATTTCGTTCTAACATTTTTCTTGTAGCTGTATCAGTATTTGCAGCGTTTTGAAAAATACGGGACGAAGCGCAAATTTTAAATAATTTTTTTCTCATGTTATTTATGAAAATTTTAGTCGTCCAGTTTTTTCAATCTGTTAAGAGTGCAAAGATCAACATTTTTGCAATTTTTCCTAAGTGATTAATGAAATGGTTGGATTTAAATTAATGTAAAACGATTCGACGCCAAGACGGTATAACGCTCGAAGCGCCCTCATCTTGCGATTTTGTATCTCGTTTCGTCTCCTAACTTATAGTCCTCCGTAGTCAAGAAACATTTTGAAACTAAATGTAGAAAAGTGCTCCGTTTACCTTTTTTTAAATATTTTAACAACATTTGTTTAGTTTTCCTAAAAAATTGTAATAGTTTTTCTAACAATAGACATTATTGACTGATATAAAAATTGGATTCTGAAACTATATGTAATCATTTAATCACTCAAAAAAATACTATAAATTAGAAAAATAAAAAAAAGATTAAAGATGTTTTAAAAAACACTATTTACTCGCAATGTTTCGAAATGCTGGAGGTTATGCGAATTCCAGGTATTTTTCTAAAATTTTAGTAAAATTGAGGTTTTTTAGATGGAGAATTCGCGAACTGTTTAACAAATTTAAACAGCGTTTTTCATTTTTTTCAGAAAAAAGGGATTTGAAGAAAGTGGAAGTATAATTTTTGAATTTTATTCATTCATTCAAGTAAAAGTTAAAATGTACCTACGTGAATAAATTTACGACCAAACTGTTGACTTTTATGGCCAATAAAACAGCAATTCACTGTTATACACTATTTTTACAAATTGTTTTGACAGTCAAAATAAATAATCGTAATGTGAAACATTGTTTTTTTAAGCAACTATATTGCATTCGGTATGTTCTTTAAAGCAGTGTCAACAAATACATGTGGAAACTTATTAAATAAGCACAATAAATTTACAACGCAAACACTAAATTATAAATTAATAATTAAAATATTAGCAACTCGATATTTAAATTATGTATTTCGCAAGAATTAGAAATTATCAACTTTCCAAAAGATACGATAAATGCGAATTGTTGAAAACTGTAACAGAGCAAACAAATCGATAGAAGCCAAGGGACAGTTTGATCGACCTCTTCTATAATAAAACGATTATAAAAGCGTTGTAAGTGGAGGACGTAAAGACATGCTGGTGGATTAAGTAAATGTGAATTTGATTACTTAATTGTTTATTTAATCAAAGTTTATATTTAAATTTTTACCTCATGCAGTGATGTAAAATCTATAAATACGTTAAAATTGATTAAAAAATACTAACGAAAACACAGTTTATGTTTTGTTGTAACACTCCAGCATGTGTTGACCCGATCTGTACAAAGATAGTATAGTGTGGGTTTCGGTGTTATAAAGTAGTCAACTAGACCGACCCAGTTTTCATTGTAATGTACTTAAAATTACGAAAAAAAACATTGTCAAAGTGCCAAAACCCGCCTTCCTTCACCTTTCGAAAAATTGCAAAACGTGCACTATTTGACATTTAATGGCCAAACTTTCCTCTTCTAACAACGTGAAATTATGCAACGAAAAAAATTTGCATACAATTTGCAACAACTCTCACTCAAAAGTATTAATTAAATTAGCAAATTTGCGAAAGTGGCGACGTCGCGACGCTACTTTCATTATACAAAAAAAAAAACAACTCACCGGTTTTGTGTTTGTTTTTCTGTGAATATGTGCTTTCTTCGGTGGCACTCGACGCACTAGCGTTATTTTCCCGCAGCGAAAGCGGACAGGACTAAAACGTACCACCACTGACAATTCTGACCCACATTTCGTGTTCGCGTGGACTGTATTTCGTCCTTGTTTAGGTGCGTTTCTGACTGAAACCGCCTGAAACTGAGAATTTTCGAATCAATAATGCTCAGGAGTCAGCTGATCGAAATGGACCGACGTAAAGCGCTACTACGAACATTTTGAATCGGCTTGTTTACGTCCCGTAATTTCATACACAAAATACAAAAAAATAAAACTCCAAGGTGTAAGTAAATGGGACGCCACAAAATATTCGGTAGATAAAAAATACAACTGGCAGTAAAGCGATTTAATTAATTTTTTTTTTAAGAAAACAGTGCAAAGAAATTGTTTTTTCACTGTAAGGTCTTCAAATTTTCTTTGCAAACATTTAAGGAAACGTGACGCCACAAAATATTCCGTAGTTCCTACTGACTGCGCCTATTGAAACAGTAAAGTGATATAATTGTTAATGAAAAATCGCTCATTTTTGAAACAATAGTGCAAAAAATCGTTTCAGAATGACTTTCAGACACTTGTTATTTACCAGAAACACGCAGAAACATATTTTTGCAGAATTATACAAAATTTAATCGCAAAATTTGGGACATAATTGTTTCAGATGACTTGCTGCTCAACAATTTATTAATAATTAATAATAAATAATAAATATATATAATAAATAAATACTATAAATTAAATTAATTATTAATTAAATTAAATAATTAATAAATATATAAATTTATTAATAATAAATAAATAAATAATTAATTAATTATTAATTATTAAATTATTAATAAATTAATAATTAAATTAATAATTAATATAAATTAAATTATATAATAAATAAATAATAAATAATAATTTATTAATAATTCTAAGTCAAAAATTACACGCTTCTCTGAAAATCATTACTTTTTATGAATCTTTAAGCAATTGTCCTAAAATAATGTTATTTCAATCGATACTGATCAGAAATTTGTCAGTTACACAATTGGAAAGTTATGAATTATACGAATTGATAGAAATGATGCTACGAGACATAATTTGTGTAACTTCCTGAGTCTGCAATCACTTTTTGCAATTTATTATTACTCGTAACGAGTGACATTGCTACGATTTGTTAAATAGGGTGTGGAGACCTTCCGTTGAATGGTTGGGAAATTTTCTACTAAAAATGCGTCTGAAACTAGTAACAAAACTGGAAAATATTTATCAAGTTATTATATCCGTGTTGTTACATTAAAGTTTACATTAAAAGATGGTAATTTTTTGTATTAAGAACATAAACAAATGTTGTTTTGTTTGGTTTTTCTCGGAACTTCTAAGGGGGAAATTTACATCTTGCAATTATTTGCTACTTCATTAAGGCTTCTTTAATTTCATGGATAAATATTTGATATTTGTAGGAAATATTCGTCTTTGGTCGTTTTTGCATAATTCACATTAATTAATAAAAATGTGTTTAGTTTTTGGTCGCGTTTTACTTTTATTCCAGCATACAACGAAGTATTAGTTTTTCGGAGTGCTTTTAACCGGAGAAATATTGACCACATAAATGGAGCACTAATTGCCCTAATTGTCCATTAGTTACTAGTTCTTGCTTTAATGCGGCTATTTCTATTCAAATTTATCCATTTCCGTAATTATGTCTAATCAATTTATTGAGTTGCTTTTTGTAAACCACCTTCTAACCCCCTGAAATAAAAAGATATGAACCTAAATCCCGCACATAATCAACATTTTTATTGCCAATTATTGTCTGTTCTTTTTGTGACCCTTATTCTTGTTTATCTCTCGATATTTCCGATTTTTGTTCCGGAAAAGCACAGCGATTAAAATTTGTCGAAATTTAGGTCATCGACTTTTAATTCATGTGGGAACAACGTTATCAAACTTGAACGAAAACCTACATTTCCACACTTACGTCGAGTTAATTATAAGGAATTGTCGAAAAATTCTGAAAAAACTCACATGCCCAGAGAAAAAATTAAGATTTCTGTACGACTTTTATTTTACCTGTTCGAAATAGTTATAATTTTAGGTCATGTAGAATTTTTGTCGAAAATGGTTTTCTGGTTTCTGGTTTTAAGTTATATAACTTAAAACAGTTAAAATGTTACGAAGCTGTGCTGAACTTCTACACATTCCAACCAGTTTGTATTAAAAAAATAACAAAGTGATCAACTATTCCATTACTAGCTAATAAATAGGGTTCATTCACTAATAATTAGATATCGATTTAGAGATTAAACCAACCGAAAAGGCAAAAAAAGTCCAGTTCTAATAACGATATTCGTTTGAAATTTTACGCATAGCCATAATGCGTTACGTCCTGCTCTCTGAAAATATTTTCAAGATGGTGGCACTTCCGGTTCCGAGATTGGGGTTTAGAAAGACGTTTTATGTTTGGAAAAGAGACGAGAGGTCGGCGATATTGCAAATTCTTTAGGGGTTGGGGTGGAAAATGTGTGCTCAGAGGGAGGATCAAGCGAGGTCACAAAGAAAAGATATTCTGGGATTTTAAAGTAGACGAACCGTAGAAAGCTTGAGGATTTCATTCTTTTGAAGTAGAAAGGCGAAGTAATTGGAGAATCAAAAAAAATGTTTTTATTTCATAATCAGTGAAATGGTTTGCTCCATCTGTGAAAGAGGTTCTACATTAAACGTAGTAAAATATTCTTTTTGGACAGTTTTTTTGGTTTTTATTTTACGTTGGAACATTAGATGAATCAAAAAAAATTAAATTTAAGCATAGTTTAATAGTATGATCTTTAATAGTATGATCATGACGGCACACAGATGCGTAGCTTTAGTCGGATTGAAGGTTGCTGTAAATATGTAGACGCCGAGTACTAGATGGCGCAACGATGCTAATCTTTAGTTATTTTCAGGCAGTATTTTGTTGGAATTATTGCATCTATTTAGCATAATATATCGACTTTTCATAATAATTTTTTTCTTTCAATGACACTTTTGGTATTAGTTTCTATTGTAATTGAGAATTTTTGACTTTCTGTTTCATTTTTTCTAAAGGTTTGAAATGGTATTTAGTTTATTAAAAATTGAGGGTAAATTGTAAATGAAAAATACAGTCTGTTATGAGAGTTATAATAATAATAATAATCTAAAAATTTGTACACAACCAAAATCTGTCAGGTTCTGCGTAATGAAAACATTTTCAATATGGCGACACTTTCAGTTGTACCGGAAGTCGCTATTACCTTCCTTATTTTAAATGAAATTTATGTTTTTTGACGCATTGACTAATTCAAAGTTTTCTATTTAAAATAAGAAATGCCACCATCTTGAAAATATTTTCATTGAGCAAAAGCTAAGTACCAATTTATAGATAAATGTCTTTTTTAGAACTTCCAATAATTCTAATGTGTGGTTTAAACAGAACAGCCTGTATAGCCTGTGTTTTAATAAAAAATAATGTCCTATTATATGAAAATTGTGTCTAATAAAATAGTGGGTCAGAATTATCGCAATAGAAGTCAAGTAGCAAAAATGGCAATTACATAGTAGTACCTAAATAGAAAGGAGAAGCATTTTTAGAGTTTTTCTATCGAATTTTTTAACTTGAAATAGTTTAGTGTTATGAGTCTTATTATATGTAACTAGAAACAAATTCGTTCGTCACATTTCGTTTTTTATCGTCATAAGCTGTTACAAGGGGAATCTGCTAAAAGTATTTCTAATAATCACAGAGAATCCTGTGTTTACTATTAAATACTTTATTTTTTCTGTGTGTATGTGGATTTTTTTGTATTTCTCTACAATTCCTTATCATAAATAGTATTAACTAATAGTGTATTGTTTCATAAGTTAAGCAAAGTGATTGTTGTCCAGTGAGTGTAAATATTTCAGTTTATACGAACATGGAAATCACTTGTCTTAACGTGTGGAAAAAGATATTTTTTCGTATATTTGCCGAAGAATAGACTAAAGAAACATAATTATTTTTCTCTTTCAATTGGTGGTCTTTTCGCACTTTTGTCATTAGGTTTCAGTTTAAAATTCGGAAGTAAAATTACCGTTGGGGGCGCCACTGAGCTAGGTCGAAAACAGTAACCATAAATGGCGGGAAAATGTTTATTCGGATATTTTGAGTGTTGTACGAATTTTGGGGCTTCACAATTATTACATTGCCTATGCGGAATGACTATTGTATCTTTGGTGCAAGAAACTTATGTTGACAAATGAGAGGTGACGAGGAAAACACGAATAACGAATAACTATTTGCTTCACTTTCTTTATTGGAAAATTATTACAAAGACATTGAAAAGCCTACCTTTTGGCATAATTTACGTTTAAATGTATCAGCAGTTGTTAATCTTTATTGTAGTTTTGTAGATTTACCGCAGCATTTCATGATTTTTTCAGTGGAAAATTCTAACCTAAAATTCACACACTTCACTAATTTATTGGTTTCTTGAGCCAAACTTTGTGTTCGCTGTGATCTATTACTTATAATCTTCAATTAGACAACTGTTTGATAACACTTCGTAATCAAAATTTAAATATTTTTCACTTTTTATCCACTTTCAAGTTCCAACAATAAACACTTTATACCACGAAAAACTACAGAACCAAAGTCAACGCTAGTATTTACCACCACGTACTTTTAAAGTAATTCTTTCTATTGTAAGTAATTAACACTATACACGCAAAATTGTTGAACAATTCATTAAATGTCAGTTAAATGTGGCATTACGAAAATTTCTTTACTGTTTTCGACATAGTTCAAAAGTCATCACCAGAGGGCGTCTAGTTAATTTTGTTTCCGAATAGATTTTTTTCTTAGACGAAATGTCAAATTTTCTGACCTATTTGTCATTTTTTCTAAAGGTTTGAAGTGCACTTTACTTCAATAAAAATTGAGGGTGAAAAATAAAAATAAAACGCCTAATGGTTGTTTTACTTTTCTTTGGATAATTCGCGTTCGCTAACGCTCGATCGTCGAACTCTTTTATCTAAATCTTCTGATTAATTTTTAATTTTCCTATCTAATCGACGATAGGATTAAATATTGTTACTAGAGAAAAGTTTGTATTGATTTGCAAGCACTTGAGTGTTTTATCATTACAAAATACAATAAACTGTTTATTTAATATATGAGTGTTTTGTGGCAAGAGTGACACTTACAATTACCACTTCTGTCGAGGTCAAGGTATATAAATGACTTAAGTCTCGACTAACATAATTTTTTCGATAGTTACCACAATGAAACTAAGCGTAACGTTGGTGTTATTCTTGTGTCACAATATTTGGTCTTACGATTATGAAACGAAATATTTCGAAGTACTTTTAGATCACTTCAGGTAGGCTCTAAACTCTTCGATTCGTGATAATTTGTGAATTGTAGTTTCACCAATAATGCCACTTTTAAATTAAAATATTTAATCAATGATACTTTTTGGACAAACGATGGCCCGATTTTTTTCTACACAGGGAATGAAGGGACTGTTGAAAATTTCGCCGAAAATACCGGATTTATGTTCGATATTGCGCCCAGTTTTAATGCTTTGGTAGTTTTCGCCGAACATCGGTACTATGGCGAAAGTTTGCCTTTTGGTAACGATTCTTTCGTGTCACCGAGTCATATAGGGTACCTTACTTCAAGTCAAGCCCTTGCTGACTTTGTCGACTTGATCAATTACCTCCAAACAATGAGCCTTGAAAAAGTACCAGTCATTGCTTTTGGTGGCTCTTACGGTGGAATGCTAGCCTCATGGCTTAGAATGAAGTATCCGGCATCAGTCGTTGGTGCAATTGCAGCTTCAGCCCCAATTTGGCAATTTGAGACCCCGTGTGAGGATTTTTACAAAGTTGTTACGAGAGTGTACCAAGAAGCTGTGGCTAAAGATTGCCCTCTTTTGATCACTAAATCATGGACTGCGTTAAGGTGAGTCTCAAAAAGCCCCTTGAGCGAATGTCTAGGAGCTCCGGTTTTAGAAATATCTCGGAAAGTCCAGAAGGAAAAGCCTGGCTTTCGGACGCTTGGCAGTTGTGTTCCCCTCTTGAAACATCAGCAGATGTCGAAACCCTAATCGGGTGGTATTCCGAGATTTTGGTCAACATGGCCATGGTTAACTACCCCTACTCTACGTCATTTCTGGCACCTTTGCCCCCATTTCCGGTTAAAACCTTCTGTTCGCAACTTACGCAAGCAAACATCGTCGATGATAAGTCCCTAGTTATGGCCCTCGGAGACGCGTTGCAAATTTACACGAATTTTACCGAAACCACAACTTGTAATAAAATCAATCAAACGGCTGAAGCACTCGGAGAGGAGGGCTGGTACTTCCAGGCTTGTACCGAGATGATTATGCCGATGTGTTCCATCGATGGGGATATGTTCGAAAATGATCCATGGGATTATGGAAAATATGCGAGTCAGTGTTTTGAAAAATGGGGAGTGAATCAAACACATCCAGAATTGCCGGTGCTTGAATATGGAGGGAAGGAGATCAAAGCGGCCAGTAATATTGTTTTTAGTAACGGTTTACTCGATCCTTGGTCGAGTGGCGGTGTTTTGAAGAATGTGTCCGAAAGTGTTGTTTCCGTGATTATCCCAGATGGGGCCCATCATATTGATTTGCGAGGAGGGAACAAAGATGATCCCGAAACGGTGATTGAAGCGAGGCAGTTTCATGTCGATAATATTAAAAAATGGATCATGGAGTTCTATTTTCATAGTGGGAAAGGGGCTTTTTTCGAGAAGATTAAGTACCAACATGTTGCCAGAAATTAAATTAGTTTGTATGAGAACAAAGTAGTGCCTAAATAAAAAATAGAAATGATAGTTTGTTTTCTAACATTCAAATTATTTCTAACTAAAAATAGAATTGTTGGCTTCATTGGTGATTACACGTATTAAAAGCATTAAAAAAGTACTTGTCATTCAAGTCTCTTCATATTTTTTTTCGTTACCAGTTATTAGCTAAGGTGAGTCTGCTAAAAGTATATTTTACTATGTCTTGAAAACTAATAATCTAATAATAAATGTTTGCAACTAAATAATACAGTATACAGCGTGCTCAAAAACTGGCGCACCAACTCAATGGTGTGTTGTAGAGAAGTGATTACATATAAAGGTAAAAATAGTAAAAAAATTCTTTGTATTAAAGTTATTGATAAATAACTAATTTTAGGTAAATGATATCTGGCAACGTTGTCTAACAGTCATGATCGCAATTCAGAAATAAAATTAACTAGACGCTCTCTGGTGATGTCGAAAACAGTAAAGAAATTTTCGTAATTCCACATTTAACTGACATTTAATGAATTGTTCAACAATTTTGCGTGTATAGTGTTAATTACTATAAATTTTAAAATAATTATTCATCGTTTTGTTACGGAACGATTACCTGGTATGAAACATAAAAAAATAATGAAAACTAAAGAAGTTAACACAATAACTTTGTAGCTCCAGATTTTTTAAAATATGACTAGGAATTTTTTCAACATTTTTCCCGTAATCTGCACTTGCTTCTCAATAACGTACCATTGAGTTGGTGCGCCAGTTTTTGAGCACCCTGTATGTTGTGTGAATACATAGGAGTCTATTGTTTTACAATTCCTCTGTCCCGTTTTATAACATCATTAATATTATTACCAAAAATGTACTACAAGCTACAAGTTACTAGTGCTTATAATTTTTGTTTAATGAAGGAAAGAGTGATTTTAATTGTATTTGTTGAATTTTACTAGCAAAAACTGCAAGTCCTAAAAAGACAGACGGCTATTAATGATCAGGTTTCTATCAAATTTTCTTGTGTTGTCAATCAGCGTATTAACTTTTGGTTTCAAAATGGGTAAAACAATGACCGAAAATGATAAAGATTTTCGTTATTATTAATAATTACTTTCCCATTTTCCAAGTTCGATTAGAGCCGATTTACAAAACATTTTAATTGCAATCAAATTTTAATTCAAAATTAACTTGACATTTATCATTTTAATTCGGAATTAAATTTTAATTTCGCTTTCTATAAATCAATCTTATTTGTTCCAAAATAAATGTCCAATTTGAGCCAAGATTGTATAACATTTTGCCGGTGGTGGCTCTTTTTTCTTTTATTTTTTGGTTATGGTTACATTTTGCCATTACGACCGTAGGTATTAGCTGTTTCAAAACTATAAAAATGCCAACGTCGCATTTTCGCATTTTTAATATAATTTATAGTTTCAATGAGAGATCTAATCATTAATAACTATTTTACATTTTTATCAATCTTATTAAAAAAAATTATTTGGTAAAATGCGATGTTGGCGTTTTTATAGTTTTGAAAAAGCTAATAATTTTAAATTGTCAGTGGGTGAAAAATCAAACTAGAGATTTTTATCTATTTATTTCAAAAACGACTATTTAAGAAACCACCAACTGCAAGTTTTACTTTTTCATGATGCACAGTTTAAATTAATAATTACCAATACATTTAATTTCAATATTTCAATAATTTATCAGAAAAAACTTGAATACGACACATTTTGAAATGAAGGGACTGCGCATTACTAATGGTCGATGTGTTCGTAATCTACTAGTCTTCAAAATGGAAGCTTATTCTTCTTCTATATAAACTTTTCTTCGGGCTCTGCTTTCGACTTCATCACTATTATGAAAATATGAAACAGAAATATTTGTAATGTGTTAAACTTAAAATTTGTTTGAAGTTTTAATTTTACATCTTGTAATTTGTAGTCAAAATTACAATAAGTTAGGAGTGTGTAATTTATTATGAAACGGGTCCCTGACAATAAATATCTATTAATTAATTATAAATATTTATTTTAATAAAATTAAAACTAATTAAAGTATTCGAAATGTTATATTTGATTTGGTTATGAATGATGTTTTGAGCAGAAAACTTTTTACTGAGAATGGTTCGAAACGATTGAAATTTTAAGTTCAAAGATGGTTTAAAGCGTCTTCTTGACTAGTTTAAACATTCCCGTTCTATGTGAAGGTGTCAATCTTTATTAGCAATTTATATTTGCCTTTCAAAGCTTCTCTTCACATCTGAAAAGCAATTGAGATTCTTATGATGTATACGAGTAGTTTATATTTTATGAAAAATGGCACTTCAACCAGAAAAAATCTGGAATACGACCAAAATTAGCGCAATATCTTGTTTCCAGTGCTTGACTTTGAGAAATTACAGTTCTGATTCTTGATAACTGGAAAGTAAAATATGATATTTTGTTTCTTTACGAGAACTTATCGATCCGGCTGAAAAATGAGACTTCCATTAAATTCACTCGCTTCCGGAAACCGGAAATTCTCTAGCATTTGCCGGAAAAAATCTAATAATGATAAATAAATTCGACTAGACGTAATCCAATATATTTATTTCCACAATATTTTATCCGTTTCGTGAGCCAGTTGCGTGTTCAGTAATTAAAACTGGTGTGAAAAAATCCTGCGTTTCAGGAACCGTTAGGTCCGGAAATCATATTTTCGCACTAATCTCTCTCTCTCAATTTTATTAGGGTAATAATAAAGCGATCAGTAATAAATTCGATTTTGATCAAATAAAAAAATAATAAATGATCAGTTGTATTTAATTAATTTTTATACAGTAAAAATAATAAATGATCAGTATTTAACTCATTTTCGCACAGTAAAAAATTTAAATGACAAGTAAACCACGCACAGTGTTTTATTATTAAAATTTGCCCAGTAAAAAAAATCGTATATGCACAGTATCTAGTTTCAGTGTGCACAGTTTAAGTAATAAATGCTCAGTAGCTAGCTTGCAGGCTGGGGCTTCGCCCCAAAAATTATTATTTTTACTGTATATTTATTATTTATACTGTGCATTTACTATTCTTACTGTGCTTTTTATTTTTACTGTGCATTTATTATTTTTAGTTTGCATCTATCATTTTTACTGTGCACTTATTATTTTTACTGTGCAATTATTATTTTACTGTGCATTTATTATTTTTACGGTGCATTTATTATTTTTAGTGTGCATTTATTATTCTTACTGTGCATTTATTATTCTTACAGTGCACTTATTATTTTTACTGTGCATTTATTATTTTTACGGTGCATTTATTATTTTTACTGTGCACTTATTATTCCTATTGTGCATTTATTATTCTTACTGTGCATTTACTTTTTAGTGTGCATTTATTATTTTTACTTTACATCTATCATTTTTACTGTGCATTTATTATTTTCACGGTGCATATATTATTTTTACGGTGCATTTATTATTTTTACTGTGCATTTATTATTCTTACTGTGCATTTATTTTTCTTACTGTGCATTTACTTTTTACTGTGCATTTATTATTTTTACTGTGCAATTATTATTTTACTGTGCATTTATTATTTTTACTGTGCATTTACTATTTTTTCTGTGCACTTATTATTTTTACTGTGCATTTATTATTTTTACTGTGCATTTATTATTTCTACTATGCATTTACTATTTTTACTGTGCATTTATTATATTCCTGTGCACTTATTACTTTTACTGTGCATTTATTATTTCTACGATGCATTTATTATTTTTACTGATCAAAAATATTTGTCGTTTAAATAAAATACTGTGCATTTAATTTGTACCGATGTTATTATACGAGACTTGATAACAATAACTAATTTGATCACTTGGCTCGGGTTGATAGGGGCGCCCCTATTCCCATCCACCCCTTTGAAAAGACATTGTTTATCTGGGTCTGGCGCCGCGACGGCTGGATTTTCTCGGTAGCTCAGCCAGACACCAAGTCTCCATCTAAAAAAAGCCACGAAGCCGTTCTTTTCCATTAACCTCAGCAGCAGCAGCAGCAGCAGCAGCCACTCGATCCGAATTAAAACTTCCAGTTGCTGCAGCAGCCGAGTGATCGGTGTTGCGTATTGAGTCACTTTATTTAGTTAGTCTCCTGCTGTCTTGCAGGAATCGTGGTGAGCTTTGCTCCGGAAAGTGAGTGCGGAATTTTCGACCACGTGTTTGTGCTTTGTACAGTTACGAGTCTCGAATTTTCCCCACAGAGAGACGTGCTCGCTATGCTCTTTTTTCGCGTTTTTTGACTCGAGATTCCATCACGGTCGGAAATCGATTCGTTGTTTATTTACTCTCGTGTCTAATCTGGTACGCTAATGAGACGAATTTTCTGCAAATCATACCGGGAGTGTCCTAATCATTAAAATGCCGAAATGGTGCTGCAGAACGCCTCGATCACTATCAACCCGCGGAAGCAGAAGCTCCAAGAGGGGTCTCCGCAAGTGCCGGCAAGGGGCCGATTCGTTGCCAGGTTTGTCGATTTTTTCCCGAATGTAGGTGGGCTGTTATGTCACTGTGTGGCCATGAACGTGTGAGTTTTTGCCGGATTTTCACACCTCGGAGGTGTTTCACAATTTTGTCACATAAACCTACATATCAATTAGCGGCCACATCTGGCGTTTATTTATTTGGCGGTTGAGAAATGCCAATTGGGCCTTTTATGGCCCGAATTACTCATCGCATTTTTTTGAGTGCAATATCTCGTAAAAATGACTATCACTCATGCATTTATAATGCAACTTTTACCTTTCAGTTTCAGGATTTTTCACAATATATCGGTCGCATGTTTCTTATGTAATTAAAGTATGTAATGTCTTAATTGTTTATACATTCATTAGGAAGTTGTTTAAACATAAATTGCAAGATAACATTGAATTGTGTGGTGTCACAAGGCGCAACAAATAAATTATTTTGAATTATTTTTCGCACGGTTTAAACAAACACTCTCGGGCCTTTTTTGGTGTCAGAATCTTGGGTTAATGTCAAGGTTGGATTCAAATTGACCATCTGGACGATTAAGTTTCTTCTTTATTTCCGTTTTGGTGATGTCTAACTCAATATGCAAATTTTATACGGTATCCAAGTTTTAAAATTATACAATCGGCGAGTGTGGACTCGCAGGAAATTCCTGTTTTCGACGTTGTCTTATTTATTTTTTGGATTTTGGAGTCATTACACCAACGCCCCAGTTACACTTTTTTCTCAATTATCAATTTTTTATGGAATCTAAGGGCTCTAGACACTCTAGAGAGACTTTGTAATTCAAATATTTTTTTGATTTTGCTCTGTCCTCAAAGAAAAAGGTATAAATATATTAGAATTATCGCTTTTCAAAGAAACTTTTCAATTTCAAACAGATTACAGCAAAAGTAAAAAAAATATCAGATAGGATGGATTTTTACTTTCGAGACTCTTTTAAGATCGATCATTTTTGAATGGTTTTTATTTCGATCGAAAACGGTACATTTTACAAGAAATTTGAAAGAGACAAAAAAGTTTTTAAATGGAATGGGCTTTCAAAAACTAGTAACAAAAAAGCCAACGTTATGGAACAATTATGAAGCTTTCGTAGCTCCCTTTATCTATGTTCTCCAACCTTACAATTTCTGTAGAAATTTTATAAAAATTAGATGAGTAGTTTTGGAGATAAAAAATATAATCTGTTTTTTTGGGGTAACTAATGTAGGCTAATACTCTGGTTAATACTTCTATAGTAAAACGTTTTTAGTAAAAAATATGTTTTAGTTTTTTTTAAGGCTTAATCTATGGTTAAAATACATGGTGTTCCAACGATCCGAAAAGGCTGCAGAACTTTTTTATTATTAGAGATATTGACTTTTTTTTAGATTATAACTGCGTTTCTAGTTTATGTTTTTAAGATGTTGTGATATTTATACAGGATGTTCTAATATTCAAAAAAACACTTAAGTTATATTTTTCCAAATGTAACACCCAAAATTTTATTGCATTTTTGGACGTAGCTTTTAGTACTGATGATTTTAATCTAAACTTGTATTGGTCAGTTCTTTTGATATAATTTTACGTTTTTGACGAAAACACGCTTTTTAAAATAATTAATTTCTCAAAAACGAAGAATCGTAGGAAGGTAGAACTTTCACACTTTAAAGAGAAAAACTCAACTTAAATCTGCTTCAATTGTTTAGCGCATTTCAATTAGAAACATGTAAAAATTAAGAAGTTCGTTAAAAGTTGAATAACTTGAAAAAGTTAAATAGAACACTCAAATTCTCAAGAATGATTAAATAATCTACCTAAAAATATAAAATTTCAAATGTCTAAACTTAATAACTAAAAAGATATTTCACTTTGAATGTTAAAAATTAGCTTAAAAACATGAGTGTTAAAATCCACATCAAAAAATGTAAAAAAAAATATAGGTTTCATGTAATAGTTATTTATTTAACGAGTTTGAGAGGAAATCGGACGAGTGAATAATCAAACCACGAGTGAAAACGAGTGATTTATCATTCACGAGGTGAAATAATGAACCGATTTTTTACTCGAAAACTAGTTGAATACATCATTTTGACTTAGAATCAACGAGGCTTAAAATTGCTGTAAATTTGTTTAAAATAATTTGAGAAATGCCAAATAATTGTCAAAACTGCCTTACACAGGAGAAAAAACGAAAATTTTGACAGTGTCGAGAAATAAAAAAATATAAAAGAAAGACCCTGTATACTTGAAAATAATTTTAGGTGAATCAGAGGGTTAGTATGTACGGCTTTCGTGAAAACAGATTAATTTTATAACATTTAAAGGTCAGTAATGGATTTTTTCACATTGCTGGGACACACTGTATATGTTCACTACCTTGCGAGACATTCTGTACAAAATGGGAAATCGAGTAGCATCGAGAAAATCGCAAAATTTGATACAATTTTTTTAAATTTGGGAAAACTATTAGTCGCAGGACAATGGATTTTTTGAAAGATGGATAAAATTAAAAGAGCTTTATTGCAACGATAACAAAGTTAGCTAATAATTCGAAAGTTATTGTCCGATTAACGCTCCACGTATTTACCCAAAACGACCAAAATCTCGACAAAAATTAAAAAAAATTGAAATCGTTCTAGTAATGATGCATTTTTAAGGACTTTTTGACACGTTTTTGGATTACATCACTTGAATTTCTTGGGTTTTCGAAGGAAAGTAGGTTGAGAACTTGAAAATAAAATCGAACCAGCACTTTTCAAGAACTTAAGTTTTGGATCTCCACCTAATATTCGTTTAGAAAAGCGCACTTCCTGGGGAAATGCGTCACAGTTTGATTAAGATCGGCGCCACGTGGCTTGTGGCCGGATTTTTCAATTTATGATCCATATTTAAATATTGCATATCCAAATCGGAGTTGATTTGCGTCAATGAATTTCAAATTCAAATAAATACGTGACATTTAGCCGCACACCCATCGAATTCAGTTCCAGAGCTTGTCTTTTTGTTCCCTTGTGGGTCTGGTTAAAAATCCCTTTGTTTTATTAGACATTCGTATTTATCGCCACCATAACAAGGAACAAAGTTGTGAAATGTCTGGCGAATGTGGGCCGAAGCGACAAAACGCGATCGTGTCCCGATTAAATCCTTAACAATTCACCGTATGTCTTCGAATTTTTTCGCATTTTGAAAAAGAAAGTGTACGTGACCGCTAAATAAGAAGCAAATAGCAATGGCTGTGTTTATATGAATCATTCATTTGCTTTTGTCGGACCTCTGAATTCGTTACACCCTGTGGCACGTCGTTGGCGTTTGTTTTGTTTAAATTATTCATCGGTAGCGACTTCGGGGAAGTCGTTAAATAAAGAGCTGCGTCGACCCACCGGGACCTTAATTTCTATCAAAATGTATGAAAACGTTGCGCCCGACATTATGAGTTAAGACAAAAGGAGCAAAACTTTAACTCTGATTTACACGAGCGAGAGAAATTGGCTCGCAATCAATTATTCAGGCCAGGTTTTGCTGCTGCTTTCTGGAAGAGATTTGCGCAAAATTAGGGCCAATTTTTATGAGGTGTATAAGAAAATTTACTGGACTTTTGTCCACTCTGTGTTCATTTTTGAATTTACGACCCGGACGTGCGCTGAAATTTCCAAAACATAAATTGTTATTTGTTGAATAACGAAATGAATCAATGAAACGACTGGGAAAGGCTACTCGAAATATCGAGCGGTGTATTTGTGCAGTATTAAATTACACGGCCTACGAAAGTCCATCCTACATTGCCTGAAATTTGAATGATTTATTTTCATGTGGTTGCAATACAACATGATTTACAATTTTTGGCTACAACAAAGAAATAAATGTTTTGTGTGTCGGGTCTACGGATATCTAAAGGTTAGGAAACGAAACGACGTACAAAGAAAACGTTCCCGTCTTCGATAGTTCCGGTTATGGCGCCAGAGAGCGCAGTTGTTCCATTACCGTCCAAGTTTTCAGAGCAATGAATTTGGAAAAATGGTTGTATTTGAATAACGGTTAACACATAGCAAACAAAAAAATACAGGCAGACAGAACATTAAATTGTTAATAGTAAAACATTAACATAATTCAAAAATTTTATCGGAAATTATATTAAAAAAAATTTTTAACTTTTATCAACTTGCACTCTGCTCGTATTTTTCAAAACGCTGCAAATACGGTTACAGATGTAAGAAAAACGTTAGGAAGAAAGTTGTAGAGAATTAAATTTGCTACAAAAAAGTCCGCGAGACCATATTTTTATCTTCAATCATTTAGGCCCCAAAGTCGCTCAAGTGACGGATTTGCTTCATTTTGCCGGTGGTCAAGTATTGGAAAATTAATTTATACCTAAACCGTTAAAGATAGAAATATGGTGTCGCGGACTTTTTTGTAGAAAATTTAATTCTCTACAAATTTCTTCTTAACATTTTTCTTGTATCTTTAACCGTATTTGCAGCGTCTCGAAAAATACTGAACGAAGCGCAAATTTTAAATTTTAAATAATTTTTTCTCATGTTTCTTATAAAAAGTTTATTAATAGTTATAGTCTCCTCTCTAGTGAAGACTACGATTTTTTTATTTATTATCAAATTCCATACCTAAGTCTTAGGACATTTGACTTGAAATACTGTTGTTTTTTTAACAGAATTTGTTTAGTTTTCCTAAAAAAAATATAATAGTTTTTCTAGCGATTGACTTTGCTGAAACCATTTGTAATCACTCAACAAATACTATAAATTAAGAAAAATAAAAGAGAGTCACCATTGGTAAAGAATTAAAGATCTTTTAAAAAAACTCTTTACTCGCAATTTTTCAAAATGCTGGAAATTATGCGAATGATAAAGATATGGTCTCGCAAACGTTTTTAAAGGAAATTTAATTTTCTACAAATTTCTTCCCAACATTTTTCTTGTAAGCTCCTTGGGGCGCAAATTTTAAATTTTAAATAAAAATTTCTCATGTTTTTTATAAAAAGTTTAGTCAGTTTTTCTTAGTCTGTTAAGAATACAAATGAGACACCAGTCTACCGGTTGTAGGACCGCTCTTTCTCGCAGAATAGGATTTCGGCTTAGATGCAAATAAAATAGTCGATTCTGCTTAGTTTTTAAAATCATTTGATTTTTTTGACGAAAATACTTTTTTATAATCTATCATTTATTTATTCCGCATTTTTTTAAGTAATTGGTAAATTGATTGAATTTAAATTACTTTAAAACGATTTGGCGCCGGGACGGTATAGCGCTCGAAGCGCCTTTATTTTTACTCTGCCGTACTATATTTTTTGGTGCGATTTTGTATCTCGTTTCGTTTCCTAAGTTATAGTCCTTCGTAGTGAAGACTACGATTTTTTGTGTGTTATCAAAATTCATACCAAAGACTTAGGACATTTGATTTGAAATACTGTTGTTTTTTTTAATATTTCAACAGAATTTTAGTTTTCCTTAAAAAAATGTAATAGTTTTTCTAGCGATTGACTTTTCTGAAACCATTTCTAATCACTCAAAAAATACTATAAAGTAAGAAAAATAAAAAGAGAGTCACCATTGGTAAAGAATTAAAGATCTTAAAAAAAAACTTTTTACTCGCAATTTTCCGAAATGTTGGAAATTATGCAAATGATAAAAGATATGGTCTCGCGAATGTTTTTGAAGGAAATTTAATTCTCTACAAATCTCTTCCCAACATTTTTCTTGTATCTTAAACCGTATTCGCAGCGTTTTGAAAAATACGGGACGAAGCGCAAATTTTAAATTTTAAATAATTTTTTCTTATGTTTCTTATAAAAAGTTTAGTCGTCAGTTTTTCTTAGTCTGTTAAGAATACAAATGAGACACCAGCCTACCGGTTTTAGGGCCGTTCTTTCTCGCAGAATGGGATTTCGCCTTAGATGCAAATAAAATAGTCGTTTCTGCCTAATTTTTAAAATTATTTGTTTTTTTTTTGACGAAAATACTTTTTTTCTAATTTATTATTTATTTATTCCGTATTTTTTTAAGTAATTAGTAAATAGATTTAATTTCCATTCCTTTAAAACGATTTGGCGCCGGGACGTTATAAGCGCTCGAAGCGCCCTCGTTTTTACTCTGCCGTACTATATTTTTGATGCGATTTTGTATCTCGTTTCGTCTCCTAAGTTATAGTCCTCCGTAGTGAAGACTACGATTTTTTTGTGTGTTGTCAAAATCCATACCAAAGACTTAGGACATTTGATTTGAAATACTGTTGTTTTTAAGTAAGAATCTTGTATCTTGTATTCACAGCGTCTTAAAAAATACGGGACGAAGCGCAAAATTAAAATTTTAATAATTTTTTCTTATGTTTTTTATAAAAAGTTTAGTCGTCAGTTTTTCTTAGTCTGTTAAGAATACAAATGAGACACCAGTCTACCGGTTTTAGGGCCGCTCTTTCTCACAGAATGGGATTTCGCCTTAGATGCAAATAAAATAGTCGATTCTGCTTATTTTTTAAAATTAATTAATTTTTTTGACGAAAATACTTTTTTTATAATGTATTATTTATTTATTCCGCATTTTTTCAAGTAATTTAAATTACTTTAAAACGATTCGGCGCCGGGACGGTATAAGCGCCCGAAGCGCCCTCATTTTTACTCTGCCGTACTATATTTTTTGATGCGATTTTGCATCTCGTTCCGTCTCCTAAGTTATAGTCCACCGTAGTCGTAACCGTTCTAATTGTTCGGACACGGAATTCGTGATGTATTTTCTCGAAATGGCCATCAAGGCTCGTCGAATGCTTGTCCTCCTGAGTGGTTTGCGTAATCATGCAATAATACAATAATTTTTTTAATTAGCCACTCCGCCGCGACCCGATCTCATTTGCTCGAACGGGTTTCGATATGGCAGAGATAAAAGTACCTACCGGAAACGTGAATGCACCAAGGTTGTCCGGTGTTGCTTACATACACACTCCGGGAGGAATGGAATCGAACTGTCACCGTTACCGCCCACTTTATTCCCATTTTTAATAAATCTAATTGAAGAGGCACGGTGTGCCCTTTCGGTTTCAAGAGATACCATCACCGACACT
Organism: Tribolium castaneum; assembly: GCF_031307605.1. Classification (NCBI taxonomy): domain Eukaryota; kingdom Metazoa; phylum Arthropoda; class Insecta; order Coleoptera; family Tenebrionidae; genus Tribolium; species Tribolium castaneum. The sequence goes on along the minus strand of NC_087399.1, from coordinate 7,511,023 downwards.
CCATCAACGTTATTGTTATTGCAGTGACATCAGCGAGTGCTTTTTTTTGCAAAATTCTTACTCTTCCGCCTTTGGAGAGAGGCGAGCTTTGTCGTCGCGGGAAAATGGAGAGGTGTTGCTGCATAAAAATAAATTTGATGCAGGAAGTGAAGTATGGGCGGAGAGGCTTTTGCACGTTCAATTAAACTTTTGTAATGGAAGAATGGCAAAGAGACGGAAGGGGATTTATGCATCTATCTAGGCTGCGACCGCCTTAAGTGCACAAGTCGCAATTTTACACACAAAAAAATCATTCACTTTGTTTAAAACAGTTACAAATCTAGTTCTGACAAGTTAAAAAACACCTGAATATTTAGGTTATCATCGTATCAGTATGTGCATACAGGAAATGCGCTACATATAAACAGCTGTCACAATAAACTCACGAAAAATGCAATTTTTATCTTGTGTTTATGTGAAAGCATTCATTCAAAGCAATCTCCCGAGTTCTCTTCAAACTATAAATTGTTACCACATTCTATTCCTGTTTTAAATTGTCCAAGTCTCTTTTTCTGGCCAATTTTTGAAAAAAATTAAAAACTACAACAAAATTTTGAGTTTCTAATGTTTCTATTGATAGCACATTATGTTGTTTTGAAATAGATAAAAAACATAAAAAATGTAATATGGTAATTGCTTTTTACATTTTTGTAAATTTTTGCTTTTTCAGAGTTATTATAAATTACAATATAGTTTTATGGTAGAATTATAATAGTATTTTATAAAACGCGTTTTGTTGCACCCACGAATTTAGAGCACGACGAGCGCAGTGTGGAGTCCCATAATAGAGTAAGTGCGACAAAATGCCGTATAAACGAGATATCATACAGTATTTTTTCTACTTTGCACTTTTTGTACCAAAAAAATTAATTTCGAAATTCTGTGCTAGTTCAAGTTTTTTTCAATTTTTTTTTAAGTCCTTTGGATTAGACTGTTTTTATGTTTTTAGTTTTATTGTTGTGTTTCCATTAAGGTGTTCACTGAGATGTGAATCGAATAATAAAATTTAAAAAAAGATGGAAAAAAATTAAACCAAAAAAATTAAAATGATATTTACAAATCATTGAAAAACTGAGAAACCATTCACAAAATATCGAAATTTCGTAGGAAAAATGATGCAGGTAATATCAGAGTTGGTATACACAGAGTGACCCTAACCAAAAACCAACATGATTTTTACATTTCTGCTCTTTCAGAATTAATTTAATAATATTATAAAATTATTTAGGAGGCTTAGAACTTTTAGCAAAACTTTTCCCATTTCACAATATCTATTTGATTTGACAAATATGTTTTTTCAAAATTTGGATTTTTTCGTTTTTTTCAGGTTTTCAAATCGAATTCTTTGGATTTTTGATTCAGTTGTGTTTGATTTTTTTTTAGTATGGTCTAGATTTTAGTTTAGTTTATTTGCAGATTAACTAACTGAACGTCTGCACTTTTTTAGAAGTAACACCAAATTTGCATTTAATTTTTTTTTGTCATGTTTATTAAAATACAATAACGTTGTGTTTCGTTAAAGTAATTCAGTGAAATGTAAATCTAATCATAGAATTAAAATGAACAAAATAAAAAATTGAAATTGATATACTTACTACAAAAGTAAGAAACCTTTGACGAAATATAGGAAACTTGCAGATAATGATGTAACAACACAGTACGAGTAGGTACGTACGTATTTCTAACCAAAACACAAAAATCTGACATACCATAAATAAGAAAATATAAAATTCCATCTTGAGTTTTAGTTTTTGAAGTTGTGTTTTTTTTTATTATTCTAGATTTTAATTTTTTATTTTAAATTTCTCAGTTAGAATTCGGCTACATACGAATTTTCAGTATTTAGCAACGAAGTTTATTCAGATTTGCTTTATTTTTTGATTGATTTTTTTAAGTGGTTCAGTATTCCAAGTTTTTTGATTCATATTTCTTCAAATTCTTCAGGATTTTAAGAATTTTAGGTTTTTCGGTTTAATTATGTTTCAGGTTTTATTCATTTCCTTGGTTATGAGGTTTAATTTTTTTAAAATTTGAGATAGGTTTACGTGCACGTTAAATTTTAGATATTAAAAAAATACAGATTGCAGAAATTAAAACTACAGCAATGTTCTGGCTTGATGTGGAGGTTTTTATATTTCTAGATTTTAATTTTTTATTTTAAATTTCTCACTTAGAATTCGGCTACCTACGAATTTTCAGTATTTGGCAATGAAGTTTATTCAGATTTTGCTTTATTTTTTGATTGATTTTTTTTAAATGGTTCAGTATTTCAGGTTTTTTGATTCATATTTCTTCAAATTTTTCAGGATTTTAAGAATTTTAGGTTTTTCGGTTCAATTATGTTTCAGGTTTTATTCATTTCCTTGGTTTAATTTTTTTTAAATTTGAGATAGGTGTACGTACACGTTAAATTTTAGATATTAAAAAAATACAAATTGCAGAAATTAAAACTACAGCAATGTTCTGCCTTTGTTGAAAAAAAAAAAATAAAAACAAGAAACAAATAAAAAAAAGAAGTAAATCAAGTTTAATCTGAAAAAATCAAACTGTATTGAAATCTTGAATCTTTCTAACTAAAAACTTTCCTCCACCACAAATTGCAAATGTAAACATTCCTAGGGGGTTGTAAATCAGAATTTTGGAATCAAATTTTTAAGTATAGTTTAAATTAGTTTTAAAAATTGAGTGCTCCCCATCTTAACAAAAAATAAATAAAATTACGTTTTTTATTCATTAAAATATAAGTAAAAAGCATCCCTCACTAGATACTTATGCAAAGTAACCCTGTAAGACAAAATGTTTCAATTTTCTGAAGTAGTGAGATACAAGTTTTTCTAAGAAGAAGCTCGAGAGCCACTACAATTAGATTTCGCCATTTTCTGTTATTAAGAATTGCTCATCTTTTGCTTTAATTACCGTCGCAGTAAAACTTTTATCCAACTCCGCCAATATGAATAAATTACTGAGCTAGTTACCATGAAAACCCCACTTTTACCGCTCGCAGTCTCATCTCAAGTATTCCTGTCTGCGAAACAGAAAACCAATAATTTTTAATCCAAACACAATCGCCGCAATTAATTTTATTAACGCATGGTCTAATGTCCGTCCGTATTTTCCACACGAACTGGTCCGGAATGTTGTGTACCGGCGAGGAAGTCGTCGAATATGTGGGACAGCAGGAGCTTATGCATGCAGCATTTAATTTCATGTTAACAACTCGGCTTAACTAAACTCCTACGGTCATAACACTCATAACAGAGATTCGGACCGATGGAAAAAATCCAACAGACGTATTCTGCTGTCCATTAAAAAACTAATTGTGCGGTCGGTTGGATTAATAATGGATCACGGTCTGTCGAGATTGTAAATGGGTTCATTAGGTACTCAACATTTATCTGATTCGAGTTGAGCACTTGTAATGTAAACGATCGAACGACGATAAGTCATAAGACGAACCCCGCTGACAGATGTCAAATTAAACGCGACATCGACACGACGATGACCACAATGCACGTCACGGATGGACTAGTCTGATAAATCGCTTCCGCGTTTCGGACCTGAGCGACACAGCTTCAGGAACTCGGGACTATCTGCGAGCTAGAAAAGTCTCGAAACGCACGCAGTTGTACCTCAAGGCCGTCGCAATTTTTATTACTGTCGCAAAGACCTTTGCACTCCCATGCCAATAAATATGCGCTCGAAGGACTCGAGGGGGTGGAACCCATTTTCCCTTGGAACTACCTTTTCTATTAATTTATTAATTATAACAGGATTCGGGCTTGTGAGATGGTATCGCATTTGCAGGAAACCATTTCCATTATAAAATATAATCTTCGTAGTTATTGATAATAAAGAGTCGAGGTTGTAATAAGCCGCCAGCTGAATGTATACGACTGTGTCACAAGATGTAGCATCCCAGCTTACAGCTACTTCTAATGAGAGGAAAATTTATTCCGTTACTCGGTTAAAGAACTATCTCACTAATTCATGCCAATTTGGAGCAATTCCAGACAGACGCAAGATCAAACCATTTGCATGAAAATTAACTTGCAAAACTCCGAGAACTAAATTCACACAATATTGTGTCAGACAATGTTACATTTTCCGCTGTTTGCTCCTCAACACTTGTTTTGAAACGGAATCTTGGATTCCGAAAATGTAGGACCCGGCTACAGAGGACTATAAGTTAGGAGACGAAACGAAAATTAAAATAGGACGGTAGTGCCACAAAGAGGGCGCTTTGAGCCGTATGCTGTCAAGCGACAACAGAAACTGACGATTAAAATTTTCATAACAAACATGAGAAAAAAATTATTTAAAATTTAACAAATTTGTGCTTCGTCTCGTATTTTTCAAGCCGAATGCGGTTAAAGATACAAGGAACAAATTTGTAGAGAATTAAATTTTGTTTAAAAAAGTCCGCGAGACCATATCTCTAATTAGACTCTAAAGACGTTCAAAGCGACGGATTCGTTTCATTTTACTGGTGGTCAAGTAACGGAAAGCTAATTTATACCTAAACTTCAAATGGCAATCGAAAAAACATCAATTTTTATGCAGACTTTTATTAACATCTCCTGTATCTACCTCATACAGTTTTTGAAATAATCGCAAAAAACTGATTATTTTTATTTTTAATCTAGTAATACAATTGTACCGTTGATTAAAAGAAATATTAGATTTGTCCACCATTTTTACTCAAGAAGTTCAAAATTCGATGGCAAACTGACTATTACTTTACATTATTTACTAAGTTATAATAAACTATAATTAAATATTATTGTTTTGCTGCTTATTCGATAATGCACCAGCTAGAAACTAAATAAAATGTCGAAGTTTGACAATTGTTGACCATTTTGCAAGGTCTACTTGATTAACTATAAAAATTACGAAGTAACATCCGATTTTTGTGATTTTTTTCAAAAACCGTAACAGATAGATATAGGACGTGTTGATAAAAATCATTATAAATGTTGTTCTTTGGATTGCCGTTAAGAAAATAGGGTCGATCCATTTGAAAAAACTGATTTTTGATAACCATTTTGAAAAAATCATACTAGCCTTGAATTTTGACAGTTGGCAGTTTTGAAAATTCTAGACGGCTTTTCAAGACTTCGGGTATCGAATACAAAAAAAAATATTTACTTATCGCAAACGGTTCAAGAGCTATGATGTTTTAAATAAACTCTTGTAAATAAAAATTTTTAACAAAAAAATTGACATATGTCAAAAACCAACAACTTGGATAAATTTTACTGCGTTTGAGAAGGTTAGAATTCCTATATTTGGAGAGTTGGGACACTGAATGTCAATTTTCGAAATTTTGTTTCATTTACGTCGGTTGGAATGTGTAAAAAAACAAATTGGGATAGAAATAAGTGGTGTTAAACTTAAAATTTGGCGAAAAGTCAAATAAATTTGTAAAAAAATGTTTCCATTTTTCGTCGACTAACTGCGTATAGAAATGGTTTAGACTGGCAGTCTTCGTCAATTCACTGTTTTTTTTATATGAACTCTAAATTTTAAAAGAGATTTCTTTGTAAGTACAAGAATTTTACGTCTAAACTCTTCATCATAAACATTTTTTCCTTAACTTTAAGAAATGGTAATCAGCGATGAAAGAGAGAGAAATTGAACCTTTCCAGCCAAGTTTTACGTTTATTATTAACAAGCACTTGAAAAAGTGGATTGTCTAAATATTGTTATGTACAAAATCTGTGAGATTTTGGGAATTTGTCTATGCACTTATAAAATACGTAGGTACTTGAACCCAAAATTGGTTCTAATTTTTAGGAAAGCTGAACCTGTCGCTGCTTGGCCGCCTTTAGCATCTACGTGAACTTTAGATTCTGTTTCAAATTATAAAGTTATTGGGAATTCACGATTTTGTTACGTTTTTCATACGAGAACACCTTCAATATCATTTTTTAGAAAATTTAAAACGACGACAGGGAATATGAAGGGTTCTTAATGACCAATTTTTGGGACGAGATGTTTAACTAAAAATTGTGACTGAAAGAAAAGCATTTTTAGCATTGAAGTATGTTTTAAGTTATGTATTTAATATTAAACAAATATCAAAAAATTTCAGAAATGTGAACATTAATATTGGTAGGTATTCAATTATTTTCTTTTTTTAAATTCGGAAGTAAAATTACCGTTGGGGGCGCCACTGAGCTAGGTCAAAAACAGTAACCATAAATGGCGGGAAAATGTTTATTCGGATATTTTGAGCGTTGTACGAATTTTGGGGCTTCACAATTATTACATTGCCTATGCGGAATGATTATTGCATCTTTGATGCAAGAAACTTATGTTGACAAATGAGAGATGACGAGGAAAACACGAATAACGAATGACTGTTTGGTTCACTTTCTTTATTGGAAAATTATTACAAAGGCATTGAAAAGCCTACCTTTTGGCATAATTTACGTTTAAATGTATCAGCAGTTGTTAATCTTTATTGTAGTTTTGCAGATTTACCGCAGCATTTCATGATTTTTTCAGTGGAAAATTCTAACCTAAAATTCATAACACTTCACTAATTTATTGGTTTCTTGAGCCAAACTTTGTGTTCGCTGTGATCCATTACTTATAATCTTTAATTAGACAACTGCTTGATAACACTTTGTAATCAAAATTTAAATATTTTTTACTTTTTATCCACTTTCAAGTTCCAACAATAACCACTTTATACCACGAAAAACTACAGAACCAAAGTCAATGCTAGTATTTACCACCACGTACTTTTAAAGTAATTCTTTCTATTGTAAATAATTAACACTATACACGCAAAATTGTTGAACTATTCATTAAATGTCAGTTAAATGTGACATTACGAAAATTTCTTTACTGTTTTCGACATAGTTCAAAAGTCATCACCAGAGGGCGTCTAGTTAATTTTATTTCCGAATAGTAATCCCAAAATTTCTACGTTTTCTACGTCCCTGGTTAAATTTGACGTAAAATTATGTCATTTTATGCATTTGACAAAAATTATAATCTTGAAATTATTTTCGACATAAACCTCTGACATAAGTTACTAACAAAAATTTTAATAAAAAAGGATAGAAATATATACGTTATACACATAATACAAAATTGGCTTTCAAAGTTGGCGCCAATTTCTCGTAGTTCCGGAAGCTCGGCCAATTTGAAAATAATTTAGTTGAACTTGGAATGGCCGATTTGGATCGTATACAAAATTCAAAAGCTCTAGTTTTATTGGAAGTTAAAATGTTTCTAATGTAGGCCCTAAAAGAATCACCCTGTATTTATTATTATGTGTTCATAAAAGGTATACCTAAATATACCCACAAATATTTTTTTAAATTAGGAAGTAGTAGAAATTTGCTGTAAATGTGAACTAACTACTGACTAATTGCAATAAAAACGTAACAAACAAAAATTTATTATAAAAAAATTAAGTTTGTTTCAAAATTTATGTATTAAAATTTAAAATGACGAAGTAAACTTACTGATATATCTCAAATAACGTTTTTAATAAACCTGCACTTTTCTAACATTTAACTTTGCAAATTCTGTAACTATAATCAAACAATCTAATGATTCATAGTCAGTTGCAATGATAGATATATTGTTTCGACTACACTGAATCATTGAATTATCGTAGATCTCAAATAAAAATTTTAATTTTGAAAATGATCGCTTGCTAGATGAATATAAGAAACGAGTAATGTAAGTAAAATTTTTAATGTTTTGCTGCATTTAGCAAAATATAACTTAAATTATTTATAAAAAAGATATTATAAAACATGGGGTTTTTCTAAATATTTTATGAAAATGCATTTTTAAGCTTTAATCTCGTTAATTTTATTTTTGTCACAATTTTTTACTGCTTTGGCGCCCCCTGGCCCCTGTTTACTCTTGAAAATCGGGGTGTTTTCCTTAAAAAAGTGACACAATAATATAGTACGGCGGAATAACAACATCTTTTAGTTTTTCTACAAGTTGATATGAATTGGTTACATTATATGTGTACGTCATTTCGTATGCCTAGTTGCTAAAGTTGCTATTTTTTTAAATAATTCCACTTTGCTCGAAACCCGTCCTCTCGGTCAAAAATGCAAATCCTTTGCTCGCGTGTGTAAAACGCCTGTTTCAGCTCGTTATAATTGGCATCGTCGGTGACAGGATTTTATTTCTGACATAATTCACCCTTTTTGCGATCGTTCAGCCCACACCTGTCCCGTTTTCGAGCTAATTTAACGTGTGCACGTTACCCTCTTCAATTGTCCAGTCTCGTGCGGTGTAATCTGAATAGGCCTTTATTATCTCCCCATAAATCAAAGCCGCACAAAAATGCAGTCATAATTTAATTTGGCCATTCTTCAATTCGTAACAATGTCGCCGAAAAAAAATGACTCTGTGTCCGGTTTTTGTCGCGATGGGTCATTTCTGCGGACAAAACAAACAGAATTAAAGTGCCCCCTAATGGGGGATCGGTTACAGTGCAATTAAGCCTCATTGAAAAATCGACCGTTGGATCGGCGTCACGTGGCTCGAAATTTAATAAAAATATTTACAAGCTGGATACTCTCGGAGCGTGGAATCTATAATGGGCCTTGCCTCAACAAATACTACTCCTATTATTTTAAACTCGGATCCTTTTATCATAAATCTTGGCTAGCCCGGAGCCAAAGCTCCATTCATTGATATATCTGTAAAAAACAATCTCTGGTATGTTCTCATTACATTTTTTTAATAACAGTTCACACGATAGCGTTACAAGGACGAATTTATTTCGATGAAAAATAACGTTCAATTTCCTAAATGTGTTTTGCGTTCATTTCGCGTGATGGACCCTACCTGATCAAAATTAACGGTATTCCTGACCTGACAGGAATCCAGATGGGCATTATAATGTGTCGCGAGACCGAATCAGAGCAACGACTCGAGGAATGTGACAATTTCTCACCCGGACCCCAAAACTGCCATGAAAAATCGCACAAGTCTTTTCTATCGTTTCAAAACACAAAACTTAATAAAATTGAGCAGAAATTAAATTTTGAGTTGCTCTTCATCAAGCGCATAGAAATTGCTAAACAAGCCGCTGGTTCATTACTTTATCAGGAAAGGAGATTTGTTTTTATATTTTCTTCAATAGAGTCGAGACGGAACTCTTCTCAAGAGAAAAGGCAAATTTTATTTTTTTGTTTTTTTTTTGTAAAAGTTTTTTTTTATTACAACAAACATTGAGAGATCAACAGATCTACTTTTTTTACAAAAAAATATAGTAAAATTAATTCGCATACACTACAGGATTATTCTTTTCGTGTATATAATATTTTTGCACAGGTTCGGTATTTTGTGCTCTTCTTACTGCAGCGTTATACAAGGAATTGAGTGATTTGGTTCCAAAATGTGCAACTTTTCAGTAACTTTTTAGGAAACGAGAAAAACTTTTCTCTTTTTAGTGAGTTGTATCGAAATAACACAAAAAACCATGGAATTTATGATTTTGTTGCTGAAAGTGTCAAAAAACTAAACCTTACACTCCCCCAGTTTGGGACGCCCCTGATTAAAAATTTCTAAATTTGATTTTCAGATTCTATTGGGCGTACAAAGATTATTGTCTGAACCAAATTTTATAATTTTATCTAGAATAGTTTCTAAAATATTGAGAAAATATTGAAAAAAAGCATTCTTTTCAGGGGTTTATAGGAAATTTTTGTCTTAAAATTGAATGTTCTATTATCTGTTTAAATTTGTACAAATAAAGTCGGAACAGCCTGTATGTGGTTGTTAATATCACCATCTTTACTGTAGTATGATAAATTACAAAAATACAAAATCGTTTTTTTTTACAAAAATTATTGGCTAAAATGTTTTGCACTGTTTTGATAAGAATTTGAAAGAACTAAATGAAATAAGCATTTTTATTAGGTATAACCCAATCAATGTGAATATCTATGACATCTTTATCAATGGCACAACAAAGAAAAAAACGAAAGACAAGTTTTATAAAAAAAAACAGATTATGTACCAAACAGAATCTGGTTACTCTGAAAATTTAATTTTACTTTGTATGCAATATACCTTGGAGATTAAACATTTCGTTTTAATTATTAATTTTAAAAAGTTTGCACAGTTTCGAAGTATGTAATATCTTGAGGAAGATTGTATACTCTATGGAACTAATAGCGACTTTCTGTAACATAAAAAGTAGACTGGAGATTAACATTTTTAACGAAATAAAAGTCTTTCATCTCTCTTATTTCTTAAAAAATGGAAATTGTACACTTTAAAAGTAGACTCCCTACAGTTAGAAGATACTATTAATTTTTAATATTAATCAGTATTCACATTTATATTTTCTTTAATTTTTTTTCTTTCGTTTTCATATTTAAAAAGTTACTCAAAGATGTGATGTTTGTTTTTGCCGCATCTTTATAAATTTTTATTTATTAATTCTTAATTCTTTGAGCAGAAAACGAAATTAAAACTTACTTTAGAATTAATCTTATTCGAATTAAGTTGCTATTTATTTTGTATTGACAAATGTCAAGTTAAAAAAGGAAATAAATGTTAGTTGCGGATAACACGTTCTGTAAGCCGGCCTTAAGTTTTCTATTAGTTTTTTAATTGTCATTAAAAACAAACTAATATTATTTGAAATTTTTTCGTTCTACTACAAAATTTATTTTTGGTAATTGTACTACGTTTAGGGCCGGTTTATTGAAAGCTCTGTTAAAATTTAATTCGTTGTTAAACGGTAACAACGCGAATAGACCAACCAAATTGCATAAATTTGGTCACGTGATCAGTTAATCACGGCTCTGTAAACTAGTCCTTTAGTTTTTTAGTTTCAAATAGCAAATAATTTAACGAAAACCATCTCTTAAAGAAAAGTATTCATTAATAAGATGAAATTGATTAAAGGTAAATAATTAGTTTTGATTATTTCAATATTAATATGAAATTAATTTCATAATTATCAATATTTTTTTTAAACTGTTTTTCAAAATTAATTTAAGTAATATATTTTTTGTACAAAATAGGCTTTCTTTTTTTAACTTGATTTTTTGTAAAGCAATAATGTTTTAAATGATTTACAAAATATAATAACTTACCTATTTTTATTTTCTGAAATTTTATAAATGCGATAATTCAGAATTGTTTGTTATTTAATAATTTCGACTTATTACGCTTTTGAAGTAACAACTCAAATTTTTTTTAGGTTTGACATCGGAACAAATTAGATTTGAATCAGGTGATGTTAGATTTGTCAAACAATTATGTGGATATTGCAATTTTCAAACTTTTATGAATAAACATAAACATAAAGATTGTTGATTGTTAACTTTTCGTAGTTGTTAAATTTTTCATTAAAAAATTACATTTTCATTTAACTTGAATGCAAAATGATTGTCAACTTAATTCGAATTAATTTAATTTTGAATCAAATTTTAATTTCGCTTTCTGTAAACTAGATCTTAAAGGAAAATTCCAGATAAATTTTGAAACAACGTTTTGTTGTACAACACTGCTTGTTTGTGGTTAGAAGGTTCGGCATTTGGTTTATTGAGGCGTCATTTTCACTTTGTGTGACTGTACAAAATAGGTAGCTTTTATTTGGTCAAAAAAAATGCCCGAAATAAACCCTTATAAATTACCGTTCAGTTAAATTTGGTTTAAGCGTGAAATGTTTAAAAATAAAAAAATATTTATTTTTGATTTTTCATGTTGAGGAATTTTGTCTAAATATAAGCAAACAAACTTCCATCTCTTTGATACATTTTCAAAAAGAAATTACGTCTGGCCCCAGCCTCCAAATCCCAAAAGGTGCGATTTATTCACAAAACAAAATTATCTTTCAATGCCCCCAATATATAATATTTATTTTATTTCGCTCTTGCCTCATACGCCATTAGAACCCAGGTCTATAAATTATCTGTATCGTTCCTCTAAAAATACGGCGTTATTTCTCTTGTGGTCTTTGTATCGTGGAACAATACCTCGTTCCCAATGGATTTTCCACCTTCTTTCGACTGATCGACCCAAATTTTAATTCCGATTTGATCACGAGTCACCCAAATCCAATAAAGTGAGTTGTCAAAAGCGCGCTTCCCCTCCGGCCAGATGCAGGCCAATTAACCGGAGCACATGCCCGAGGGTTGTCAAGGATCATTTCACAATCTAAATGCCTAAACCGGCATAAGCCAGCATCGGATACCTCCGACAAAAGAATAAGGGAAATTGCGGATTAGCTCTAGAATTACGTAAGCAGTCCGTATAGAAAGCCGCGTTGTTTAATTTCGCTCCGGTTAGTTACACGCAAGAATGCGTCGTTTCTCATGCAGAAAATACGTGTACATGTGTGTGTGTCTACCTAGGATTTTTTTTTATTTAGGGATGCTCTAAATTTATTAGGAGCGACTAGGTGGTGCCCTCGACGGGGTCATCCCCTGACGTCACCAATATATTGCAGTTGCTATGGTGACCAATCTATAAACCCTTCCGGGTTTCGATTCACAAACATTAATCTCACGGCGGAGACGCTTTTTGACGTCGTGACGCTTGTCATTTCGGCGGACAGAACGAATTAGGCGAGAAGGAGGATTACGTGGTATTGACATGTTCCCGCTTTGTGAATGTTAAACTCACTTTTGCCTTGTTTCGGCAAAAACATAACTCAATTTTCCGAAATAAAAATCGATGAAGTAATTTTTAAACAAACTTTCAAAATTTTCTTCCTTCTTTACAATCAAGGTCTCAATACTAATGCATCACTAAACAATATTTTAGATGATATAGTCAGAAATTTTAAATACTGCGTTGATATTATTAGAGTTTTCGAAGGCTTTTGGTAAAATATTTAATTTTTTTTGAGATAAACTGTTTAAATTTCTATTTTCATTATTTAAATAACTGTCGCCAAATGCTTCAAGTTAGGAATTTATTGTCATACAAGTTTCATTAGGGGTACCCCAAGGCTCCGTTTTAGGGCCATTATTTATTATACCTTTTTTATACTTTCGAGCAAATTCTGTTTCTGATGATACTCAACTTGACTATTCTTTTTATGCACAGTGCAAGTTCGATGAAGCAAATTTTTGTCTAAGTTTTGATATTCAAAGTCTTTAAAGTTATTCGCTTAGACTACGGATATCTAAGGGTTAGGATATGAAAAGACGTACAAATAAATCGTTCCTGTTCTTGATAGTTCTGTCATTGTCGCTAGAGAGCGCTGTTGTTCCATTACCTCTAAGTTTTCAGAGCAATAAATTTGAAAAAATGGTTGTATTTGTGTATCGGTTTACACACAAAAAACCAAAAAATACAGGCAGATAGAATATTATATTCTCAATAAGTAATACATAAGCATAATGCAAAAACTTTATCGTAAATTTTATTTAAAAAAGTTTTAAACTTTTGCCAATTTGAATTTATATTTTTTAAAACGCTGCGAATACGGTTACAGATGCAAGAAAAATGTTAGGAAAAAAGTTGTAAAGAATAAAATTTCCTACAAGAAAGTCAGCGAGACCATATCTTTACCTTCAACCATTTAGGCGCTAAAGTCATGCAAAGACGCTGAAGGGACGAATTTGTTTCATTCTGCCTGTGGTCAAGTATTGGAAAATTAATTTATACCTAAACCGCTGAAGATAAAAATATGGTGTCGCGGACTTTTTTGTAGAAAATTTAATTCTCTACAACTTTGTTTCTTACACTTTTTTTGTATCTTTAACCGTATTCGCAGCGTTCGCAAAAATATAAGGTGGAACGCAAATTAATAATTCTAAGCGATAATTCTTTGCGCATCGTCGCACATTTATCAAAACGCTGGGAATACGGTTGAAGATATAAGGAACAAAGTTGTAGAGAATTAAATGTTCTATAAAAAGTCCGCGACACCAAATTTCTATCTTCTACAGTTTTTTCTTCGTAACAATTTTCATGTATCTTTAACCGTATTCGCAGCGTCTTGAAAAATACGAAGTGCAACTTAGAAATTTTAAATATTTTACACTTTTACTTTGCTGTACTATTTTTTTGGGTTCATAAAATCCTGTGTTTTTGTATCTCGTTGAGTTTCCTAAGTTATAGTTTTCCGTAGTCTTGAGACAATTTGAAACTGAAGTTGAAAAGTATTCCCTCATAGTATTTGGACCTAAATAATATGGATCTCAACATATATTTTGAAAAAGTGTCAATGGTATAAAATTACTAGGCGTTGAAAGACAACAATTTTTGATCAAACGATCAAAAATTTAGTTAACTTTTTTTACTAAAATCATATTATAATTTATTTCAAATTAAGAAAAAAGTTTTTTCTAAGACACTTGTATTGTTTATTAATCTTATTATAAATTATTATTGCCTTACTCTTTTTTACTCTTGTCTTGACTCTAGTCATGAAAATTGCTTCTAGAAAATTTAAAATAATTGTAAATTTATTTTCAAACATAGAAAATATGATCATATTTCTCTTAAAATTTATGCACAATGTAAATTTACGTCATGTCTGTCAGTTCTCGATGCCCTGTTTTTGGACAGTCTTATTTCTTAGATTCTTTACTCATTATTTCGTTGTCATTTATAATAATATCAAATCAAAGGCACTAAACTTATTTTAAAAAATAGATAAAGTTAAAATATTGGTTATTTTATTGTAGTTTTTTTTCTGTTTTTCTGTTTTTGTTTTTTATTTGTATTATGACTTGTGTTATTATTAATTTTTTACTTTCTTTTAATATTAGTTTTTTTTCATATTACTTTTGTTTTTGTTTCTTTTTTTTATGTATTTTCTCTTTGCATTTATTCTAGTTTTAGTTATTTTTGGCCTATATTATTACATAGTTTAGGTTTTGCTTTATTTTTGAGAAAAGCTAACTAGCATTAGCTAGACTTTGCCTTCTCTCATTTTTTCTTTAATAAAGACTTTTATTATTATTATTATCGTATTAAGTATATTGTTGCAGTTGTGCAACAACTCGGGAAAAGTGGTTTTCTTTCAAGAATTTAATCTTTTTTATTACTTTACAATACGTGGGTTCTTCGCTTTATTGCACTTGTTGTAAGAGCGATCCTTCATCCCCTGAAAAGTTGTTTCAGAATTTTCTCATCGCCCCAACCTGCGAACTTTTTATTTCAACATCGTTCCAATTTCCCTCAAAACAAATCATAAATTTTTGAGATAAAAGCTTCCGTGCCTCCGGTTGTCTGCCAGTGTTTTAAACACGCGACGTACGAATTGCCCCATTTATCCTAATAAATAATCCTTCAAACTTTGATACTTCATATCCGGCCTCACATGCAGCGTCGCGACGCCCTGGAATTCCGAACGCCGGAAACAATCCGATTATACCGTCTTTCGTCGAGGAATTATCTCATTGGGCGCGAAGCTAACTTTTCTCATTTTCCGGTGGATTGGCGGCAACACGACACAGTCGTAAACTTCCATCAGGGAAAAATTTATAATGTGTAATTTGCTCGTGCAAATAATGCGGTGACAAATGGTCGTGCTCTAGACTCTTCGATGACGTCGTAAATTCACTTTTTCATGCATCGGAACGCGGAGGAATTCTTATCCTACCAATGATAGAAATGCACTTAGTGAGACGATGATAACTCAATGAACATGCGATGGTTTTGTGAACGAAAAATGCTAATCTTCCAGGATTTAAAATTCGCTTTCATGTCGACTGCGTGGTTTGATTAAATTTTAAAAAGGTCACTCTGGAATTTGACTTTTTCAATTTGAAAATTATTGAACTGTATTGTTGTTGCAAATGCACAGTGGGTTATAAAGTAAAAGCTTGCAGAATTGCAAGGACAGAACTGTAACAAAACTAATTGCTTTGGTCATTAGTCCTTTTCGCTGCTTATTTTATGGCCACAAAGCCCACGCTTCCAATTGAAAAATTCGACATTATGCAGTAATTAAAATTTATTCATGAAATTAATCTGGTCTTTTAAAGATTGCTAATAGATGAGACATCACATATAAATTAATGAATTAAGTGGTAATTATGTGTTCTATTTAATATGGAACTTGTTCAGCGAGCTAAAGGTCGACAATTAACTGAATTATTTAAATACATTACTATACTCTTCTTTACACAGGGTCGCTAAAATTATGGATACAGTTTAAATTATTTATTATTGGAAATGAATATTTACTAGTATTTGAACATTTTACAGAACTTTTTTTGCAAATTAGCAAAATAAAAAAATTTTTTTGTTCTTATTCTTTATTCGGTCGCAGTTACTAATTTACATCTTCTATTGGTTATAGTTGTATAACACATAGTTTTAAATTTTAACGTTAATATTAAAGGTCGACAATTAATTGTAATTATTTAAATCAGAGGTGGATCCAGAATTTTTTTTTTGGTGGGGGTTTCCAAAAATTTTTAGGCATGTGAAGCTATTGAATAAAATTTTTACTGTAGGTATGCTAAAATATTTAAAAAAATTAAAAAAAAAATATTAAGCCCAAAAAAATTTTTTCAATGCAAATAAATAAAACACTATGTTTTTTTACTAGCAGATTTTGCTAAGTTTTTAAAATGTACATAATTGGATGTCGCTGACAAAAAACACCATTTTTAAAAATATTAAAAAATTACAACATAATATAAGAGAGAATGTTTACCTACAGTTATTTAAGTAAGTTTAAGTTATAAAAATTTTTGAAAGTAAAAAAAAAATTTAACATAAAATACGACTTCCTTCTTTTACATTTCGACAATCTTCCTACAATATTTTATTAAGTAATAATAATTTATTTGGTATTACTTTATTAATAAATGTGCCTAAAGACTCCTAATATTATTATTTAAGAAATATTTGTTTATTAGGCTTATATATATATGTATAAGTATACTTATATTATAATATATACCTATTATATACTTCTTTATACAATGTGGTTTTAAATGATTGTCATCTAGTCGTCTGTGAATTTCCTATGTAAAATCCGAGATGCCGCTTTATAGAATTAATGACAAGGATTTAGACACAGAAAATTACCATTCTTCATTTATTAAGTCTACAATTCAGAAATAAGTTTCGAGAATAAAAGTGTTTTCTTACAAAGTGTAACAGTTTAGTTGTATTTTAACGGAATTAAAAAAAAATTAATTGACAATTTGTAAATTTCACAACTGACAGTTTTTCATTGAGGAGAACGGCACAAATTTTTTTACATGTAAACCAATTTCAAAGTTAACTCGATGAGAATCATTTAAAAACACATTGTATTATTTATATACTTTTTATACAGGTCACTAAAATGTGTGGATACAGTTTAAATTTTTTAAACACTTTCTGACCTGGACCTGTATATTTTAATTTATATTTTTTTTTGCAAATTAGCAAGATTAAAAAAATGTGTTCTTATTTTTTGTTCGATTGCATTAACTAAATAACATTTTCATTTGGTCATAAATGTAAATAATAAATAATATAATTAAAATACATAATAAAGATTGTTAATTAATTGTAATTTTTTAAATACATTACTATACTCTTCTTTATACAGGCTGGCTAAAAAGTATGGATACAGCTGATTTTTGTAGACGCTTTTTGAAAATGTCCTGGAATTGAAATTTTATTGTTTAAAATAAATATTTATTAGTATTCGAACTTTTTACAGACCTGCATATTTTAATTTATATTCCTTTTTTTTGGAAATTAGTAAGATTTAAAAAATGTGTTTTTGTTTTTGGTCTATTGCATTAACTAAATTACATTTTCAATTGATCATAAATGTACATTGTATAGCCTATAGTTTTAAATTTAAACGACAATTAATTGTAATTTTTTATATACATTACTATACTCTTCTTTATATATGGCTAAAAAGTATGGATAAAGCTGATTTTTTAGACGTTTTCTGAAATTGTCCTGGAATTTTAATTTTATCATTTGAAATAAATATTTATCAGTATTCGATTTTTTTACAGAGTTGTATATTTTAATTTATATTTCTTTTTTTGCAAATTAGCAAGATCAAAAAAATTGTGCTTTTATTCTTTGTTAGATTGCATTTGCAATAACTAAATTACATTTTCAACTGGTCATAGTTGTATAGCATTTCGTTTTAAATGTAAACGTCCTTCAGGCTTAATTAAATTTTATGGAATTGACATTCTATTCTTAGGGGAAAATTGGTTATAATTTGAGATAATTCACTTCGTAAAAGATTACTGAAAAATTTTGCTGATTTTAAACGTAATTACAAAGTGCTGGAATAAAATTTTTGAAACAATGCTGATGCTGAAAGGAATTTATTTGTTTGTAAAATATTTGTGGAGGCCCCAAGTGTTCATTCCGGCCTTGGCGCCGTCCTCAGACCCTATAATTCGTGAGCTTCCATAAAATTTTTAATGGACGAATTTAGTAAAACCAGCGATAGGAATCTTTCACGCTGATCTGATTTAAGAGGTTCTTGCACTGTGTGTGCGAACACCCTTAATGCTATCGTGTGCCCACATAATTTTTTATTGCGACCATTAAAAAGATTACTATAATAAAGTTAATCGGTAGTCTGAAAAAAATTACTCTTCTATAATTAAATCCACGAGATAATACCTCTAATTATTTTCTCATCTTTTTTTTTCCAGGTAAGGAATTCTCTGACCCGGATAAACAACCCTCTCGGTGTGAGTACACAATTTTCTGATTTATGAAATAGTGAGAGATCACCAATTAGCCACGTCACCGGAAATGTTTGCACATGTACGAGTCCGGGTAATTTCCGTTTGACGAATGTCGGCTTTGATTAGTCCGGGGACGGTGATGGGGTTGGTTTAATCAATTGGGGGAGGGTTGAGGAGTTCCCAGAAGTGTGTGTCATGCTTTATGGTAATTGCTGGTTCGGGGGTTGTTACAGCGAAGCTGCAGCACATCTTAGTTCGCGGATCCAATATCCATACTTGGGTATGGATAACATTACACGGCCTTAATACTGTTGCCATAATGTTCAATTAACAATGGATTATTGTATTAGGTGTAATGTTAGACAAAGACCGGCTAATTGCGGGGGTTGTTGGGCAAATAAAGGGCGCAAATAACAGACGCATCCTGTTAGCACTTGGCCACTTCACTTTCCATTGCTATTTACAAGCCGTAATTTGTTTTACATATTTTTATGCTTATTTGAATAATGCAATGCAAATGTTCGCGTATAAACCGAAAGGATTAAATTAAAATGTAATTAAATGTAAACTGTAATATTATCAGGTAGGACAAATTATTATTTTATTTACATTACAGCCAGCTCGTAAAACAAAATAATCTGACTAAAGCTTGCTCGATTTGTAGTCGACCAAGGGCGTTCCAGACTAAAAATTTACAATCCAATCTCTTAATTAGCCTCCATACATAGCCATAATCTAGTTCCAGATTAACAAATGGTTAATTTATGAAAGGAAAGTCGCATAGTTGAAATAATAAAAATGTACGAGCGATTTTCCTTGGATTAATTGGTCGTTATGGGATTCTCACAGCGTGTTAATTTACCACATAATAAGAAAAAATCCTGCTTGTCTAATTAATTTTTTCTCTCTTGAACCGCGCAGTTTTGTCCCGTTTTTAATTTCGCTAATGTCGGCAATACTTCATGCAAATGAATCTGTTTAGAAATCAATAAGTTATAAATAACGCCTATTAAAAAATCGCGCAGATAAACCAGTGATAATTCCGTCGTCGAGCCTCCATAAATCACAGTGACACCAACCTGAACAAAATCCCACCTCAATCCGAATTAATTATTAGGAATTTCCTTATAAATTAAAGCGATTTCCTATCCTGTCCGCGATCCCCGTAATTTCAGGAATTTTTCTCGCCGCGATTCCAGTGTTTTACGTAACGATGCAGAAATTCCAGAACAGCCACTGTATTATTTCCACGGCGGTACCTTTTATTAGACATGCAAATAGAGGACGAATGGTAGAAAGTTTGCGGCGGGCGGGCGTGGTGGTGACGCTAAAACAGTTATATGGAAAAAAGTTGACAAAATTGTACCATAAATGTACAGTGGATGTTTGTTTACGAAAGCCATTACCATCCCCTTGGGTTCATTAAAGATGCAAATCGAAAATTTGTAGTACAATTCCTGCAATAAACATGCAAATCGCGCGATTGCGACAGTACTTGGACGTACTGGAGGACGCGACGCGCCCATCCAGCGGTTTGCGAACCAATGGGTGCAATAAATACCAGCAATTGCTGATTTTCTATAACTGAAATATGTGTATCGTTCATATCGGCGTTTATTACAAAGGTGGTTGAATTTTTTTCAAAAATAAGTAGGGCCAAGGCTGCAAAACATACGTTGGAGTGTTAGTAGCTATTGATTGGTAAACATTACGATTATTAATTATATAAATACGAATCGATATAACAAGCGTTAAAAAGTACCTAAACAAACTACTAATAACAATAAAACTCAACGTAAATAAATTAATAGATACATAAATATTCTCCAAATTCTCGTCTCGTGCGGCTTTTGAAAATTCTTTTCTACTTTCGTTTAAAATTTTTTAGGTTTATTCTTCCTGTACTCTTTTCTAAAGCCGTTTTTAGATCTAAAATTTAATTTATTTTTTAAATTATTTTATAAAAGCATCTTTTGATTCGTTCTTTTCTACATTTTTCATTACAATTATTTTGTAGATTGTATTCGAAATTCTTTTCTTCTTTTTTTAGATTATTTTATGGTGTTATCTAGAATTTTTCTTGATAATTTTTTAACAATTCTATTAAGTCTTTTCTTGGTTTTTTCTAATTTTTTTTGTGATTCTTTTTTCAATTTTGTTACAATTGTTTTCTAGATTTTACTCAAAAATTTTTATATACACTACTATCTGTTTCTACATTTTCCAGATTCTCTTTAAAATGCTAGTTCGCTTTGTCTGAAAATTCCTCCATAGTTCCGTTTGAACTTCTTTCAGATTATTTTCCATTTTTGGAATTTTTGTGATTTTTTTTTGTAAAAATGTGTCTAGATCAGAAAGAGGGAGTCTTTAGATATTTTCTACATCCACCTCCAGATTTTTTCATAATTTCTTTTCCAAATGTTCTTTACAACAATTATTTTCTGGATTATTTAAAATTATTTTATAGACATTTCTTCGGGATTTCTTTTTAATTTTTTTACATACTCCAAATTTTCTTTTAGATTGTACTTTTTCCTTTAATTTTTTTAAAAAGTTTTGGTGAGAATTTTTCCAGTTTATTTTTTACATTATTTTTCTGTTCTCTGGATTTTTTGTAAGATTTTTCTCAAATTCTTTTGTAAAATCCTCTCTAGATCTGAAATCGCGATTCTTCTTTAGATCTTTATATAAAACCACCCTTAGATCCTTTTGTAAATTCTTCTCTAGATTCTTTACAATTATTTTCTTGACCGTACTTTTATAAAGTCTTCATTTTGTTTCTATATGTTAATTTTTTTTAGATTATTTTTTAACTATATTTTTTAACCTCCACTTGTTTTTTTTTTAAATTCGTCTGTAATTTTTTTTTGTATAGACGTCTCTAATTGTGAAAGGGGAGCTCTTTAGATTATTTTCTACATCCATCTCCAGATTTTCTCATAAATTCCTAATGCTTTTCACAACAATTGTTTTCTAAATTACTTGAATTTTATAAACATTTCTTCTACATTTTTTACATCCTCCAAATTATCTTTTATATTGCATTCTTCTCTTCAAAATTCTTTTAAAATACCAGTTAGGATTTTCCAAATTATTTATTAGCAGTATTTTTCTACTGTTTCTAAATTTGTCATAAGATCCTTCTCAAATTCTTTTGTAAATTGGTCTCTAGATCTGAAAGTGAGACATTTTAGATTATTTTCTACATCAGATTTTTTCATAAATTTTTCTACAATTATTTTGTGACTATTTAAGAATATTTGTAAACGTTTTTTCTCTTTTGGGTTGTACTTTTTTCTTCATTTTTTGGTTTCGATCAGAATTTTTTTCTTTAGATCTTTTTATAAATTCATTCTTAGATCCTTTTGTAAATTGTGAATTTGTGCTATAGATTGTTTACAATTATTTTCTAGATTTTGTTGAAAATTCTTTTAGAAACACTTACTTTTTTCTACATTCTCCAAATTTTCTTTAAGGTTCTACTGTGCTTTATCTAAAAATTAGTCTATAGTCTCGCTTAAATTTTTTTCAGATTATTATTTTCTTACTCATCTCTAAATTTATCTTAAAATTCATCTCTGATTTTTTTGTGAAGACATCTCTAGATCTGAAAGTGAGACTTTTAGATTATTTTCTACATTCATCCCCAGATTTTCTCATAAATTCTTTCCCAATTAATTATTTTGTAGACTATTTAAAAAGGTTCTCTTCTAGACTGTACTTTTTTTTAAGACAACTCTTAAGCATTGTTTTTTACCCTTCTCTAGTCTTCTTGTATGATTCTATTTTTTTTTTTATTTTTTAAGACGTTTCTAGATAGATTGGTTTATAAATCCAGCTATAAATCTTTTCTAAACTCTTTTAAAACATGTTCTCTTGATTGTTTCTGTACAATTATTGTTTAAACTCTACTCGAAATTATTTTAGATTTCTTTCTATTCTCCAAATTCTTTTTGAATTTTTTTTTCTGTTTTGTTCGGAATTTTCTTAGGTGATTCGTTAGCATTATTTCTGTACAAAACTTCACATTCTAAAAATCAATTTTCGCCCACAGGCTTCTTATCTTAAATTGTCAAGAGTATTTTCTAAAAATTCTTTACATGATCTACAATTCACCATGTTTTTGAACAATTCCAAACGGATTTAAATAAAGGTCTTTAATTATTTCTAAGATTCACCAAAATTGAGAAAAAGTGATACGTTGGTAAAACAGTACAGATTTATAGAGTTGATGCTTTGTTTCCACTTTTTCTGAAATAGCTCCTTCTACTGGGCGATTCATTGAAGGGGACAAACCAATTTATCGGCTCACTTTTCAACCAAAAAGACATTCTAGCGACATTTTAAAAAAATTGTGACCTTATTTTGTCAGAGTATGTCTTATTTAAATAAAAAGAAATTCTACTCCGAAAAATAATGGTTTGGATCATTTATTTTATTTTGTCAGTTTTGGTAGTTGTTGCTAATCTTCTCATTTCCTTGCAGTTTACCTAACCCTCTTTATGCACTACGCTAGCGTGTATTTAAGCAAACACGCCGTTTACGTTAAATACCAGCATAATCCGCGATCTCTTGAGACCTATTGTACCTCCGTCACTATTAATCGAAACAATAAACTCCTTACAGGTAATCCACACCGACAGTTTTCCTAGTTCGTCTACTAAATGAACCATACAGGCCCTATAGAGCCGTCAAACCTCATTACATCAGCAATTTATCGAGCTTTATTGTTGTCTAAATTAATTTGGCGTATGATATCCGGCCCGTTGGCAAATAATAATTAGGCACATATCTACATTACTCGACTCGATATCAGATTTAATGTGATTGATTTTATGCTAAATTTTGAAGTCGGCAGATGATTATAAATAGTCAGGGGCGGATGAAAAATGGGGACGAAAATGGATGAATGCGTCGAGTGCACGAAATGGGTGTTACGAAACATGAAAAATGCCTTGAAATTAATTTGAACAATTTGACGTTTGTTCTTGAAGATATATTTCATGTTTTTACCGGTTTTATTTTTTCTACTTTCACTACAGATTAAAGTTGTTCTCACACGAAGATAAGTGGCGACCTTTAAATAATTTCGGTTTACGAAAGTCCACACATTCTTTCTGATTATTTTCAAATCGAACTAAACAACGTGTTTGTACATGAATTATTGCAGTTTGAGATGATAAAGGGTCATTTTGTGGCATTTTTCAATGTTTACACTTAAAGCTTATCGCTGGTTAATTTTCGAGCCGGATTCATATTTATTTAGATTAATTTCAATTCGGTCATATGCTATTTTTGCATCGGTTTAATTGATTTGTATTTATCCCCACTCAAGTTATGTAACACAGTAATGATACAGCTGACCATAATTTTATTTATTTATTCAAAATAATTCAATATCAATTAATTTGCGTGGGCTGTTTACGTTTTTTAATCGCAGTTAAATTTTCGAATTATAATTCGTGATTAATCAATTGTGATAAACTTTTTCTAAAATCACTACCGTGGCTAACTAAATGGTCAATCAGGAATTGGAAAACACAAGTAAACAGTGATTTAATCAACAAAAAACTGGTTCTCTAATTTTAAATAAACGCTTAGAAAAGGTAAATTTTTGGTCATTTTTAACCAATTTTGGTGATTTTTGCGTTCGTAGAAACGAGTTTAAATCTTCAGATCTTCCAGAAATAATGTCATTTTTGAGATAATTCTGTAATTTATTGGCTAACTTTTTAAGACATTTTGCGCAATAATTGAGTTTTTGCTAAGTAAACACTTAGAAAAGGTAAATTTTTGGTCATTTTCGACCAAATTTAGCGATTTTTTGGTTCTTGTTTAATAAAAACAGGAAGAAAAACATGTTTTTTGGTCTAAAAACCGTGTTTAAATTTTCAGAATTTGCAATAATAATGTCATTTTTGACATAATTCTGTGATTTCTTTTTTTAAAATTTTGCACAATAATTGAATTTTTGCTAAATAAACACTTAGAAAAGGCAATTTTTTGGTCATTTTCGACCAAATTCGGTGATTTTTTTTTCTAGTTTAAGAAAAACAGAAAGAAAATGTTGATTTTTGGTCTAAGAACGTGTTTAAATCCTCAGAACTTGCAAAAATAATGTCTTTTTTGACATAATTCTGTGATTTAGTGGCTAATTTTTTAAGAAATTTTGCGCAATTATTGAATTTTTGTTGAATAAGCACTTTGAAAAAGTAAATTTTGGTCATTTTCGACCAAATTTGGTGTTTTTTTTTGTTCTAGTCTAATAAAAATAGAAAAACTTGATGTTTGGTCTAAAAACGTGTTTAAATCCTCAGAACTTGTAAAAATAATGTTTTTTTTGACATAACTCTGTGATTAATTGGCTAACTTTTTAAGAAATTTTGCACAATAATTAAATTTTTGCTAAATAAACACTTAGAAAAGATAATTTTTTGGTCATTTTCGACCAAATTCGGTGATTGTTTTATTCTAGTTTAAGAAAAACAGAAAGAAAATGTTGATTTTTGGTCTAAGAACGTGTTTAAATCCTCAGAACTTGCAAAAATAATGTCTTTTTTGACATAATTCTGTGATTTATTGGCTAATTTTTTAAGAAAATTTGCGCAATTATTGAATTTTTGTTGAATAAGCACTTTGAAAAAGTAAATTTTGGTCATTTTTGACCAAATTTGGTTATTTTTTTGTTCTAGTTTAATAAAAACAGGAAGAAAAACTTTATTTTTGGTCTAAAAACGTGTTTAAATCCTCAGAACTTGTAAAAATAATGTTTTTTTTTGACATAATTCTGTGATTTATTGGATAACTTTTTAAGAAATTTTGCGCAATAATTAAATTGTTGCTAAATAAACACTTAAAAAAGGTAATTTTCGACAAAATTTGGTTATTTTTTTGTTCTAGTTTAATAAAAACAGGAAGAAAAACTTTATTTTTGGTCTAAAAACGTGTTTAAATCCTCAGAACTTGTAAAAACAATGTTTTTTTCTTGACATAATACTGTAATTTATTGGCTAACTTTTTAAAAAAAATTGTGCAATAATTGAGGTTTCGCTGAATTAACACTTAGAAAAGGTACTTTTTGGTCATTTTTGACCAAATTTGGTTATTTTTTTGTTCTAGTTTAATAAAAACAGGGAGAAAAACTTGATTTTTGGTCTAAAAGCGTGTTTAAATCCTCAGAACTTGGAAAAATAATGTCTTTTTTGACATAATTCTGTAATTTATTGGCTAACTTTTTAAGAAATTTTTCGCAATAATTGAGGTTTCACTGAATTAACACTTAGAAAACGTAATTTTTTGGTCATTTTCGACCAAATTCGGTGATTTTTTTATTCTAGTTTAAGAAAAACAGAAAGAAAATGTTGATTTTTGGTCTAAGAACGTGTTTAAATCCTCAGAACTTGCAAAAATAATGTCTTTTTTGACATAATTCTGTCATTTATTGGCTAATTCTTTAAGAAATTTTGCGCAATTATTGAATTTTTGTTGAATAAGCACTTTGAAAAAGTAAATTTTGGTCATTTTCGACCAAATTTGGTGTTTTTTTTGTTCTAGTCTAATAAAAATAGAAAAACTTGATGTTTGGTCTAAAAACGTGTTTAAATCCTCAGAACTTGTAAAAATAATGTTTTTTTTGACAAAATTCTGTGACTTATTGGTTAACTTTTTAAGAAATATTGTACAATAATTAAATTTTTGCTAAATAAACACTTAGAAAAGGTAATTTTTTGGTCATTTTTTTTGTTCTAGTTTATTAAAAACAGGAAGAAAAACTTGATTTTTAGTCTAAAAAGTTGTAAAAATAATGTTTTTTTGACATAATTCTGTAATTTATTGGCTAACTTTTTAAGAAATTTTGCGCAATAATTGAGGTTTCGCTGAATAAACACTTAGAAAAGGTACTTTTTGGTCATTTTTGACAGAAAGACAATGTTGATTTTTGGTCTAAGAACGTGTTTAAATCTTCAGAACTTGTAAAAATAATGTCTTTTTTGACATAACTCTGTGATTTATTGGCTAACTTTTTAAGAAATTTTGCACAATAATTAAATTTTTGCTAAATAAACACTTAGAAAATGTAATTTTTTGGTCATTTTCGACCAAATTTGGTGATTTTTTTATTCTAGTTTATTAAAAACAGGAAGAAAAACTTGATTTTTGGTCTAAAAACGTGTTTAAATCATCAGAACTTGTAAAAATAATGTTTTTTTTGACATAACTCTGTGATTTATTGGCTAACTTTTTTAAGAAATTTTGCACAATAATTAAATTTTTGCTAAATAAACACTTAGAAAATGTAATTTTTTGGTCATTTTCGACCAAATTTGGTGATTTTTTTATTCTAGTTTATTAAAAACAGGAAGAAAAACTTGATTTTTGGTCTAAAAACGTGTTTAAATCATCAGAACTTGTAAAAATAATGTTTTTTTTGACATAACTCTGTGATTTATTGGCTAACTTTTTTAAGAAATTTTGCACAATAATTAAATTTTTGCTAAATAAACACTTAGAAAAGGTAATTATTTGGTCATTTTCGACCAAATTTGGTTATTTTTTTATTTTAGTTTAATAAAAACAGAAAGAAAATGTTGATTTTTGGTCTAAGAACGTGTTTAAATCATCATAACTTGTAAAAATAATGTTTTTTTTTAACATAATTCTGTGATTTATTGGCTAACTTTTTAAGAAATTTTGCACAATAATTAAATTTTTGCTAAATAAACACTTTGAAAATGTAATTTTTTGGTCATTTTCGACCAAATTTGGTGATTTTTTTATTCTAGTTTATTAAAAACAGGAAGAAAAACTTGATTTTTGGTCTAAAAACGTGTTTAAATCATCAGAACTTGTAAAAATAATTTTTTTGACATAATTCTGTAATTTATTGGCTAACTTTTTAAGAAATTTTGCACAATAATTAAATTTTTGCTAAACAAACACTCAGAAATGGTAATTTTTTGGTCATTTTCGAAAAGAAAAGAAAATGTTGATTTTTGGTTTATGAACGTGTTTTTAAATCATCAGAACTTGTCATTTTTGACATAATTCTGTGATTTATTGGCTTTTTTTTAAGAAATAGGCGCAATAATTGCTGAATAAACGCTTGGTAATTTTTTCATTCTAGTTTAATAAAAACAGGGGAAAAAATTTTAATTTTTGGTCAAAAAAATACACTAGCTGTTTTAAAACTATAAAGATTAATAAAATTGTGAAATAGTTATTAATCTCTCATTTGAAGTATAAATTACATTAGCTATAATTTTTTTGAAGTGAGCTAATTTTGAGAGAAAATGCGACGTTGGCGCTTTTATAGTTTTGCAACAGTAGCTAATAATTTCAAAGTTACGGCAAAATCGTAACAATTTTTGTTAGTCAAATAGTTTGGCCGGAATCCTGGCAAGCTTTCTCTTCGATTTAAATTAATTAATGTGCTAATGTGTTTACAGATTAATTTTTTTAAATTCAATATTTGTTCACGATAAATTTGTTTGGAGTCGGACGATAAGAGAATTTCAGGTAAAATAATCATGAAATTCAGATTAAACGGCCTCACCGTTTGATATTCTCACATATGAAATTCTTGGTTATCTTGTATCAACTTCCAACCTTATCGAACGTTTATTGAAATTTCGCTCGATTTTCCTTTCATTTTTGAATAAAACTGGGCATTTTATGAAAAATTCAGTCACCCATAACTTTCGCTGCTTTTATATCGGGTCATAAAATCGAGAAGTTTGAAAAAAGTGTTTTTCGAATCAAAATTCGACTAGACAATTAATTCTTATGAATATTTAAGCATCAGCGTGAGTTTGTGGGTCGAGAGTTAATAGTTTTATCTCCGGATTTTTTCCGGTTTGTTTCTGCTTCATTACAGCAACGTCAAAACATTTCATTACGTTGCAATTATCAAAAAATTTAATTTTACGCTCGCTTGAGTCGAAAGTTTGCTGTGAGAGTGGTTTTTACGCGTCAAAAATCAACAATACGCACCCCTTTCATTTGTTAATTGATTCAAGAGGATCACTGGTAGGATATCCTGCATCCTCCGTGACTAACACAGGACGAAACAATTGCGCTTTTTATCGAAAAAAAAAATCGAGAAAAACTTGATTGCACCGTGTGTTTGATCAAGAATTTACGAGCGATGTTTTTATTAGGTAACCAAAGGTTAATTACCTTTGACATGCAAATTCTTCAGGAGGTGTTTATATGACGTTTCCTGCTGAATTCGAGAATCCTGCTGAAATATTTTCATCGAATTAAATTCGAAAAATGAAGATTTGTGTACGCATATGCGCGTGCCCCGCATTCAATGAGTGTCAATACATTGCTTTCGTTGCGTCTCTTTTGCTCGTGGCAGCGGCGCTGGGTGTCGAAGAGAGAGCGCCGACGTCAGGAAGATAGTTTTATCATGATCGATGGTCTTGGTGTTGTAGCAGGAGGGAATCGCAGGCGGCAGTAGCACAGTTGTTGGCTGCGGTGAATTGTGGGCGGTTTGTTGTTTGTAAAGCGCGAGTTTTTTTAATTTCGTGAAAGAAAACGCGTGCTGGAAGCTTGTTGTTGTGACGATGTGACGTGCATCTTCAAAATGCTGAAGATACAGATGCTGGAGCAGCTCGTCAGTAACGAAAACACTGGGTGAGTTTAGCAACAGGTGATTTTTTGGCTCCGGTCGACCGGAGTCGCTGGACATCCTTTACAATAATCCTGTCGATAAGTCGCTTTTTACTCGCGGAGAAATGCTTCCTGTGTCATTAATTTCCCGACTGGCTAATTAATTATTCATGATCGGTTTTTGTTGGCGAGTTTCACGACAAAAAACTAGGTTGAAATGCATTCCGTTACGAAAGTGATTGACCATTACTTCTAGGTGTATGAAAGAGATTTAAATTGTACCAAGTCGTGACAAATGATTTAGACAGCTTGATTAATTGCGACTAATTAGAATTGTGGGTCGTTCGAGGGTGTTCCTTATAATTTATTTCGCTAACAATGGCCTGGACTTAAATGGAATGTCGTGAAAAAGTTATGATAATTAATATCGGTGCTAAAATAGATGTAAACTGCGAGTTAATTTGGCTTGTACTCAATTTTTAAGGACACGCCGAGGGTGGATTAAGTGACTAAAACGATGTGGTACAAGTTTTTAACCCAAAGCTGGCAAAATTGAATTCAATGAGCAATTAAATTATCATTTAAAAAGCATTAATTAATTCTATGCGTCCATTGTTTATTTTTGCGGTTTTTGGACGTTGGCCCAGCTTTTCGTTCCCATTTTCAGTCTTTGGCTGAAGTTAATCTTGGCAATTTTTTCAAGGACAGTTTTGTTTTACCTTTGTTCCATAATTTGGGTCGTTGAATTTAAAAGTAAAAGTACCGATACCTACCTATTATTTTTGTTGAAATCGTGTACTTGTAAAAGGTTTTATTTAACTTGCTTTGTTGTCTGTCTGTCTGTTTCACATATTTGGGGCCAAATTTGAAGGGGTTCCCGTTGACCCAATGAATTGAAATTTTGCATACTTACGTAATCTGCGTGACAATTCAGTTCTTTATAGTTAATTACCCCCTAAAAGGGTTAAATGGGGTTTTGAAATTTTACAAATAGGTTTTCGATGTGTACATACCGTAACTTATACCAACATTAACGGTATCTTGGTCATTGGGCAATATATTAATACCTGATCATTTTCATTGTTTCGTTAAACCAATGTCGCTATTTTTTTAATTCATTTATGTTGAACGATAGAGTATAGATACAGCACAGAAGTTAGGATGTTTTTTTAATGCTAACAGCTGTTTTCTAACACATACCACTAAACAAGTTTGCACAAATTATTAAAATAATGGTGTTACAATAATATGGGGAAACTAACTCTCAGAGTAAAAGACGTTTAGAATAAATACGGACTAAAAAACAATAATTGAAAAAATTAAAAAAAATGTTTTTTTAAGTTTCTATTTAAAAGATGCACTAAAAAGAAAAAAATTATGTTTTTCTATCAGAGGAGAATATTTTCGCTAACAAATTAGGATTTTAAAATTTATATCAGCTTTTATATATTTTAAAATCATAATTTGTAAGCAAAAATATTCTCTGATAGAAAAACATAATTTTTTACTGCTTAGGGCATCTTTTAAATAAAAACTTTTTCTAAAAAAAAACTTCCAAAATTAAATCCAACATAAAAAATAATAATAGAAATTGATCTAAAACTACTTATAGCCTTTTTTACTTGTTAGTAATTTATTTATAAACAAAATTTTTTGAAAATAAAGTCAAAATTGTGCCAATAATCCGAATAAACCAACTTGGTCAAAATTTTTATGCTCATCTATCAATAAAAAAGTCATCCATACTACAGTGTAATCAAAAATTTATGTAAAAAGTATCAAGATTGACGTAAAAATATCCAAGGATTCCAAATTTATTTTAATTTTTGTTCTACGATGCGTAATTTTTGAAATATTTGACGAAATATGGTTCTTTTTATTTGTCTAATCTATCAAAAATACAAGTACTACAAAATAATTAAAAAATATAAATTGATCTAAAACTATTTAATGCTTTTTTACTTATTAGCTATATACTTATGAGTAAAATTTTGCGAAAATCGAGACATTGTGCAAATAATTCGAATAAACCAATAACTTAGTCAAAATTTTCCTTTAAGCAAGTACTATCCACCAATAAAAAATTCATCTAGATCATATTAATTTAACATTTATGTCAAAAAAAAACGCTTTTTTGACGCAAAATCCTCTGGGGATTACAAATCTGTATTTATTTTTGCGCTACCGCTCATACTTGTGGAGATATTAGATATTAGATATTAGATGATTTTGTAGCCCTTTTGCTTATTAGTTATCGATTTGTGAGCAAAATTTTGTAGAAATCGAGACAAAATTGTGAAAATAATCCGAATAAAACAACTTAGTCAAAAATGTTTCTTTAAATATTTATCTACCAGTAAAAAAACTAACAAGATCACAATTATCAAAAATGCTTTTATAAATTTGGTAGCAAAAATATTCTCCTCTGATGGAAAAACATTATCTTTTACTTTTAAATAAAAGCTTTTTTCTAAAAAAACATCTTTTTTGTTCAAACCATTTTCCGCTAATAGACTTTTGCTTTAATTAGTGACACCGAGAATGTAAGTGGTACTCTAGTCTAAGGTCGATTTGATGAGTAACCGCAATTAAATCACGGTTATCTGTTGTATAATTGCAATGAATGTGAAATTCATTTTCAGTGGAAAGAATTGGTTGTGGAACGCTGTTTGTGAAAAATAAATGACTTTTGAATGTTTTTATTGTATGAATGGATGGAGTACAATCTGGGCCATTAATCTACACAGCCATTTTTACATTTTGTGGACATAATTAATGACGTTTTTCACTTAGTTATCTAAGATTTTACAGCAAGCGCCAGAAAGGTTATCACAAGACGTATTCAATACAATCACTCCATTGAATAGCGTTTACAAAAACCTGATTATTGCATAGTCTTATCTAACTCATTCGTAACGTAAATATTATGCGAAAAGCTTATTTTTCGAGTTGTTACATTGAAACCACGATTAGGATCCGAGTTTTTTGAATACTAATGCCGGAAACAAAGTTCAGGTACTGAGCATTTTCATTTTGATTATGCAAGAATTTTGGTAATGCCTCCACTGGAATCATAGAGATTTAAAAATTTAAATTAAAAAAGTCTTAACGTGGGAGACTTCTTCTAGTTCCGCAATCGGTATTTAAAATATTTTTTTTAGTTTTTGCTAAAAATCTCAACTGAGGAATTAAAAGTGCGTGGATTTTCTTAACTTGCTTTGTTGTCTGTGTGTCTGTGTCATCTTTTTTGAGCCAAATTTGAGAGGGTTCTTGTTGTCCGAATGAATTGAAATTTTGCATACTTACGTAATCTGCATGACAATTCAATTTTTTAAAGTTAGTTACCCCCTAAATGGGTTAAAGTTAACGTAAATATTATGCGAAAAGCTTATTTTTCGAGTTGTTACATTGAAAACACGATTAGGATCCGAGTTTTTTTGAATACTAATGCCGGAAACAAAGTTCAGGTACTGAGTATTTTCATTTTGATTATGCAAAAATTTTGGTAATGCCTCCACTGGAATCATAGAGATTTAAAAATTTAAATTAAAAAAGTCTTAACGTGAGAGACTTTCTAGTTCCGCAATCGGTATTTAAAATATTTTTTTTTAGTTTTTGCTAAAAATATCAACTCAAGAATTAAAAGTACGTGGATTTTCTTAACTTGCTTTGTTGTTTGTGTGTGTATGTTTCATATTTTTTGAGCCAAATTTGAGAGGGTTCCTGATGTCCTAATGAACTGAAATTTTGCATACTTACGTAATCTGCATGACAATTTATTTTTTTATAGTTAGTAACCCTCTAAATGGGTTAAAACATTTTTTATATATTTTTTTAGCACTAGAAACCATAATTTTTCGGCTTTTTGAACGTCTTAAAATTTTGTTTCTCGCAGACGAGAAACCTTCAAGCTGAGTGGTATTACCTCAACATCCAATATATCTATCGCTGAAACTGAGTGAAAGTCAAGGAAAATTTAAAACACCGAGCCCTCGAGCGCTTTATTAATAATCGAGGTGTTGGCTTTACGAAATTGAACGCTGGTTGTCGGAATTGCTTGATCGATTCACTTCGAATTTTTTATTCCGGTCCATCCGCCATTTCCAGAGGTTCATTAGTGGCGAGACAAAACCTCTCGTTATTTATATTGTCAACTCGTTACGTCTACGTTTTCCCAGACAATGGAAGTAAAAGAAACTCTCCTCATTATGTCTCTGATCGGTCCAATTGTTCTTAGCCGGAGTATTTTTTCCTGCTGTCATTTCTCTATTTCCTTTTGCCGTATCCTTGACCACACCGGAAGTTCATTCATCGTAAGCCACCGCCTCACATCATTAATTAACATCTCTCCCGTGTGACACGTATTAAAACATCAAAAGTTGGCACAACGTGTCTTCAGCATGTGCAATTATAATATGACGACGACGTCGTCTCGCCGTTTCGTTTTGTTTTTCCTTCGTTTAATTTAAATTCTGAAGGCGAAACGTGCACGCAATGTGGTGGACAAAGTTGGTAGCGGACCGAATAAGGGGGCTTCGTCATTGTGGGCCAAATGATAGTGTGTCAACAAGGGTGTTGACGTCGAGGAAATACTATAAAAAGACGCGGGATTATCGGGCAAAGAGCGGACATGTGGCTTGGATCAAAGTGTGGCAGAAGTACCACCGGCAAGAGGAGCCTGCAATGAGAAAAATAAGACGAGATAATGAGAGCCTTTCAGTTTCGTTGATGAATTATAGGATAAGGCGTTGCAGCAGGAGCTGCTTGAGGGAGTCTGGAAATCAAGTTTTCCTTCGGATTTTGCAATTCTACAATAAAGCGATTCTCACGTTTCAAAATATTGCGATCGAAGATTAAAGGATGGTGTTTATTATTTAGTAATTAGAACGATAACATTTTGTTTTACATAGTTAAATATTGTGACACCTGACAACACGACACCTTGTTCAATTACACTAGTTTTTTACCAATTTTATTAATAATTAATTAGAATAATTAATTCAGTCTGATACTGAAGTCAAAAAAAATTAGGACGCGAAATTTTTTAAATATTCATTATAATCTATCAGCGTTTGAAAATTCTTGCAACATAAAAAATGTTACAGGCTACTTTTTTTTCGAATACCATATTTTTGGCCCAAAAACCCTAATACCTCTCTCCATGAGACTTTAAATCTTGGTGGAAACATTCACCATGTTCATCGCTTAAGCTTCCTAGGTTTTGTTAGGATAATTTAAATACAAACATAAAAAAAGTTGTTTTGGCTTAATTTACATTCACCTGAAAAAATAATGTAACTTTATAGAAATTATTATGGGTCTATCACTTTTCGTTTCGGATTTATTCAACTTTTTGAAAAATCACTGCGAAGTCGTTTATGAATATTTTTTAAAAAATTTGCCACAGAAAAGCTCAGAATACCTTGTAGTTTTAGCAAATAGTCGACTTTTAGTTAAAGCACGCAGATATTATACAGAGTGTATCAAAACGCAAAAAGTTGAATAACTCACTTTTTTTCAAATGGAACGTCCTGTATTTTTTTTTCATTTATCGATAGCATTTTTGATAAGTTTTCTAACAGTATGGGGTTTGTAAGACAATTTAAAATATTTTTCGAGATTTTTCAAAAAAAAAATTATTAAAATAAACTGTTATCCTGGAATCTGGTAAGTCAAATGGTAATTTATTTTTTGATATGTACTAATGTGACTAATGTACTAATTCCATTAGTAATCGAATTATTACTTGAATCATAAATGAATTTTGCTCATCAAGAATTAATAATAAAATAAATAAAAAAAGAAAAAAAAATTGAACGCTTTAAGATATATTTCAAATTTGCTTTACAAACCGCATATCATTAGAAAGCTTATGAAAAATGCTATCGATAGGTCTAAGAAATACATGGTGTTTCATTTGAAAAAAATGATTTATTCAACTTTTTGCGTTTTGGCACACCTGTACATTATCTGCTTGTTTCAATTAAAAGTCGATAATTGCTGAAACTACAGGGTGTTCGAGATTTTGTTTGCAAATTTTTCGGAAAATATTCATAGGCGACTTCGCAATGATTTTTTATAACGAAAAGTTGAATAATTCTGAAACGAAAAGAGGTAGACCTGTAAGAATTATACAAAGTTACATTATTTTTTGTAGAGAATCTAATTATGCAAAAATATAATAGGATGTTTCATTTAAAAAAAAACCTTTGGTTTACCACCCTGTATACAACACTCCGTGTATAATAAAAATATTTTTACTTTTTGAACTTTAAGGATAATGAAACCGGCATGGAAATATTTTAAATAGCAAATAAGTTATAGACTGATTACACACCTCTGGGTCAGCCTGTATACAGACTGAACCAAAAGTAACGCACAAAATTTATATCTTTGTTATTAGTAATTTTTCAAAAACATTCTTAAACAGGTTGATTTAATTTTTTTATTCTACATTTTGTCATCATAGTGACATTTAGGACCGGTTATAGAAACGTTATTAATTTAATTCGCAATTAAATGTGTGTTTAACTGATCACGTGACCAAACTGACGTCATTCTTATGTTTTTTTTTGAATGACAATCTAAATTTTTGTTTACTGTTTTAAATAGTACACCTCACTATCTTCCTGATAATAAGAAAAAAAATATATATAAATCAAGTTAAAAATTACAAAAATAATTTAATAAAATAAAAAATATATTGACAATCAAACATAATGGGTTTTATTTTTTTATTCGTGACTTATTTTAAAAACGGAAATTGTTTTTTACTTTATTATTTTAATTTTTTTTATACTTGCCAGAGAGTAAAAAATGTGTATTTTCTAAAACATTACAGTTATTATTAAAAAAAATTAAAAATGACGTCATTATTCAAAAACAAATGACACTATGGTGTCGAAATGAAGCATTTAAAAAACAAAATCGACCCGTTCATAGATTTGTTTGAAAACCGATTCCTAAAAAAGACATGAATTTTGTGCGTTACTTTCGGTTCAGTCTGTGTTTTAATGATCACAGAAAACAAAATCGGTTTAATTTTCTCTTGGTAAAAGAAAACATAATTTTAATAACTAGTGTTATTAAAATTAGGTATTTTTTTGAAAAGATGACTAGTTTGGTTTTTTCCAAATTGTGGGCGCTTGCTTTTTAAATTCAAAAATTGCATACATGGGCATAACAAGATGTTTCGTCTTTATTGTACAATTTCACTGAACCTGTTGTCTAGACCTTCGATTATAAATTTATATCTTGCCATTTAGCTCTTAATTTATGAATAAATTCGGCTATCTTTTGCATATTATTAAGATTATTATAGTGTGCGAATTTGCTGAATGCCACGAACAATCTCACCGTTTGATCTTGTTCCAGAACGATTTTTTACCTGAACATAATTTGTGGCTTTCCTTTTTCCATTAGATAACAATGATCGATATTAGTTGTTGATTTTCCCCTTATCCAAGAGTGACAATCGCGGAAATAATTACAACAAACCAAACCAATTCAAGGCTGAAAAATTCCAACTTTCGTCCCGTGCCCGCGTTACCTCGAAAGCCCCCCATAAATAAAATCTCTGACAGCAAACATGCTCTTAATTAAACCATAATTAACCACAACAATCGAAATTATAATTTTCAATGAAGATTTGTGCTCGAGGGGCCGCGCAACCTGTAATAAACGAAATTCGATCTGGAGTTGAAGAATTTTTTTTAGCAGAAATTTTAGAAAGCGAGTCCGAGACTGTCGAAGAGGAAGCCCGATTTAAACACTAATTCCATTGTGGAAGTTATTTTGTAACATCGCGTAACGAGCATAATGGGCCCGTTCACCCGCGACCCAGCACTTAAACAGCCGATTTACTATCGGAAAGCAGTGGCGTTCCAGAGGGCGTGGCTCTTAATCCAGATTCAATTAGACTTAATTTAATTAAGACGACAGGTGGTTGAGTTTTTGACGTGTGTCACGTGACGGGTTCGTCAAGTTTTACACTCAGGCACTTTTCACCTCTTTGTAATTTATCTAAAATTCTAAAAAAAATCGTATGTGATTTTATTGTATACAGGGTGCTCAAAAACTGGCGCACCAACTCAGTGGTACGTTATTGAGAAGCAAGTGCAGATTACGGGAAAAATGTTGAAAAAATTCCTAAAGTCATATTTTAAAAAATCTGGAGCTACAAACTTATTGTGTTAACTTCTTTAGTTTTCATTATTTTTTATGTTTTTATGTTTCATACCAGGTAATCGTTCCGTAACAAAACGATGAGTAATTATTTTTAAATTTACTATCACATTTTAGCAGTTTTTTTAATTTAAAAAAATTAAAATTCATCAAAAAAATCACAATATGTAGATGTGCCAACACTGGGAATTATTTCCTAGGAAACCGATTCAAAAATAATTTATTTTTATTCGGAAGTAAAATTACCGTTGGGGGCGCCACTGAGCTAGGTCGAAAACAGTAACCATAAATGGCGGGAAAATGTTTATTCGGATATTTTGCGCGTTGTACGAATTTTGGGGCTTCACAATTATTGCATTGCCTATGCGGAATAATTATTGCATCTTTGATGCAAGAAACTTATGTTGACAAATGAGAGATGACGAGGAAAACACGAATAACGAATGACTGTTTGGTTCACTTTCTTTATTGGAAAATTATTACAAAGACATTGAAAAGCCTACCTTTTGGCATAATTTACGTTTAAATATATCAGCAGTTGTTAATCTTTATTGTAGTTTTGTAGATTTACCGCAGCATTTCATGATTTTTTCAGTGGAAAATTCTAACCTAAAATTCATAACACTTCACTAATTTATTGGTTTCTTGAGCCAACCTTTGTGTTCGCTGTGATCCATTACTTATAATCTTTAATTAGACAACTGTTTGATAACACTTTGTAATCAAAATTTAAATATTTTTCACTTTTTATCCACTTTCAAGTTCCAACAATAAACACTTTATACCACGAAAAACTACAGAACCAAAGTCAACGTTAGGATTTACCACCACGTACTTTTAAAGTAATTCTTTCTATTGTAAGTAATTAACACTATACACGCAAAATTGTTGAACAATTCATTAAATGTCAGTTAAATGTGGCATTACGAAAATTTCTTTACTGTTTTCGACATAGTTCAAAAGTCATCACCAGAGGGCGTCTAGTTAATTTTATTTCCGAATTGTTGCTCAAATTCTATTGCGATCATGACTGTTAGACAACGTTGCCACATATCATTTATCTAAAATCCGTTATTTATCAATAACTTTAATACAAAGAATTTTTTTACTATTTTTACCTTTATATGTAACCAGTTCTCTACCACACACCATTGAGTTGGTGCGCCATTTTTTGAGCACGCTGTAGAAGAACGATTTGACCAATTTTTAAAATGATTACTTGTATGGTGTGTTTTTTCACTTTCGCTAAGTTAACTATAGTCTAATTTCAATGATCTTTGGTCCATAGGTGTATTTTGAGGTAGTGCTTCGAAGTGCCTAATTAAATTTTTGAGAAAATGTGTCGTTGATTTTTAATTTCTGTTTTGATATTGGGGCAGCTTTTTTCCCATGAATTTTGGTAAAATTGTAAATCACTTCCACAGAAGGTCTCCATCAGGGTGGTGGTTTTCAAAAATTTATTGCATTTGTCATAAAATTGGCACGCGATCATTGTTGAGTCTGAAGATTGAGGCAGCTGGTAAAAAATTTTCAGGCCTGGATTATCATTTATTTTATCTGTTTACTGTAAATGGTATGTTAATCTTTAAATCTTACGGCAAGGGTTCATGCGAATTGTAAACGAAGAATTCGTTTGTGCTTAGACCAACATGGTCATCAATTTGAGCATCTGATGTAATTTTTTAATAAAAACATTTTTAACACGTTAGTGTGCTTATTCCGGACCTGGCTTTAAAACCGCCCGATGGGACCGTGCGGCTAGTTGTAAAATTTCTGCAGTCATTACTGTTATTGGGGTAGGTAGTGGGTCCTTGTCCCTCATAAATTATACTGAAATTTCCGATCAATAGTATCAAAATGGCTTTTAATGCAATTCTAACGATTTTTTTCAAGTCAAATTTTTGCAGAATAATTTTATTTCGTATTTCCGATCCATTGATGTAAAAAACAGCTAATGTGATTTTTTGGTCAAATGGTTTTTTTCTTTTTTATTGGACAAATGAATCAATAGAAAAAAATATTTTTTTTCCTAGCGAGATTGGATATCAGTGCAGTGGAATATATTTATTTCATATTTTTTTTCTCTTTTCTAAGAGGT
This sequence comes from Tribolium castaneum, assembly GCF_031307605.1. Lineage (NCBI taxonomy): Eukaryota > Metazoa > Arthropoda > Insecta > Coleoptera > Tenebrionidae > Tribolium > Tribolium castaneum. The sequence continues at coordinate 7,471,456 of NC_087399.1, read as the reverse complement.
GTAAAGTGCCTGAGTGTAAAACTTGACGAACAGTTTGTGACACATGATGCTTTGTACAGTTACTGACCCAGATAACGCGAACGCGTTTCGCGGATTATAATAACTTACATAATCGCGAAAACCTGACCTTCGTTATGAATCAAACGATGATTAAGGTCGTTTCCGATACAAATTGCTCGATTCGAGTGCGTAATTGCGTGAAAATGTTCGGATGTTTGTTTTCACTCTATTTCAATTCGCTGGGGGAAAAAGGTCAATTAAGGTGTAGCGTTCGATGGCAACTCATTATTCCGACGAGGCGGTCAGCTTGTCTTTTAGTACGAGTATCAATAACAATAGTAACGAGTCGTGTCAGTCAATTCATGACCACTTTCTCCGTGAGTTTGCATTTATGGCGCGTTTGGAAATAAATAGACGAGACGAAAGACTTTTTGATTTTATTATGTTTTAAGTTTGGAAATGGATTGAAAGTTACAAACAGCGTGTTTCCATTGTCCTTGTTTTGATTCTAATAAAGGAAAATAAGTGCGCGTTAAGCTTGGAATGCGAGGAAAAACAAAGTTGTTCCATTTGTTTTTCCTACATATTCATGGCCTTATTTCCGCTGTTTTCGCACTCAAGCGATCTAGGTTTTGTGCAAATAACGAAAATATTTTTCGTTGGCCACTTGCAGGGTTTCCTTGAGAACAATTGACTTTTAACTGTATTACTGGTTGCGTTTGAATTGTTTATAACGCTGCAAACATACTCCAGTTTGCTGGAAATAACAGGCAAAAATAACTGTTTTTGAATCAGTTCGTTATATTTTGACTCATTTTTTATGTAATTTTTCAAAATGCAGTGAAATCTCCAATAAGCGGACGATGACATGCTTTTTGTCCGGTTACTAGAGGTGTCCTCTTTAACGAAATAATTATTTATATATAGAAACAAACTAAAAGGGATTTATTAAAAAGATAGTAGCAACAATACTTATCAGAAATTTCTTACAAATTTTTTTTTCTTCAAAGTTTATTATATATTGTTCATCAATACTCGCAGATTCGCCAAAAATATACTTAAAACTTACATAGTGACAAATTCAAAACATTTCTACTCATCCTTCATATGCCTTAAAAATTTGATTTTCTCACATTCTTCCTTATATTTTTTCTTAAATAAGGGATTTTTATTACAGACAGCAGAATATTTTTATTACGTGTTTTTATAAACCAATTAAAACTTAACTGATCAATATTTTCAACCCTTTAGTTTTCAAAAAACTTCACTTTTCACAAACGTTTCCATTTCTATGCCATGCCGATTCATCTTCATTTTAAAAAATACTTGCTGTTGAAATTTCGTTTGTTTTTGGTAAACTACCGCAAAATTTATGATTTTTTTTGCTTTTAATGTTAACATACGCTTTTAAAATAAACGCTGTATCAGAATGAAATGATGTATACTAATGAATGCATATTAGACACCAAAAGAGTTAGTGCAAAAAATAAATAATGCACGTAATTTTAACTTTTTATGAAATCTGAACCTGAATAAGTTTAACACTGAAATAAAACATTTACTCCCTTAAGTGATTTTCCGAAATTTCTGATGGATTGTCATAATAATAACTATTAATAACACACTCGCGTATGACATGCTGTCCGCTTAAAGGAGAGTTTTTGTTTCTAAGGATTCGAATTGCGTTGTCCGCGTCCGTTTATTGGAGGGTCTGTTTAAAAGAGAAACATCATCTTAAACACATTAGTTTAAAACGTGGCCAATAAAAGTGTCCGTTTGTTAGAGGTGTCCGTTTATCGGAGGTGTCTTTTCAGAGAGATTTTACTGTAATTGCGTTTCTTTTTCAATAACGAGCTGAAATGCCTGAAAAATGAAAAAATAATGTTATTTTTGAACTATACTGTGTTAGTGATTATGTCTTTTATAGTCTCTTATATCATTAATGAATTTTTTGTTTTCTCAAAATAATTTTAACATGATTCTGTTATAAGCACGGTAAAAAAAAGGAAAATTTTACAGATGACTCTCCTAAAAACGAGCCAAATCGCTTTGAAATGGCTCACTGTGTCTTATTTGACGATTCACGCTCTAGTTTCGTTGAAAATATTTGATTTCCAACGATTTTTTGCTTGAAAAATCGCCTTATTTAACCAAAAACGATTTTCTTAAATCATTAGTAGTTTCTTCCGATGATTATTGGCTTAAAAAATCGATGACCTGACCTGACTTGACCTGACATAATACTTAGCACAACTGATTTTGACAAAACTAGTATTTAAGACCGTTGTTTTCGGGAAAAATATAGCTATTTAATTAGTAATTTCAAATAGATTTGGCAGGAATTTTTGGAAAAAGTTACATTTTGCAAATACTTTTATTAGTAAGTGCTACGTATTTTGCGTTTTTATGTCAAAAACGTGTTAAAGCGCTCGAAAAATGCAAAAATGTCTGTTTTTTTTGTATTTCTTCCGTCTATTTTTGACGTTGTGTTTTTGTTTGAGAAATGTATTAAAATAAAATAATTATTTAAAGGTATTTAATATTTGTCCCTGATTTTAGTTTTTGTCCGTAATTAACTGAAAATTAGTAAACAAAACGTCAAATAGTTTATTAATCATTTGTGTGCATTTGGAGCGAAATTAAACAGTTTTTTTAGTTTTAATTGCGACTGGTGCGTCTCTCAGTCAATTAAAAGCGTTGTTTTTGTTTTTCTTCCCCCTTTATCGCAATGTGGAGCAAACCCGGCGTCTAAACGATTAATTAGCTTGGAATTTTCCTTAAAGGGACAGTTTTAAAGTTTTCATGTCTGTATTATTCAAGTTCCAATAAAAACAAATATTTTAAGACTCCTCGTCAAAGCGAATTGCTTAAATTTCATAAAGGTAACTTTATATTAGAAATAACTGTAAATTCGTGTTATGATTGCGAATATTTTGTTACAACCTTGGAGTGATTTATATCTTTATTAAAACGGACACCCACGACTGTTGTGAGTGGAGAAGTTTAATGAAATTTTCTAATCGTTTACAGCATTAATTCGATAAAATTGCATTTTTCACGTTTCTTTGATCGGTTCAAGTGGGCTTTAAACTTGTTTTTACGATCGTTTTATTAACCCGTTCAATTACATAAAATTGTGAAACTGCAATCGGACTAAATCTCGATTGTTTGTGTCTTCAGTGTGTGGTGCACGAAATATATTTGGGGTCAAGGCACTTTTTTATTCGGGCATATTTCACATTTATGTGGTATGTTATTTATGCTCTTTCATGGCGCATTTTCCTCTCTATATTTATGCCGTCGCGTATTTCCTCGTCCCCACAAAAGGCAATAAACGCACCTCGCATTTCACCTCTTCGTACAACTAAAGCAGCAGACATAAACGTCACCGGATTAAAACTTACAATCAGCATAAAAATGATTGTTCCGATCACTTGTAGCGCAGGCGACTGTACTACCTACCTACAGGGTGTTCCAACTGAAATGCCTCCTGAGAGTAATTACTCGACTCGACGATAAATTTCCAACAGCGAACAATAATTGGACGTTGTTAATTGCAAATGAACGTTTCCAGCGTCCGCCAATAAGATTTACGATAAAATAAGTATGCAAAGTGCGGCGCGAGCAAACACTGAACTCTCTCTCTAATTGATAATTCGGTGCAAGAGTATTGTTGGTTGTCTATCGGGGAGTGCGTTCACCCACTTGGTGCATGTTAGCGTAAACGTACAAGACGTATTGTCTTATAAAATCTGATAAAAGATCGATAAACGAATTACAAATGGCGGCCGGAGGTCGTGAGCGTCCTTTCGATGAATTTCTTGCATGTCGGTCGTGTTTCGCATCTTCGGAATTGTCATAAATGGCCGGGAATCGACGGGACAGGAAAATCGTCCTGTTGCATTCAATCGATTACGTGTAACGTAATAAATATCGATTGCGATTACGTGACGGGATGGCCGCTTGGTTGAGCGTTGGCGCAACAGATGGCATTGGAAAAGACGCCAGATACATAACTATTAATCCGATGCGGATTTGTAAGACGATAACGCGACATAAGTTCCACACGAGTTCAGTTTTGGAAAAATGCAAAAAATTATGCGTTTCTTTCGCCAAGTGGGAGGGAAATTTAAAAATTGGATTTTGGAGCGTATTGTTCGAGAAACAAACAATTAATTGGGTGTTCAGTTTGCGCAACGTAACTGTAAAAGTTTTATTTATGATGCAGATTATGAACAGTAACATTACAAAATTATATGAGTTGTTTAATTTTTATGAATAAAATATGCGCATTATTTTTAATATATCGTGGATGATATGTCAAAAAAATTATATAAATTACGGCGATGTACGCGTTGAAATAATGGCTGAAGGCTTATCACGAAATCTCGCCAGGAATTTTTATGGCAAATTTTAATCAACTGCCGGCTGAGCAATTTTTGGTGGATACATGTGGCTCAAAATCAAAAAAGACTTGCTCAGGGACTTATTGCTAATTGTTCTTGAAAAAAATTGTTACTCAAAAAAATGGTGTTTTTTCTTAATTAAGAATAGCTGTTTGAGTGTCCAATCAGAGTTATTTATGGGTTAAAACTACAGTTATAATTAAAAGAATCGGTTCCTATTCAAATAAGTTTGGTACAATAAAACGTGTGAAGCTTAATAATTATCAAATAATTCCGTCGTTATTCTCACACTTGTTGGGATTATTTGCCAGAATCTAGAACTTCGTCTTGCATACGGGGGACTATGAGTTAGGATACGAAACGAGATAACAAGATCGCAGGATTTTCTGTACCCAAAAAAATAGTACGGCAGTGTAAATATGAGGGCGCTTCGTACGTTATACCACTCGGCATCAGATCGTTTTAAATTAATTTAAATTTAACCAATTTATTAATCATTTGGAAAAAATGCAGTAATGTTTAAGCTTTGCATGCTTTCAGGGTGAAAAAAACTGGCGTCTCAAATTTTCATAAGAAATATGAGAAAAAAATAAAAAATTTGCGTTTGGTCCCATATTTTTCAAAACGATGCAAATACGGTTAAAGATATAAGGAAAATGTTAACACGAGGTTGTAGATAATTAAATTTCCTTTAAAAAAGTCCGCGAGACCATATCTTTATCTTCAACGGTTTAGGCCCTAAAGACGTTCAAACATGCTGAAATGACATTTTACCGGTGGTCAAGTAACGGAAACTTAATTTACACCTAAACTGTAGAAGATGAAAATATGGTGTCGAGGACTTTCTTATAGGAAATTTAATTTTCTACAACTTTGTTCCTTACACATTTTTTGTATCTTTGACCGTATTTCCAGCGTTTTGATAAATATGCGACAGTGCGCAAAAATTTGCGTTTCACCTTATATTTTTGCGAACGCTGCAAATACGGTTGAAGATGTATAAAAAGTGTAAGAAGTAATGTTGTAGAGAATTAAATTTTCTACAAAAAAGTCCGCGACACCATATTTCTATTTTCAATGGTTTAGGTTCAAATTAACTTTCCAATAGTTGACCACCGGCAAAATGATACGAATCCGTCGTTTGAGCGTCTTTGAGCGGTCTTGGGGCCTAAATAGTTGAAGACAAAGATATGGTCTCGCAGACTTTTTTGTAGGAAATTTAATTCTCTACAACTTTGTTCCTTACACTTTTTTTGTATCTTCAACCGTATTCCCAGCGTTTTGATAAATATGCGACAGTGCGCAAAAATTTGCGTTCCACCTTATATTTTTGCGAACGCTGCAAATACGGTTGAAAATACATAAAAAGTGTAAGAAGCAATGTTGTAGAGAATTAAATTTTCTACAAAAAAGTCCGCGACACCATATTTCTATCTTCAACGGTTTAGGTTCAAATTAACTTTCCAATAGTTGACCACCGGCAAAGTGATACAAATCCGTCGCTTGAGCGTTTTTGAGCGACCTTAGGGCCTAAATGGTTGAAGATAAAGATATGGTCTCGCGGACTTTTTTGTAGAAAATTTAATTCTCTACAACTTTCTTCTTGACATTTTTCTTGCATCTGTAACCGTATTTGCAGCGTTTTGAAAAATATGGGACAGAGTGCAAATTGGTCAAAGTTATTTTTTTAATGTAGTTTAGTTTATGTCTTACTATTGAGAATTTAATGTACTATGGTAGCGCTCAGCTCCATTTGCGTGTGCGTCATCTGACATTTCTGTCACTACGTTTACATAGCAGGGGCACAGCGGTGACAAACTATCAAATATTTTTTGAGGTTACGAAGTGTTTAAATTATGAGTTGTTACAAAAAATACAGACTCACAAAACAAGAACTAATAAACGCAGAATCAAAAACCTAACGAAACGCAAATCACTAAACACAGTAAACGAACAGAAAATACTTGCGATTAACACCGATAACACTTTCGACAACCATGCGACGACGTCTATAATTTACTGTCAATGTCAGTTTGACAAATTCGTGACACTTGACGGTGTTGTCGAAGTGCACATGTAAATTAATGTTCAAGGATACCACCCTTAGATAGCCCTTAGCTGTTTAAATTTGCATTGTTTTTGATAATTTTTTATAGCTTTGTGTTGGTAATGAAAAAATGAAATTGATGACGCACACGCAAATCGAGCTGACCGCCACTATATCTGCCTGTATTTTTTTGTTTGCTATGTGTTAATCGATATACAAATGCAACATTTTTCATTGCTGTGAAACTTTAGACAGTAATGGATTAACTGCGCTCTCTGGTGGACGGCAACGTTTATTTGTGCGTCGTTTCGTATCCTAGCTCTTAGACATCCGTAGTCTTGCATTTGCTAAGTTAAAGCAACAAAAAAATCATTTGAAGGGATAATTCTCTAGAAATCGATGCATTTCCCACATCACAATAGACACACCTTCATAATCGACGTTTAGCAAAACGCCCACGTTTCGGTTTTTTGCCAGTGTCAAATGTCTAATAACAACTTCCCAAGTGCGATGCAATAAATAACGCAGTTAAAGATACGCGCCAGCGAGAGGCATTGTGTATGCAAATATTGCGATCTTTCCTATTAATTTCAACCCACCACTTTGATTTATATACTGGGACCGAAGGACGCACTCCCATTATTGTTATTATTAACACGAGGGGAAAAACGCGAAATTGGTGCCAGGAAGAAAAATGCGACAAGGGGAGTTGTTGATAGGAAAATCAACACAAAACGTAGGTGTTGGACCGATCGGAAGTGACCTCCACTTGAAAACAAGCTACTCGTTTTTGGTGTATTAATAATTATAATAGGCTTTTAGGAAAGCAAATTAGTAAATGGTTGATTTATTGTTCAGTTTTGCATATTTGGGTGCCAGAACCACGCCTAATTTATTTTGAAATTTATTAAACGCAACACGAAAAAAGCAAAGACAATCTAATTCCCAATCATCCGATCCTCGCAACTGCCAATTAAAAGTTCAAAGGTTAGTCTGAACAGTTTTTTCGTTGCCGAATCGATAAGATCACAATCAGAACTAACAGTACGCAAACTATTACGTAATTGTCAAGAGCGTCCAATTAGTGCCCGTTCCGGAAGATGGCAAAGCAACGACCGAAACGGGCCATTTTTAATTGTGGCAAGAGTGTGACGGGTGTGGTCGATTGTTGAATGAAGTAGCACACCTGATTTTGATTATCTAATGTGTCCTTAATGACCACATTTTGATTTTTATTACCGGTGTTGTTTATCTGGCTAATCAGGAATGCGAATGTTTGAACGATCCGGTGACCATCTAGACCGATAAACGCCTGTTAATGGGTTAATCACACGGCGAACACGCAAAATTACTTCACGTTAACGTTACCGTTCCGGTAACATTTGAATTGTCGAAATTGAATAATTTATGGATTTATTGTTCGCCGGAGAGCGTTTAAAAGCAACCGCTTTACCGATATTTCGATACAAATAATTGAAATTCGATACGTGATCACGAACCGTCTGCATCACCGGAACAAGGAGCGGGATAACTGTACAAAACACCTTTTACGTCGCTCCATTCACAATTGCTAAATTGGGTATTATAACCTAATAATTTTTTTCATTCCCTCCTCTGGTTATTAAGGTAATAAACTGTCTATTATCTTTTTCAGCTTTGATTCTAACTGTGAACAGACCGTATTTTCAAATTATACGTTCGATCTGTGTGTAATCTTATACTAGAATGATCCTTTTTTCAATTGCATTTTACTCGCCTACATGTTTTTAACACATGTCTAATGATGTTTCCGCTCTTGGCTCTCTCACGACTTTCGTATTTTTCTTATTCTGCACTCATACACATTTAAATTATGTCGTGCGCAAGTTTTCCACGAAAGATCAATCTAAACACGGGAACTGCTTGATGAATAACTAACTTATTCCAAACATATCTTCCAACTATTCAAGCTTATCTTTTCGAGTGTCAATAGTAAAACTTTAGATTCAGGGAGCGAAGCTGAATAGTAAATGCTTGTCTGCTACTGTCACATTTTCAAAATTTAATTAAACCTTCATCAAAATGTGGGTCTCCAGCGACCGTCTATTTTACCAAATTAAATTCCTGGACGGTTTAAAAATTGCTAAACTACTTTGTTGTAATTTTCGTCCTCTGTGGGCAACGTACAATTACTTACGAACCTACCTTAAGCTTGGGAAGTAATAAGTTTAGTTTAGAGTATATCTGTTGTCTCAGATTTTTTGTTGTTGTAGAATAATTGTTGAATTCTGATTTCAAAACCGCCAACAAATTTTTTTCTTTAGTTTTCGAGTTTAACTCATACTAGATGCATTTAGCTTTTTCAGTCATTATTTGTTGCCCCAGATTTTTTGCTGTTGTTGAATAACTGTTGTATGCTGATTTCAACACAGTCAACAGGTTTTTTCTATCAGCTCTAATTTTTAAAGTATAGATAATTTATATCAACACTTATTTAGGAAAATGCATACAGCTTTTTTAGTGATTGCTCTGTGGCCTCAGATTTTTTTGCTGTTGTTGAATAATTGTTAAATATTGATTTCAAAACAGCCAACAGATTTTTTCTTTAGTTTTCGAAGTATAGTTTAACTCCTACTAGCTGTTATTTAGAAAAATGCATTCAGTTTTTTCAGTCATTGTTTGTTGCCTCAGATTTTTTGCTGTTGTTGAATGTTTGTTGAATGTTGATTTTAAAACAGCCAACAATTTTTTTCTATCTTTATTTAGAAAAATTTAGAGAAATACACAAAGCTTTTTTAATGATTGCTCTGTTTTCTCAGATTTTTTTGCTGTTGTTGAATAATTGTTGAATGTTGATTTCAAAACAGCTAACAGATTTTTTTATCAGCTATAGTTATTGAGGTATAGGTAACTTTTATTAGCATTTATTTAAAAAAATACATACAGGTTTTTTAGACATTTACTTCTCTGTTGCCTCAGATTTTTTGCTGTTGTTGAGTGTTGATTTTAAAACAGCCAACAATTTTTTTTCTATAACTTTAGTTTTCGAGGTATGGATAACTCATATCAGTATTTATTTAGAAAAGTACACGAAGCTTTTTTAGTGATTGCTCTGTTGCTTCAGATTTTTTTGCTGTTGTTGAATATTTGTTGAATGTTGATTTTAAAACAGCCAACAATTTTTTTTCTATCAGCTTTAGTTTTCGAGGTATGGATAACTCGTATCAGTATTTATTTAGAAAAATACACAAAGCTTTTTTAGTGATTGCTCTGTTGCTTCAGATTTTTTTGCTGTTGTTGAATATTTGTTGAATGTTGATTTTAAAACAGCCAACAATTTTTTTCTATCAGCTTTAGTTTTCGAGGTATGGATAACTCGTATCAGTATTTATTTAGAAAAATACACAAAGCTTTTTTAGTGATTGCTCTGTTGCTTCAGATTTTTTTGCTGTTGTTGAATATTTGTTGAATGTTGATTTTAAAACAGCCAACAATTTTTTTTCTATCAGCTTTAGTTTTCGAGGTATGGATAACTCGTATCAGTATTTATTTAGAAAAATACACAAAGCTTTTTTAGTGATTGCTCTGTTGCTTCAGATTTTTTTGCTGTTGTTGAATATTTGTTGAATGTTGATTTTAAAACAGCCAACAATTTTTTTTCTATCAGCTTTAGTTTTCGAGGTATGGATAACTCGTATCAGTATTTATTTAGAAAAATACACAAAGCTTTTTTAGTGATTGCTCTGTTGCTTCAGATTTTTTTGCTGTTGTTGAATATTTGTTGAATGTTGATTTTAAAACAGCCAACAATTTTTTTCTATCAGCTTTAGTTTTCGAGGTATGGATAACTCGTATCAGTATTTATTTAGAAAAATACACAAAGCTTTTTTAGTGATTGCTCTGTTGCTTCAGATTTTTTTGCTGTTGTTGAATATTTGTTGAATGTTGATTTTAAAACAGCCAACAATTTTTTTTCTATCAGCTTTAGTTTTCGAGGTATGGATAACTCGTATCAGTATTTATTTAGAAAAATACACAAAGCTTTTTTAGTGATTGCTCTGTTGCTTCAGATTTTTTTGCTGTTGTTGAATATTTGTTGAATGTTGATTTTAAAACAGCCAACAATTTTTTTTCTATCAGCTTTAGTTTTCGAGGTATGGATAACTCGTATCAGTATTTATTTAGAAAAATACACAAAGCTTTTTTAGTGATTGCTCTGTTGCTTCAGATTTTTTTGCTGTTGTTGAATAATTGTTGAATGTTGATTTATAAACAGCCAACAATTTTTTTTCTATCAGCTTTAGTTTTCGAGGTATGGATAACTTGTATCAGTATTTATTTAGAAAAATACACAAAGCTTTTTTAGTGATTGCTCTGTTGCTTCAGATTTTTTTGCTGTTGTTGAATATTTGTTGAATGTTGATTTTAAAACAGCCAACAATTTTTTTTCTATCAGCTTTTGTTTTCGAGGTATGGATAACTCGTATCAGTATTTATTTAGAAAAATACACAAAGCTTTTTTAGTGATTGCTCTGTTGCTTCAGATTTTTTTGCTGTTGTTGAATAATTGTTGAATGTTGATTTTAAAACAGCCAACAATTTTTTTTCTATCAGCTTTAGTTTTCGAGGTATGGATAACTCATATCAGTATTTATTTAGAAAAATACACAAAGCTTTTTTAGTGATTGCTCTGTTGCTTCAGATTTTTTTGCTCTTGTTGAATATTTGTTGAATGTTGATTTTAAAACAGCCAACAATTTTTTTTCTATCAGCTTTAGTTTTCGAGGTATGGGTAACTCATATTGGGATTTATTTAGAAAAATGCACAGCTTTTTTAGTGATTTATTTCTCTGTTGCCTCAGATTTTTTACTGTTGTTGAATAATTGTTGAATGTTGATTTCAAAACAGCCAACAGATTTTTTCCATCAGCTTTAGTTTTTGAAGTATAGGTAACTTAGTATTTATTTAAAAAAATGAATACAGTTTTTTAGTCATTTACTTGTCTGTTGCCTTAGATTTTTTGCTGTTGTTGAATGATTATTGAATTTTAGCTTTTAGTCAATTACTTCTTTGTTGCCTCAGATTTTTTGCTACTGTTGCATGATCGTTGATTACTGATTTTAAAACAACCCATAGATTTTTTTGAGATATAGATAACTCATTTAGCACTTTTTTAACCAGTGTAATATCTTATTTTTTATTTTTTTTTATCCTTGTTGACTCCGTTCCCTAACAGGTGTCAGTTGACGTAAACCAAATCATAAATCTCTTTTCCATCGTGCAATTGCGTTAATTTTCAATCGAAACTGTTCGAATTGGCTTTTTCCATCATCGTTAGGGTGTGTGCGCTTTTCAGCCTTTTCAGCTTTTCAACCGAATCGTTGTGCTAATAAGGGGTCGGAATTAAAGACGGTAACCGGAAGGAAGTGCACTCGAATCGTTCCTTACTTTTTTCTCTGACTTTTCCCTTTAATATTCATCGTTTCGGAACAGTGCCAATTCGGCACGAGACATTAATTGGAAAAATGATAATGACTTGAGGAGTGACTTATTCGTTAAGTAAATAAGCGTATTGGAATTTTGAAAAACCACATGTCGGAAGAAGTGGGCGTGCAGAGGTGCGTATGCAATTAAAGTTAATGAACCGAGATGGTCGGCATGTTAGGCAAGGTCTCTCGTATTTATTTGCCGACAACATTCCGAAAAAAAATATCACCAGAGCACCCAAACCATTTGGCATCATCCCCTAACCACCAGACCATAGCGCACGCGACCAACTGACAAATCTGTCAAAAATGATTGAAAAGACACGGTCCATGCCCAACAGCCGGCATTGGGGCAAAAAAATGTCACCAAAGGGTTGAAAAATGGCCCGAATTTTTACGGTAGGATCGATTTGATGGACCCTTGGAGGGTGTGCGTCGCGACGCCCATCTGTTCATCCAAACACGCGTTTGTTTCCGAATAATGAAGACAGTGACACAATGAATGATCCCTCCATTGTGCCCTCAACGGTAATGACTCGAATTTTGTTTGGACCGCTGTGTATATTTCACGATGCAAATTCCCATCGTCGGAATTATTCAACGTCACGGAAATGCATAATTGTAGGGGAGTATCAGCTTACATCAAAGGACGCTTTGATACCACGTCATTACATACATACCGGGATTTTTTCGGCGCTTTTGCCAATTAATTAATTCGAGGAAAAAAACGAAATTGGACGAGAAAAGGACGTTATCGTGGGCTAATCGCAACGATCGATCGAATATATTGTAGTCCGGTTAGATCAGGCCGACTATTATTTTATTTATATTGCACAAAATACGGAAATTTGAAATTTAAATTGACCTGTTCGGGACCGGGCCGAAGTTGGAGCCAATCTATTGCATATGCTAAAGACCAGACAGACGGAGACGGACTTTTGCACAAATATGGGTGTTTCGAGCAAAGGCAAAAAAGCGGTTTTTTGAAGTAGGTTTTTGGAATAAGTGTGGAATGATTTTCTTCACAATTTATTAACATTTCGACTCTCTGTTCCTCCCACTACCAACTCATATTTATACTTTAAAACATAACACAAAATATAAAATAATAACAATAAAGAAGAAGAGAAATAAATACAAATAACAAGTAGAAACAATGTGTAACTATTTAAATTATTAAAGTAAATGAAATTATAATAAAAAAAAGAAATAAAATTGTATTATTATTACACATAATTATTACCAATAAATCGTACAAAATTGAGTATTCTATTGTATTTTTTATATTAGCTGATTAAAAATCATAATTTTTTTACAATGTGTTCAAAAATGGTTGTTCATCAAGTCGACTATGAAATTTAAAAATTGAATGTGCCGCTTCGTCTAAACGACTATTGTGGTTTCTCAGCTCTGTTAAATCTTTGAATTTGCCTTTTACTTAATTGTTTAAAATTTTCGGCAAAGTTGTTTCAAGTGTAGCGTTTGTTTTAATTTGTGTTTTATATTTACGTAATTTTCGTTGTTGTGTATTTGTTTTTTTGCATTATTGTGACAGATCTGTCACTTTGGCGGCAGCCACAATTCAAATTAAGCGGCACATTACGTTCAATATTCAACAATTTCATAGGTGACTTGATGAAGAACCATTTTTGAACACTTTGTATAAAAAATGTAAATTTTGAGGTTTGCTACAGCTGAGATGAGCACTGATGTAAGAGTTTTAAATTAGTATCTTTATTAAATTAATCATTATTTATACTCTAGGACACATTTCAGGAAACTATTTTTGATTACACAGTGTCCCAAAAAAGTATGACGTTATTTTTTATTGGTATGTTATTATTTTTTTTAGAATACATTTTTAGCTTTTTACATGTCCCTATAGTTTTTTCAAACCGGTTCAGATATGATTATTGTTAAAAAAAAAAGTCGGTTTTACACCTTTAGTTTTAAAAATTATAAAAAATAGGAGCAGTGCTTTTTTGATGACATTACTACTATGTACGTATTGAACAAGGTCTAATAGAGTTATTATTTAAGATTGGTTGATTTGGATTACTACAGGGTGTTTACAATTAATTTCAAAACTTTTTAAACTGGAGAGCCTTTTATTTCATTCGTTATTTCAATGACAACCTCTATTTATTTGATGCTAAATTAAAGACGCAAATCGATCTTTTCATCTTTGAAACTAATTTAAAATTTTTAATTTCTTTAGTACTATACAGGCTGTGATTACAAATTTTGAAAAATTAGATAGTCTTTTCTAGTTTGCTCACCCTTTCGAAAAATTACAACGTTTTTGGTTAGTTAGTGATTAAAATAAATATATTAGAATCATAGTTATGCCGTCTCTTGATAATTGTTTGTGAAAATCATAAATTTATGGCTATCAATGAAACAGTCATTAGTCTGACAACTACTGTCACGGGTTTCAAAAAATTATTAAATAAATAAATAAAAATTATTAAATAATTAAATGTGTATTGTTTGTATTTAGTGTTTTGCGACTTTTGTATATTTGGGTGCGAACATTAGGCACAAGCCTCGTAAAGTTATGTGATGCACCCTGTATTTTGATTGAATATGTTTCTTTACCTGTAAAAATGATAGATCTATTTGTTATCATATTACAAATTTCTGTTTCAATTGAATTAACGGTTCTACTTTAATTTGTTCTAATTTCTTTTGTAATATTTTGTCTGCTATATTATGTGAAAATTCATTTTCTTTTGTTATTTGTTTAATGATATTTAATTCTGTGCTAAAATTCTTTACTGACGTACTATTGACGTTGATTGATCTATGAATATAAAACTACATATTAATGCTTGGGAGTTTATGATTATTAATACAATCTTTAGAATTTATCGGTATGATGTGAAAAGTGTGAGTGGGTTTATGAAATTTTTTTTGTAATCTTAAAACTAAAAAGTTAATATTATTGTTTTCTATTCTATTTCTAAGGTAAATTTAATTTAATTATTTAATTGATTAACAAAACTTTTATTCTTCGACACTGTCAAAATTTACGGTTTTTCTCCTGTGTAAGGAAGTTTTGACAACTGTTTGGCATTTCTCAGTACGAAACATCAGATTATTTTTAACAAATTTAAGGCAATTTTAAGCCTTGCTGTGTCTATTTCAAAGAATAAAATGTTGTATTCAACTCGTTTTTGTGTAAATCGGTTCATCTATTTCGCCTCGTGGATGATAAACCACTCGTTTTCACTCGTGGTTTAAAAATCCACTCGTGAAATAAAGCGTCCGATTTACACTCAAACTCATTAAATAAATAACTATTAAATCCCTCTAATTTATTTATTTCTTCTTTCCTTTTTATGAATTTTATTTTTTAAATAAATGAGCAATTGATATGTTTTAGTCAGTTATTTTCAAAGTAATTCAAACATACTTCTGCAAACACTGGAGAAAGTGGATTTCCCTTTCTTTTTGTTCGTATAATGTATTGTCATATTTAAAAAAAACTTGTCCTCACGTTACTTGTAATAAAATATTAACTGACCGAGTTATATCATCTGCTAAATTTGATTTAAATAATTTCTTTTTAATAATTTGTTGGAACAGATATGTTGGTAAATAAATTTATGACATCTAAAGATGCTTTATTGAATTATTACTTTATTTCTGAGATACTTTTATAAATTGGAAGGAATTTTTAATTGACAATTTTATTTAGAAGATAGTAAGGTTTTAGATAAAAATAGGGTGAATCTATTGAATTCACCACTGGTCTTACTTTTGTGTAATTGAACAAGTCCATGTAATCTCGGTATTATAATATTCATTGACGACTTAAATGTTGCTTCTTTATTTTTTACTAACTCTTTGCCTAAATTGATTATAAAGGCAATTTTTTTTGGGGGAAAAAGTCTGTGTGTGGCCGACCAACTAATAAGGCAATTTCTGTTCTAAAGAATCTCCAAGAATGTAAAATCGCCGGCATCTACTCCCATTTAACAATAAAATCTTCGATCACGTTGTTTCGATCGTAGATAACAAGTAAAGTCACTCACAATCAAGTCTTCCTAACTTTCCAAGCAAGTTAAAAATGTTGTAACCGAGAGTGTTCGATGACATGCAAGAACAAGATCCCGATCTCAACGAAACGAAAAGTCGTAACCTATTCTCGGGGCATTATGTAACGACAAATTGAAAAATGATAATACCAATGTGTTCTTTTCCTCGACACTAATCTCATTATGTCTAACGGATCGAGTTCGTTTCAATGCACTTCCTCTCAGTTGAATTATGTGGGTTAATAGTATATCCCGTCTTCGATTTTGCTCATTGTTTGGGTCACCGACCAACAAAAGAATCTTGACCCTGAGGCCGGACTCACGAAATCGAAATTGTTGCCTCTAACACCTCTCGAAAAGGGGGCACCGAAACCCTTTGTCGTTACAATGACAAAGAACACGCCGGTGTGCGCTTTGTTCTTCGTTTTGCTCGAGTCAATTGTCAGTTCTTGTTTCATCATTAATCTTGGCCTTATTGTTGGCATGCTGGGCCAGTTTTTACAATCACTGAGCTTAATTAATTAAGCCCGGTGCTTAAAATGTCCCAGAACGTACACGATTTTTTGATCGAGGGCTCGCAAACCAATAAACCATCCTCTCGACTCGAATAAAAGAAACAATGTGGCGTTTTTATGTTGTCAGCATAAATCACCCGCTCGAGGGGAAGGGTGGTGAAGTGCATCCGCGGCGTTATGTCGTCCCGTTTCTGCTGAAATTGCGTTGGGGGTTGTGTTTGCCGCAGTTTGGGCCGAAACTTTCGCCCCAGATTAATGACAGTTGAGTGCGGGATTAGTGGAAGTTGGCGTGACGATGATTATCGCTAGGGGTCGTATTTAGTTTAACTATTTACAATATATTTCTCTTCCGGACAAAGGGATCATCGATGTCGTAAAGTTGCTTGAACAAAAGTTGACACGGTATAATCCAATTTCGTTGTCGATTGTTACCGCAGTTTTGCTCCCTCTTTGTTGCCAAAGTTCGGGCTAAGGGATGATGAGTGCTTTTTCTGATCTGTCGCCGAGTCGCTACAAATTAACCAGCTCACAAATCATCGCTCTTTAACGAAATTGCCAACGGGTACAAACGCACGAAGAGAATTATTCATGCGGGAGGCTTTGTTCTTTAGAGACTAATGAATTCGTTAGGTTGGGATGATCGTTTTATCGAATATCGAAAGCGATATTTAGTGCGAGGGTTTGGAAATTCGCGTAATTGAAAGAGTTTCTTTAAAGAAAATATTATTTCTAGTGATTGTTAGAAATTTTTGGATCTATTTGCTTCAAATCTCCTTCCTCTAACAGAGATGTTAAATCACTTTCTTTAAACATTCACACTACATTTGCACATTTGGCAGCTTTTAATCAATGATCCTGTATGCGTTTAGACTACGGAGGACTAGAAGTTAGGAGACGAAACGAAAATCGTACCCAAAAAAATAGTACGACAGAGTAAAAATGAGGGCGCTTCGAATGTCTCGGCGCTAAATCGTTTTAAATTAATTTGAATTCGACCAATTTGCTAATTATTTGGAAAAAAAATGCAAAAATGTTGAGCTTTGCCTTCTTGACAAAGTGAGAAATACTTGCGACCAAAATTTTCATAAGAAACGTAAGAAAAAAATTCATTACAATTTAAAATTTGCGCTTAGTTCCGTATTTTTCAAGACGCTGCGAATACGGTTGAAGATAAAAGAAAAATATTAGGGAGAACTTTGTAGAGAATTAAATTTCTTAAAAAAAAGTCAGCGAGGCCATACTTCTATCGTCAATGGTTTAGGCCTCAAAGACGTTCAAAGACTGGGAATTTAATGTTCTACTTGCTTATCTGTTTTGTAGCAACGTTTTCTTTGTACACAATTAATTTTTTATTATGATTACGCTAAACCGCGAGGATCCTTCAAACTAATCACTCAGGCAAGTTTGTTGTGTGATTTATTGCAGACAGGGTGTAAGTCTTTCAGACGAACCGATCGGTATCGTAAATATTTTCAGGTCACTCTTGTCAAAACATCTTATTGTGAGAGTTGCTTATTTGAACACCATTATCTGTTGTAAAACTTTATGGTGTACAAAGAAAACGTTGCTACAATATTTTTTTGTTAGCTGTGTGCTAACCGTTACACTAATACAACCATTTTTCCAAAGTCATTGCTCTGAAAACGTAGACGGTAATGGAACAGCTGCGCTTTCTGGCGACATTGGACGGGAACGTGTTATTTGTGCGTCGTTTCATATCCTAACCTTTAGATATCCGTAGTTTATACCTAGAGATTTTTAGGTAGATTTAAAACTTTAATTAGGTGTTAAAAAAGTTTGTAAAATAACAAACGGGTATTAAAATCTGGTAATTTAGGTAAAATTTTTTATTAATTCTTACACCCCAGGAAAAAAACATAATTTTTATAGCAATACATTCCATTACAACAACAAACAAGACGAAAGACATTTGGTAAAAACTTAAATTTCTGTATTGCATCTGCAGCTGTTTGTGAAGTTAATTAATCGTTGAAACTAAATATTGTTCTAAATTTGCTGTTGCAAATTTGATTATTGTTTGTCTAGACAATGAACTTACTGTATGGCAATACCTACTAGTACTTAAATCAGACACCTCTGCATTACCATTATTTTTTCTTCAATTAACCTTTTTTATTTTCAGTTGATTTTTATATTCTCACTTTTTTGTGTTTACCAAATTGTAGGTCTTAGTTTATCACTAACTAATTTTTCTACAGTTCCTGAAGTGCTTTTTACAAAAATGTACACTCTAGTCACCAGTTTAATAGCTTCAAAGTGACAGGCTTACTGTTTATAACTTACTGAAATTTCGAAGTGAGAAAATGGTTCATTTTTCAAAGTGGCTTGACTAAAATAATGCTATGCTTGTGTTAGGGATCGTAAGTCTTCATAATTAAAAGATAGTGCAACCTTAAAAAAACTAATATTTCTAACTAAGATGTAGAAAAATTAAAAATTTAAAAACTGTTAAGTAAAATTTTAACGCTCAGATACTAAAAAAAACTTTAGAATTATAAAAGAGACACACGAATAAACATTACATTCTAAATAACAAAATCATTAAAAAGCTGTAAAGCTAAAAAATTTGAAAATTGAACTTGCAACTAAAAAAAAGTGAGATTAAAGTTCTACAGAACTAAGACACTAAGTGACTTAAAGAGTCAAAAATTAAAAAAAATCACAAGTCCGTAAACTAAGAACATTAAGAAATTGAAAAACTGAAATTGAAAATGAATATAAAATACGTACGAAGAAAGTAAGAAACTAAAAAGCTGAAATACTGGCAAAATTAAAAACTGTGTGAGGGAAACATTATAACTAAGCTAAGAAACAAAAAATCTTTAGATGTAAAATTAAAAAACTACTAAATTGAAAAATCTCGAACTTTTTTTTAAACTAAACCCTAGATACCCACTAATAAAAAAATAAAAAAATATCCTATTTTAAATAAAGAAGGTTAAACCCAACTTTAGAAATACAAGTTAATTTAGAAATTTAGGAGAAATAAAAATTGTGGCAAATACAGGGTTAGTCAATAATGGGTTATTTTTGATTTTTTTAATATGCGACTAATAATATCAGAATAATACTGTTTCCAGCTGAGTAATTGAAATTAGTCCACGATTACATTGTTCTGGATATGGTCAAGTTTGTCTTAACAGTTTGCTAAACTCTCATTATGGACTAATATAACTTAAAGGACAAAAAACCATGTCGATTTAATTAAGTGTACTTCAATCTTGAGTCTTTTTGATCATCTTTCTGTCTCTATTTTCGAACTACATTATACATGAAGGCAAGAAGGCTGACCTATTTCCTTTGGCAAGGGCACGAGTTTCGACTAGACTTTAATAAAAACTGACAACTGTCTATAAGAAACGATGTGCTTCACGTGGTATTTGTTTTTTGATACGATCGCGCGAATTTTTAAACCCATTCTCGTTTGCTGCTGTTCTTTGTTTATCTCACGCGATCTCTCCTCTATTTTTCCAAGTCTGACCCAGTGCCGTCTGTCGCTTAATAAAGCGTGAAGGCAAATAACATTTGTACCAAAACATGAAAAAACCAAGTCAGGTTGTTTGACCCCAGCTTGATGGTTGTGTTAAAGGTGAGAAATCAACTTGCAGATTTGAGCTTTCCAAATGAGTTATTATTACGATAATATCGCGTTGCTTAAACGTCATAGTTTTTTTTCTTTTGTGATTGCAATGTTGCACTAATCTACTCTCACTCGTGCAATTAGAAACATCGGCTTTCACAGCAACGTCTTCGTTCGTCTGATGAAGTTATGACTGGCTGAACAATACGTTGCAGATTGAAAACTCGTTTGTCGGTGACCATTTAATAAGCGAAAAATTTTTAATTGAAGACGTGGAAATTGCACGCATGAAGAAAACAAGAGCAAAATTCAATCCGAGACAGGAAACTATTACCTTTGCCTTGCTGCTTATTCGGGACTTAATTAAAAACGAAATCAAAAAGAAATATATCTTGTCTCCATTAAAATTATTGGTTTCATTTCCATTTTTTTATGGCCGCCAACAGGTGATTTTGGATGTTTAAGGCCGCTGAACTTGGATTTCCAACCATACACACAGATGTTTGATGCATAATTCCGGCGAGGAGACTTCGTGCACGAAATCGGATAAATCCGATGATTTATCTCAGCGTCTCGTTACACAAAAGGAGAAAAAAATCGAACTTGTAAATTCAGAGACGCGTTTTACGGTTTATGTTCCATTAGCGCACTGTTAAATATTCATTTCCGAAAATGTACAATAAAAGTATTTTATTTAAATAAGTATTTTTGATCAGTAAAAATAATAAAACCACAGTAAAAATAATAAATGCACAGTAAGAATAATAATTGCACAGTAAAAATAGTAAATGCACAATAAAAATAATAAATGCAGAGTAATAATAATAATGCCACAGTAAAAATAATAAATGCACAGTAAAAGAGCATAATTGCACAGTAAAAATAATAAATGCACAGTGAAAATAATAAGTGCACAGAAAAAATAGTAAATTCACAGTGAAAATAATAGATGCACATTGAAAATAATAAATGCACAGTAAAAATAATAAATGTACAGTAAAAATAGTAAATGCGCAGTAAAAATAATAAATGCACATTGAAAATAATAAATGCACAGAAAAAATTGTAAATGCACAGTGAAAATAATAGATGCACATTGAAAATAATTAATGCACAGTATAAATAATAAATGCACAGTAAAAATAGTAAATGCACAGTAAAAATAATAAATGCACAGTAAAAATAATAAATGCACATTGAAAATAATAAATGCACATTGAAAATAATAAATGCACATTGAAAATAATAAATGCACAGTAAAAATAGTAAATGCACAGTAAAAGTAATAAATGCACAATAAGAATAGTAAATGCACATTAGAAATAATAAATGCACAGTAAAAAGTATGGATGTACAGGAAAAATAATAATTGCACAGTAAAAATAATAAATGCACAGTAACAATAATAAATGCACAGTCAAATAGTAAATGCACAGTAAAAATTATTAATGCACAGTAAAAATGATAGATGCAAAGTAAAAATTATAAGTGCACAGTAAAAATAGCAAATGCACAGTAAAAGTAATAAATGCACAATAAGAATAGTAAATGCACATTAGAAATAATAATTGCACAGTAAAAATAATAAATGCACATTGAAAATAATAAATGCACAGTAAAAATAGTAAATGCACAGTAAAAGTAATAAATGCACAATAAGAATAGTAAATGCACATTAGAAATAATAATTGCACAGTAAAAAGTATGAATGTACAGGAAAAATAATAATTGCACAGTAAAAATAATAAATGCACAGTCAAATAGTAAATGCACAGTAAAAATGATAGATGCAAAGTAAAAATTATAAGTGCACAGTAAAAATAGTAAATGCACAGTAAGAATAATAAATGCACAATAAAAATGATAGATGCAAAGTAAAAATTATAAATGCACAGTAAAAATAGTAAATGCACAGTAAAAATAATAAATGCACAATAAGAATAATAAATGCACATTAGAAATAATAAATGTACAGTAAATAGTATAAATGCACAGGAAAAATAATAATTGCCCAGTAAAAATAATAAATGCACAGTAAAAATAATAAATACACAGTACAATTGTAGATGCACAGTAAAAATAATAAATGCACAGTGAAAATAATAAATGCACAGTAACAATAATAAATACACAGCAAAATAATAGATGCACAGTAAAAATAATAAATGCACAGTAAAATAATAAATGCACAGTGAAAATAATAAATGCAAAGTAAAAATAATAAATGCTAGCTAGCTAATAAGCGTTTATTATTTAAACTGTGCAAACTGAAACTAGATATTCTGCATATACGATTTTTTTACTGATTTTTTTTTATTTTTTATTGATCAAAATCGCATTTATTACCACCCAAAAAAGGTCGGCCAAAGTCGCCAAATGTCAGGGAGGGTTGGTCCGATATAGTTATCAGAGGGTGGATTCGATAAATGTCGGACGGTGATAGTTTTCCACCCCTAAACACTAGGGGGTGCCGGTTCTTTGTGTTGCCACCGGGTGGCGGAATTTCGACTGGATAACGATTTTCGCAAAAATCCCGACGTACTGCTGAAACAAAGGCGATGATTGTTTTTGTTTCAGGAGGCACGTGTCCGGACAATAGTATTGTTGTATCAATTTTATTATTTGTTTGACAATCGTCGCATGGTGGCGAATAAGAATATAATAATTTCGAGTCGCCTTCTTGCGGTTGGGAAATATCTGCACGAAGTTGCCGATTCAAAATCGAAATTAATGTAGTTATCTAGAAATTGTGCTTTTGACATTACGTAATTGTGAGATTCGTGTTGTTGGTTACGGCCTGTTAAACGTAATGAGTTTGAGTCATCCTGTCGAGATTTTTTTACAAAAATGCGGTTTTCCCAAGGGTTAATAAGTGATTTGGAGAAATTCTGGCATTGACCTAATGTGAATTCGCCTGTCATTGGCTTGTAAAAGTAATAATGAAGCTGTTTTTTGCGAAGATGCATAATTTAATGTTTGGCTAACGGTTTTATTATTATAATCATTTTTTAATTAAGATTATTTAATGCGAATGGAGATTTGATTATGCGATACGATGTTTTTGAAGTACCATTTCGTATGAATATAAATCGCTCTATTTATTATTTACGAACTTTCACTTTTAATTTTTCAAACATTTGGATTTTACAAACGAACGTTATCTAAACTTTCTAATACAGTTACCGAAAAAGTTGCCAATTTTGCCCGTTTACCGTTAAATATTTGGATGAAATATTGAGACATCCGTTCATAATTATCGAAAATTAATTACAAGATTATTGATTTTTATCTGAAACACGACTCATAATTATATAATTTTCGGGAGTATCAAATTTCAGATGCGAGATTTCCGAGATGGAATAAATCATCGTGAAAACGAAGCTTTCCCGAATTAAATAAATCAATCCACTTAGACCTTAATTCCACTGAAATATCGATTCAATCCATAACTCGTTTTGTTATCACCGCAACATTTCGAAATGTCAGCAAGAACCATCAATCGGAATTTCCATCGTTGTTGTTTTTAGTTGAAAACTTTTGCAACGACTATGTTTAATGAGGCGTTAAACTACTTGTCATGAGTTAATTTTTACAAAAAGGACGTTAACTTCAATGTAAAATTATCTCCTGCAGGTTTTTAACAATTTCACAGAAACGAGGTTTGAGATTTATTGATGGCGAGTATTAAAAACCTTGATGGCGGTTTAATTGCAATGCGAAAATGACAAATTAAATTTTTCTATTGTTTGCAAAAACTGGTCATTAGGGACTAACTACATGAGGGATTATTTCAGATATCTCTTGATCTTTTGCACAAGTAGGAAGGAGCTGTAATTTAATTAACAACGGGGTGTCGCGAGATTTGGAGGAATTAATCTATTCAACCGTTAAATTAACATAAGAGGATTACTCCGCTCAAATATTAAGCTCGGGGATAAAATTCGCGTTTTTTGTACACGCAACTAGCGTCCTAAAGTTGCATGTTTAAATACAAAGTAACAAAGTTAATAATACACTTAAAATATTGCTTAATTTTGTCTATAAACCACTATTTGTCGCAGCATTGGTCTATTGCTTTTGCCTATTCGTATCTTGATTTTTTTTCAAAACGCTTGAGCTATTCATTTCAATTTCATCTAAATGGAACATTATATTATACTTGTTCCGTTAGTGTATTGACTGTTGATAACAAATTTGGCTATTAGTGTTAATATCTTTTATTTATTAAGGCAGGACCAATGTAAAGTAATTTGGAAAATTGATTAGCGTCGCCAAATTCTCTATACTTTTTAAGTTTACATTTTTTTCAGTTTTTCTTTGTTTGCAATTTTCGCGAAAACTATTTATCGGAGAACAATGATCTTTTTTGAAAAAAACAGTTTTCAATTTTAATGTAAACCTATGTAAAACAATCTGGGCAATCGATTGGCGTTAAGAAAAGCACCAAATTTTCAGTAGTTTTTCAGATTTGATTTTTTTAGAATATTTGCATTTGTTTGCATTTTACTCAAAAACTATTAATCGAGGAACAATAGTCTTAAAAAACAGATTACAAAAAAAATTTCCAACGATAATAAACGTAATAGGGTTACGTCTAATAGTTCCAGAGTTATTGTCAATAACAAATGTCAAAAAAATGTTAAAATATTAACACAGTAACTTTTCAAAAGTTCATTGGGGCAAAACTTTTTGAAAAAGTGGAACTATTTTAATGTAGACCCATGTAAAATTATCTGGGGAATTTTCAATAGTTTTTAAGTTACGATTTTTTTTCATTTTTTGCATTTGTTTACAATTTACTCAAAAACTATTAATCGGGGAACAATAGTCTTAAAAAAATAGATTACAAAAAAAAAACTTTCCAACGTAATAGAGTTACGTCTAATAGTTCAAGAGTTATTGTTTGATGAATGTCAAAAGCATATTGAAATATTCAGTCACTTTTCAAAAGTTCATTGCGGCAAAACTTTTTAAAAAAGTGGAACTATTTTAATGTTGATCTATGTAAAATGATCTGGGGAATCGATTGGCGTCGAGAAAAGCGCAAAATTTTCAGTAGTTTTTAAGTTACGATTTTTTTTCATTTTTTGCATTTGTTTACAATTTACTCAAAAACTATTAATCGGGGAACAATAGTCTCAAAAAACAGATTACAAAAAAAACTTTCCAACGATAATAAACGTTATTAGGGTTACGTCTAATAGTTCCGGAGTTATTGTTTAATGAATGTCAAAAACATATTGAAATATTCAGTCACTTTTCAAAAGTTCGTTGCGGCAAAACTTTTTAAAAAAGTGGAACTATATTAACGTTGACCTATGTAAAATGATCTGGGGAATCGATTGGAGTCGAGAAAAGCGCAAAATTTTCAGTAGTTTTTAAGTTACGATTTTTTTTTAATTTTTTGCATTTGTTTACAATTTACTCAAAAACTATTAATCGGGGAACAATAGTCTTAAAAAAACAGATTACAAAAAAAAAACTTTCCAACGATAATAAACGTAATAGAGTTACGTCTAATAGTTCAAGAGTTATTGTTTGATGAATGTCAAAAACATATTGAAATATTCAGTCACTTTTCAAAAGTTCATTGCGGCAAAACTTTTTTAAAAAGTGGAACTATATTAACGTTGACCTATGTAAAATGATCTGGGGAATCGATTGGAGTCGAGAAAAGCGCAAAATTTTCAGTAGTTTTTGAGTTACGATTTTTTTTTGCATTTGTTTACAATTTTCTTGAAAACTATTAATCGGAGAACAATGGCCTTTTCTGAGAAAAATAAGTTATCAAAAAAAAATCTTTCGCTGAGTATTTTATTAAAAGAAAAATATAAAAATTACGACTAAAATTATGTAACAAAATTAATAAAGATGCAAGCGTTTGCTCGTTAAAAATCTGTGTAGAAAATGATAAACGTGTTAAGTTGAAATATCGAATAATACGAAAACGAAGGAGAAAAAAAACGTAACTGAAGTCGTTTATCGTTCGAGCGAAAAAAATTCGTGATTTATCTTATAACTATAACAAATTTCTAATTTTGAGGAAAATCCTAGACTTGGCTCTCGTAAATTAAAAATAAATAAATAAACAACCTAAAGTGACTCAATAACATTAACAACAACAATAATTAAATTCGATTGAGTGAACTTTGTCGATTTTATGAACACCTCTGGTTTTATTTGAATTTTAATTGAACGCCTAGTATTTACATTTTACCTAACAAATCATAATTTACTACTTAGCATTAATTAGTTTATCTAGTATATACAATATTTTGCTTAGAAAATAGTTTATTACTATTTTTTCTTCTTTTGTGTATGTTCAGTTTTTTCTAAGACATTTGAGCTATTTATTTCAATTTCAACCAAATGAAACCGTGAAAGCATTTACGACCACCTTGTCAACACGCGTCAAAGATGTTTTTGTGACCATTTATCTTTTTTTTAGTTTTAACGCCTTTGAACCGTAAAATAAAAAAAAACAATTCCCAATTGGTGTCACATTTACCCCGAAATATCAGTCGCTGAACTGTTAACCTTTTTCTGTCAACACCGAAAGCTAAATAACACAGTCAGTATTGACTTTGCGATATTTCCCCAAAACCAATGATGTTGTTCTCGTATGGTTGATCTAAATTGCATCCTGCGGAAGATAGAAGAAGAATGCAAATCAGCCGCTCCCAAGTGCGGCAAATTGGCAAAGCTTGTCGCCGCCCCCGTGCGGAATCGGGTCCGAAACCGCGTTTGTTTATTGTCCGAAAAGAGAGGGGAACAGCTCCAAAGGCCAGCGTTCCCCTAGTTTATTTCACGGCGAGAGAGCTTCACTTCACCTTCTCTCTATTCATCCAAACGAGTCGCTTTCAGTAGTCTTTCGGACGGCATGCGAAGAGAAAGCTCCGCTCGCAGCGGCTTCAGCCGTCCACACACGTGTGCAATATCGCGTCAAGTGCAGTGATGTAACGGTCCAGGTGCAATAGTGCAGTGCAAAAATGAAGTATTTCAGCACGGGACACAAGGAGTCCTACACTTTGATCGCGCGCAAGAGACACGTGAAGAAACTGTAAGTGAAACGATGCAGTTTCCTCATTTTGTGCGTGCTAATCAGGCCGCTGCGATTGGGGAGAAAGCTGACAAATTTTCTTATCAGATGGCCGAATGATTGATCGGGTGTGCAGAACCGTGCGAGATTTTTTCTAAACACCGACTGACAAGTCTTCGACGATAAAAGTACAGTTGGATGTAGTTTTATTGTCCGCGTTTCGTCGAGACGACATTACAAACGCATTGTAGACATTTTTCAAACATCAATCATCACTTTCGGCCAAAGAAATATTAACACACGGCGGATCAGATAAGGCGTTTAATTTCCGATTTTTTTTTTCAAAATTTTTTACAACGTGCGTCATAGAAATTATATTTCCAGTGAGTGCCTGGCATTTATTGCAAAATTCCTAAAGCTTGCGTTATTCGGTTTTGCATTAATGCGAGAGTTGTGAAAATGAAATTAAAAACGGAATCGCAAGAATTTATTAGGCGCTGTTTAGCGTTTAGCTTCCGATATTTTACCACAGGGATGGGTTTTGACAATTCTAATTAACAATAGGTTATAATGTCCGAAAATCTCGCAAATGACTTGAGTTTTTAGCTTCAAAAACATGTGAAGTGGTCTGGAAAGGCAATGTGGGAATTTTTGATCAAATTTTTGAAAATAATTGGACTTTTACGATCAAAATGCATATTTTCTGCTAGAATTAGGCGGTTTTTTGGCCTCATTTGCGACGATATTTTGCTAAGTACTGCTATGATCAAGAATAATGACACCCCTACCAAAAGGGGTGGATTGCAAAAATCCTACTAAAATCTTTTTAGGCCATAAATTTCAACAAACAGGTCCAGCTAGGGTAAATTTTTACTTTAGCTACTTCTGGATTTTTGAAAATTTTTTTTTTGCATTTTGCTTTAAAAAGCCTCTAGATCAAAGATATGACCATGAAAGTTTGTGCAAATGCCCCGTTTTCGAAAAATTCGACTTTGAATGACCTTGACCTAGACTTTTTAAATTTTATTAACACTCTAATAAATGATATTAGCCGTAAATATAACTATAAATGAGGCAAGGCGCCTACAGATGATAGCCCACAGGCTGGGGCTTCGCCCCAGCGACCTAAAAATAAACATACCCCACGGACGATTAAACTCGAAAATGTTGAACTCGAAACGTGGAATAGTGATTTTTATGGAGCTACAGCGCGTACAGGTCGTAGGGTACAGGCTGGGGCTTCGCCCCAGCAAACTAAAAATAAACATACCCCACGAACAATTAAACTCGAAACCGTGGAACTCGAAACGTGGAATAGTGGTTTTTATGGAACTATGTTGCGCGTGGCTGGGGCTTCGCCCCAGTTAACTAAAAGGAAACATACCCCACGACCAATTAAACTCGAAAACGTGGAACTCGACACGTGGAATAGTGTTTTTTATGGAGCTAGGGTGCCGTACAGTTCGTGGCAGGAGGCTGGGGCTGCGCCCCAGCTAACTAAAAGGAAATATACACCACGATTGGTAAATTAACCTCAAGAACGTAGCACTCACAAAAAAATACCTTGTTCACCACTAGTAAGTAAAATAGTAATGGAGTGGTGTTATTGGTAAATTGCATGAAGGGAAATGCCGGAATGCAACAACGCATCCCCACTTCCGTCAATCAGCCAATCAGAGCACAGAGACATAAATTCAAATTGCAAAATATGAAAAAATACACCTATTTTTTAATGAACAAGGTATAATACGTCATTTAAATTCATTCTGGGAATACCCGAAGGTGTTATAATCATAACAAACACGCAGGTGCGATTCTTACCTGTTGAAGCTAAACAATAACAACCAATCAGAAATAAGCACACGCAACGCATGCACACCCTGGTGGCGAACGTTGTATCCCTTAAAATCAACAAAAATGGCGATTCAAGTGAAATGAGTGAAAATAAAAATTATTTTTGTAATGTTATTTTCAATTTGCACAAGAAAATTCATAGTGTACGGTCATCAGGGCACTCAGAGGAATCGTTTGGCGTAAGTTTCAGCTTGAAAATCCAGAAGTAGTTAAAGTAAAAAATTACCCCAGCTAGTTTATAAATTAGCCAAACCTACACATTAACTCTATCACAACGAAATGATTTGTGGCAGTAGTTTAGGGGTGTCATTCTTTTTAATCGTGACTGTACGCAGTTAAATGCGTTTCTGGATGTCACAAAACGACATAATTTTAGAACTTTTTCTAATTCTGGTTTATTTTTGACGAGGTTTCACTAACCATTTGCATTTTTGTTTGAAAAATGTACTGAAAACACGGAAATGTAATGTTTTTTATATCTATTTTTTCGGAATAATTCCTACTGAACAATCAGTGATCACAAGTCTTTTTTTTCATAATAAGTTTTATCGTTTTGTTCGTTTTCTCTCTTTAGATCGAAAATATATAAAAAAGACACATTTTCTGATAGTGTTTTTTTGGCTAATTTTTGAAGTACTTAGTTAAATTCGTTTTTGGATGTCACATAGGCGACTGAGTTTTGGGAATTTATCGAATTTTCTATTTATGTTTGAAAATTTACTAATCAATTACATTTTTGGTTGAAAAATGTACGAAATTTAAATAATTTTTCATTATTTTATTAATTCCTATTAAAAATTCAGTGAGATCGAGCTATTTTCTTTCATAATTGCTTTTATCGTATTTTTTTTCTCGTTTTCAAGTCGTACTTTTTAATAAAAGACACGTTTTCGGTGGATTTTTGGCTTATTTTTGACGAACTTTTGCTTTCAGCTCTTTTTATTTTTCATAATTAGTTTAATCTGTTTTTTTCGTTTTTTATTCGTCCTTTAACTAAATCGAAAATATACAAAAAAGATACATTATTTGAAACAATTTGACGTTTTTTTGGCCTAATTTGATGAACTTTTGTAAAGTACATAGTTAAATGCGTTTCTTGGAGGTCACAGAAGTGACTCAATTTCGGAAATTTTTCGAATTTTTTAATTTATTCTTGATGAAATTTTACTAACGTATTGTATTTTTGGTTGAAAAATGTACTGAATTTAATTTCTACTGAAAATTCATTGATCTCGAGCCTTTTTTTATTAATAACGAGTTTAATCTTTTTTTCGATTTCTATTCGTTCTTTTATTAGATCGAAAATAAACAAAAAATATACATTTTTTGATACAATTCGGGTGTTTTTGGTTTATTTTTGACAAACTTTTGCGAAATACGTAGTTAAAAGCATTTCTGGATGTCACAAAAGCGACTCAATTTTGGGAATTTTTCGAATTTTTCAGATTATTTTTGACGAAAGTTCACTAACCAATTGCCTTTTCTGCTTAAAAAAGGTACTAAAAACACACCAAAATTTAAAATTAAATGTAATTCCTACTGAAAATTTAGTGATTCAAACTTTTCTTTCATAATTAGTTTCTTCTTCTTTTTTCGTTTTTTAACTCGTACTTATTTTAAATCGAAAACGTGCAAAATGACATAATTTCTAATACAATTCGTTGTTTTTTTGGTTTATTTTTGACGAACTTTTGAAGTACGTAGTATAATGCGTTTTTGGAGGTCACAGAAGAGACTCAACTTCGGAATTTTTTTTAATTTTCGGTTTATTTTTGATGAAATTTTACTAACGTATTGGTTAAAAAATGTACTGAATTTAATTTCTACTGATAATTTTGTGATCTCTGAGTCTTTTTTTATTCATAATTAGTTTTACTTTTTTTTGTTTTCTACTCGTACGTTTTTATTTTTTTCTTTTAATTTTTTTCGAAAACATGTAACATAGACATGCATTTTTTGCTACCATTGAGGGTTTTTTGGCAAAGAACGTAGTTAAATGCGTTTTTGGATGTTACGAAAACTACTCAATTTTGGGAAATTTTCGGTTTATTTTTGACGAAATTTCACTAACCAATTGTATTTTGGGTTGAAAACACGAAAATGTATTGATTTTTATTATTTGAACAATTTAGTTTCTACTGAAAATTCAATGATTTGTAGCCCTTTTCTTTTATAATTAGTTTCGTTTTATTAATCGTTTTATACTCAAACTTTTTTAGATAGAAAGCATGCATAAAGACACATTTTCTAACACAATTTGGTGTTTTTTTGGCTTATTTTTAAGGAATTTTTGTGTAATAACTAGTTAATTGCGTTTTTGGATGTCACAAATGCGACAAAATCATTTCATTTTTGATTTACCTTTGTGAATTTTTCTATTTTTTATGCTTATGTTTGACGAAATTTTATGAACCAATCGTATTTTTATATGCACAAAAATTTAGTAATTTATTATTATCTTACTGACAATTCAGTGATCTCGAGCCCTGTTTTTTCATAATTATATTCTTCGTTTTTTTTTCGTGTTCTGTTGGTACTACTATTCCACTACGTGGTGTGTTTACTAGATGCATAATTGATAGTTTAAGAAACGAGTTTTGTCCAATCATTTCCACTTTGCATTGACTTTTTGTGTTTATTTTGTGGCAAAACGTTGGTTGCCACTGTAAAAAATTATCATTAGCACTCGAGCAAGTGCTCGGAATGGCGTTTTTACTGTTTGCGTTAGTGTTTCAGTTTTTGTAACGTTTCGATTTAGTGCATTTCCGCGATACGTGAAAGCGGAGGAGAATCGGCGCTGAAAACCGTGCAAAAATCCTCTCGTTTATTAATAGTGCTACGGATTAGCGTTTTTAATCTCGTATCTGCGTGTTAAATAGACTGCTTCTGCTTCAGGGCGGCAATAAATCTCCTGCACCGTGTAAGAATCAGTTGCATAATTACACAGTTTCCGCAGTTTCACTGCACCCACAATAATATTAAATTAATGATAACAATTATGAGTTTCGAAGTGAAGACGTTAATCACTTTCGTTATCGATGCGAAAACTGAAAAAAGGCTAAATACGAGTCAAGGCCTCGGGAAATTTCTTGTAATTGGTGTAAACAGTTTGTGTATCTATTTCCGGCGGATAAGGTCACTGCGATGACAAATTGTGTGTCGATTAGCATTTCGGTGTAAAGTCTGACCGATAAATGGTAAGTAAATCCGGGACGCGGATTAATTCCGGAGAAATGTGAGTGGCATCTGTCATGCGACTGTTTGATTGTTGAGAGAGTAGAACAATTCCGGTCGATTTTCTAGGCGAAACACGAGTAATTTGACTTTTTGTTTTGTGGCCTCTTTGAGATGCCGTCGATTTCTCTCAACTCACAATAAAAAAAATAACAAAAAAAATGTTTTTTTTAGAAAAAAGCTATTTAAAAGATGCACCAAAAAGAAAAAAATTATTTTTTTCTATCAAATTTGGAATAAAAGTTTTGGGATCAGTGTTCAATTTAAGAAAATAATTCTGTAATGCCGTATAGTTATGACCAATGACCGTTCCCAAAGCTTTTATGAATTTTAAAATCCTAATTTGTAAGCAAAAATATTCTCCTCTGATGGAAAAACATTATTTTTTACTTTTTAGTGCATCTTTTAAATAAAAGTTTTTTTCTAAATTTTTTATTTATTGCTTTTTAGTCTTTACTTATTCTAAACGTCTTTTTCTCTGAGATTTAGTTTCGACGTATTATTGTAACACCATTATTTTGCTGATTTGTGCAAACTTGTTTAGTGGTATGTGTTAGAAAAGCGTTTTTTTGACATAAATGTTAAATTAATATGATCTTGATGAATTTTTATTGGTGGATAGTACTTGCTTAAAGGAAAATTTTGACTAAGTTATTGGTTTATTCGAATTATTTGCATAATTTTGACTCGATTTTCGCAAAATTTTACTCATAAGTATATAGCTAATAAGTAAAAAAGCAATAAATAGTTTTAGATCAATTTATATTTTTTAATTATTTTGTAGTACTTGTATTTTTGGTAGATTGGACAAACAAAAAGGACCATATTTCGTCAAATATCTTAAAAATTACGCATCGTAGAACAAAAATTAAAACAAATTTGGAATCCGTGGATATTTTTACGTCAATTTAGATACTTTTTACATAAATTTTTGATTACACTGTAATATGGATGACTTTTTTATTGATAGATGAGCATAAAAATTTTGACCAAGTTGGTTTATTCGGATTATTGGCACAATTTTGACTTCATTAAAAAAAAATTGTTTATAAATAAATTACTAACAAGTAAAAAAGGCTATAAGTAGTTTTTGAACAATTTCTATTATTATTTTTATGTTGTATTTATTTTTGGAAGATTGTTTTTTTAGAAAAAAGCTTTTATTTAAAAGATGCCCTAAAAAGTAAAAAATTATGTTTTTCTATCAGAGAATATTTTTGCTTACAAATTATGATTTTAAAATATATAAAAGCCTATATAAATTTTAAAATCCTAATTTGTTAGCGAAAATATTCTCCTCTGATAGAAAAACATTATTTTTTACTTTTTAGTGCATCTTTTAAATAAAAACTTAAAAAAACATTTTTTTAAATTTTTTCAATTATTGTTTTTTAGTCCGTATTTATTCTAAACGTCTTTTATTCTGAGAGTTAGTTTCGCCATATTATTGTAACACCATTATTTTGGTAATTTGTGCAAACTTGTTTAGTGGTATGTGTTAGAAAACAGCTGTTAGCATTAAAAAAACATCCTAACCTCTGTTCTGTATCTATACTCTATCGTTCAACATAAATGAATTAAAAAAATAGCGACATTGGTTTAACGAAACAATAAAAATGATCAGGTATTAATATATTGCCCAATGACCAAGATACCGTTAATGTTGGTATAAGTTACGGTATGTACACATCGAAAATACACATCGAAAACCTATTTGTAAAATTTCAAAACCCCATTTAACCCTTTTAGGGGGTAATTACTTGCATTGTCACGCAGATTACGTAAGTGTGCAAAATTTCAATTCATTGGGACAACGGGAACTTTTTCAAATTTGGCTCCAAAAATATGAAACAGACAGACAGACAACAAAGCAAGTTAAATAAAAGCTTTTATAAGGTACTCAGGTTTTCGCCGCGGATTCGATGTCGCATGCGGAAAATAAATAGATTGATTTCTACTTTGATAATTCTTTAGAAATTTCAAAATAACGTATTTACATATGATAAAAATAGACCAAAAATCGTTGAAACGTTCAGTAATCGCCGGTGTTTCTCGATGTAAATTTGCTAGTCGGTGTGTTTATCTGTTTACCAAAGCATAAATGTAAGTAGATGAGGGTGAATATTAAATATGCATGCTTGAAGTCGCTAAGAAAATAGAGTGAAAGTTATTTACGCTACTGAGGAATTCGCCGCAATAATTATTACTCCGTCAAGTCGTCAGTTCATGAGCCTACAAATTAAATAATTAGAGGTGTTATTCACAGCTCCCCGTAATAATTATTTCGGATCTTCTCGCATCAATCATGTCTAACAAAGAGCACAGTTTAGCGCATTTAATCGTCGAGAAACTCACACAATTGTCGAATTCCTCCACTCGGTTTGGTGGCCTTTTTTCGTGCAAAATCTCCCCTAGTTTAAATCCAGTCCGCATTCAAATTTATTTTAATTCATGCGAAGACGTTGCGTCTCATAACCGATTTTT
This sequence comes from Tribolium castaneum, assembly GCF_031307605.1. Classification (NCBI taxonomy): domain Eukaryota; kingdom Metazoa; phylum Arthropoda; class Insecta; order Coleoptera; family Tenebrionidae; genus Tribolium; species Tribolium castaneum. The sequence goes on along the minus strand of NC_087399.1, from coordinate 7,436,770 downwards.
GGTCATGACGTTAATTATGTCATTGTGTGTTTGAAAACAAGTTTCTTTTTACGGCGATCGACACGGTTTGTACAAATTTATTAATTAAGACAATTTCGTACTCTTGCCACTTTCACGCGAATTATTCGGGAGGCAGGCAATTAAGCTTCTTGCCTTTTTCATGGAAATGTGGAACGATACTCTGGAGCCTTTGTTGGCTTTATTTCGGGCCCGTTTGCATACATTTTCGTGTGGGAGCGGATATTTGGGTTTAACTTGAGAACGGAGGAAATTACCGGCTTTTATTAACGCAACAAGTCCGCCGAAGACAGGAAATCAAAAGAGTATTGTTTGGATAAGTACTAATTCGGTACCAAATAATAATTAAGCGGGCTGGCTGGGAAATCTGCGTTATCAATACGTATGACTCATAAATATCTCACGTTACGATAAGAGAATTCTCGTAAACTGACCTCAAAATTATGCAACAAACTTGGCAAAAGACGTAAAAGCGAGCGCCTTTGTTGGCGCACAAACGTAAAGATTCAATATTTAAATTCTACGTTTAAAATAGCCGAATTGTTTCAGTCAGCACCGTGGCGGTAAAAATAGAAGATCTAAGCCACGAGATCATGCAAATGCTGTTTCAAATCTACATCTTTAATAATAGATCACTGACATGCTGAGCTTTTGTTGAATGCGAAATTTTAATCACTTCCAGTTTTTTTTCAACGTTGTTGATATCATCTTACAAGGAAGATACGTCGTGCATGTGTGAAATGTGGATTTATCTCGTTTGCGGCAAAACGCCGAGGAAATGTTAAGCAAATATCGCAAGTCCGTTTTTTGTCGCTTTTTTTTTTAGTTAGAACTTATCTGTGTCAATAAACGGCATGAGAATGCAGAAATGGGAAAAAATGCGAAATCATGGCTTGATAGGTTTTCGATGATTGTTCGTGACGTTTCGTTTCATTTTTGAAATTTGATCAAAACTTTTGTGTTGGAAATAGAGAGAAAAGCTTTTCTATAAAAATATTTGTCATAGAACAACAGAGTTGAGATGAAATTTAACCTTAAACTACGGATATCTAAAGGTTAGGATACGAAACCACGTACAAATAAAACGGTCCCGTCTTCGATGGCCTTTGGTGGAGAGCGCAGTTGTTAAGTTTTCAAAAAAATGTTGTATTTGTATAATTGTTAACAGACAAACAAAAAAATTCAAAATAATAAGTCACAAACATAATGCAAAAAATAAATGTTATCGTAAACTGAATTTAAAACTTTTACAAATTTGCACTCTGTCTTATATTTTTCAAAACGCTGCAAATACGGTTACAATTGCAAGAAAAATGTAGGAATGAAAGTTGTAGAGAATTAAATTTCTCACAAAAAAGTCCGCGAGACCATATCTTTATTTTCAACCATTTAGGCCCCAAAATCGTTCAAAGATGCTTAAGCGACGCATTTGCTTCATTTCGCCAGTGGTCAAGTATTGCAAAGTTAATTTATACCTAAACCGTTGAAGATAAAAATATGGTGTCGCGGACTTTTTTGTAGAAAATTTAATTCTCTACAATTTTGTTCTTTACACATTTTTTGTATCTTCCACCGTATTTACAGCGTTCGCAAAAATATAAGATGGAACGCAAATTGATAATTCTTTGCGCACCGTCGCATATTTATCAAAACGCTGGGAATACGGTTGAAGATACAAAAAAAGTGTAAGGAAGAAAGGTGTGGAGAATTAAATTTCCTATAAAACAGTCCAGACTCATATTTTTATCTTCTATAATTTAAGTGTAAATTAGCTTTCCGTTACTTGACCACCGCTTGAGCGTCTTTGAACATTTTTAGGGCATAAACCGTTAACAATAGAGATATGGTCCTGCGGACTTTTTTAAAGAAAGACTAATACTCTACAATTTTTTTTCCAACATTTTTCCTGTATCTCTAACCGTATTCACAGCGTTTTGATAAATAAGGGACGAAGCGCAAATTTTAAATATTTTTTTCTCATGTTTCTTATAAAATTTTGGTCAGTTTTTTTTTTCAGTGTGATAAGAGTGCAAAGCTCAACATTTACCTGAAATTTTTTCAAGTAATTAGTAAATTAGTTGGATGTCATATAACGCTTGAAGCGCCCTCCAAATCCCAGTGGCATTTCTTGCCAACTAAACTTTGCTTGTTTTCTTAATACTGAGTTCACTTTTCCTTGTATTTTATTTTTAGTTTCTGTACCAAACTCTTTACTTATTACCAACAGTTTTCTGTGGAATTTACCTTTTTGTTGTCTTGATTTGTGTCAGAAACTTAATAAAAAACCAGATTTTATTTCTTGCTGTATGTAGGGATTACATTGTAAGTTAGCGCATTTATCCCGCGGTTTTGAGCCGGGCTTTGCTATTAATTATGGCTAGTTTTCGCATGTTTCCACCCACGTAACTGTCACTGATGACAACTTAACCGTCATTTGGAATTAATAGCAATTCGCTGTGGCAAAAATTCGATAAAACTAGTGTTGAATAACACAATTAGGATGGAATTGATGTCATCTGTTACGTTTTGCAAAATTACGCACTCTCCATCATGACGCTCGATAAATATTGTGTTGAACAGCCACTCCATCATGTTTTTCTCTCATTTACCATCGCTTCTGTTTTATGACCCTTGTCTAAAATTCAATTTATAAAAGATACGAGAGCAGATTAATTAATTTTAAATTAAGTGTGCACCTAAATAGAACTTTTAATACGAATACAGCTTTAATTAAAGCCAAAACTTCCAACTTGATAATTGTAAAACTGGGGCGAACAGCACCGCACGAATTTATTTATTATTTTTATTGCGAAAGCCAATTAAAATAATTGGTCGAAAGGCAACACTTGCCACACTGAAGCTATGAATTTTTCATTGGGGGTCATTTTGTAATAAAGGAAGCGTGCCATACGTTTTTACATAAGAGTTTGTGCAGTTCAGGCGGCGACATTTTTAAATCGGCGCTGACCTGTATCCGAATCGGATTACTTCCGGTTCCATTAGCGTCGCGACCTTTACGTTTCCGACATGATGTGATTGCGGTCGACGTTTCCCCTTTCTTCCACGAACTCCAGCCAAAATGATAACACTGCCAATTGATTTTTTAAGCCAGAGACTGTTTTTTCCTCTTTCTTATTCATATTTCCGCCAGACTTATGAAACGCGATTCGTAAGTAAAGTTACCGTTGGGGGCGCCACTGAGCTAGGTCGAAAACAGTAACCATAAATGGCGGGAAAATGTTTATTCGGATATTTTGAGCGTTGTACGAATTTTGGGGCTTCACAATTATTACATTGCCTATGCGGAATGATTATTGCATCTTTGATGCAAGAAACTTATGTTAACAAATGAGAGATGACGAGGAAAACACGAAAAACGAATGACTGTTTGGTTCACTTTCTTTATTGGAAAATTATTACAAAGACATTGAAAAGCCTACCTTTTGGCATAATTTACGTTTAAGTGTATTATAGCAGTTGTTAATCTTTATTGTAGTTTTGTTGATTTACCGAAGTATTTCATGATTTTATCAGTGGAAAAAATTCTAACCTAAAATTCACAAACTTCACTAATTTATTGGTTTTTTGAACCCAGTTTTGTGTTCGCTGTGATCCATTACTACAGTCTTTAATTAGACAACTGTTTGATAACACTTTGTAATGAAAATTTTAATCTTTTTCACTTTTTATCCACTTTCAAATTACATCAATAAACACTTTATACCACGAAAAACAGCAGAACCAAAGTCAAAGCTAGTATTTACCACCACGTACTTTTAAAGTGATTCTCTCTAATGTAAGCAATTAACACTATACACGCAAAATTGTTAAACAATTTATTAGATGTCAATTAAATGTGGAATTACGAAAATTTCGTTACTGTTTTCGACATAGTTCAAAAGTCGTCACCAGAGGGCGTCTAGTTAATTTTATTTCCGAATACTTGTGCGAGTCGGGTGACGTACAGTCTCGATCAAAAAGAATGACACCCCTGTCAACAAATCTCTTAGGTCATAAATTTCAACAAACCCAGCTAGTTTACACAATATCTGGCTAGTTTATAGACTAGCCAAAAGATTTGTGGCTGCGGTTCTAGGAGTGTCATTCTTTTTGGTCGTGACTGTACGTCGCCGGATGGAGCAAGCGATTGAAGTAATCAGAGACATGTTTTTTGGTCTGATGGCCTGTCAGCGGGATTTTTTCCCTGTTTGTGTGTTTAACTGAGATGTGACAGTGACAGGGCCTCTCCTCAGTTCAAGCTTTTGAGAAACAATCAGAACACACACATACGCTTCATTTCATTGTAATTTATTCAAACTCAACATGGTCTGTGTCATTTACGACACGTTCCGCTTTTAGGGGTTGGGAGATTTTGTTTACTTGAACAAACAGGTTTTTCTCATTTTACATTCTCGGGCTTTCACTGATGTGTGTTTTTTTGATGTTTGACCCACTTGTGCTTTATGGCAGTTTGTTGAAAACATGCTTGTTAATGGTTGATGTAACAAGCGGTAATAAAAATATTAATAAGGTTGGTTTTAAGAAGGCATTAATATTTGTGTAGGTTTTGAATTATGGAAGTAAATTACATAAAATTGGCTGAATGCGGTCTGGGATTTAAAATGCGTGAGAGATTTGCTAGGACGGCGTAGTTAACCGGAGTTACCTTGTATGGCGCACACGCACACAGGAGCTGATTTAGGCAAAAATGGCCCTGATGGTCGTTACTTACTTTCTTCATGTACCATACAGTGCCTCCATCAATTAATTAATCGCACAATCAGCACTTTCGACGTCACTTTCCTTTGTGTGCAGTCATTACATGAAATAAAATCGCCAATAATTTCATTAGTACCACTTCGCCTCAACCAGGAACCCGTCCTCTCCATTGTATCAAAGACACGACATCAGTTAGATATCTTGTCGAGTCATTATACTAATTTTTCTAAATCACCATGCGCATTGCTGTGGGGGATGCAAGCGCCATATGTCATCATATGAGTCACACGCGTTGCATAATCGCTGACCGGAAGTCCGGATAACATCTTTATGGTCATTTATGGTAATGGAGATAACTGAACTGGATGTTTGTTTGTTCCAGGCGCCAGCATCAGAGCAACACGACATGGCACGGAACGACAACCGCTCTGACGGGGGTGCAACAGCCCCCCATCAGGCAGAGCCCGGATAGGCTCAAAGGCACGACCTGCGACCTATTCGAGCTCTTAGAAAAAGCCCAAAGTTCCAGATTAGATGACCAAAGATGCGTATTACCAGCCTACTTCAACCAGGTCAGTGTTAGAACCATAAAACTGCAGTCGCTAATATCCAAAACCAATAAATGAATAAAAGATTTATCAAAGTAGTAAATTCGGCAATAAATGATATCCGACAAGATGGCAAAGAAAAGAGCAACAAATGAAAAAAAAATATTTTCAAAAAAATTAAAGAAAAAAAAATTTATCATTTTTATGCTTAGCAGAACTTTTTTTATCACCATGCGAAAGTTGGTATGACACTTTTGAAACATCCTGTATAAAACAATATGTACAAAATACAGGATGTTTCCTTCAATTTTACGAGGCCTGCGCCTAATGTACGTACTAGATAAAAAATACACATTTAATTATTTAATTTTTGGAAACCCATGACAGTAGTTGTCAGGCTAATGACTGTTTCATTAATAGTCGTATATTTCAGTTTTTCACAAACGATTATCATGTCTTTCATCAACAGACGGCGTGAATATAATTTTAATCTATTTATCTTAATAACTAACTAACTAAAAACGTTTTTTTAAATGGGTGAACAAACTACAAAAGTTTATCCAATTTTTCAAAGTTTGTGATCGAGTTCGTATCGGAATATGTATTATTGGTTGCATTTTCCAGGCGTAGGCCCCGTAAAAATATGTTAAATACCTTGTATATAAAAAAATCAAATATGTTTTTGTAAATGTATATTATTCCAGTCTAATCTAGTAATAACAAATTAATTTAATGTTTTGTGTTAATTCCAATTAAATTAAAATTCAAATTAAAATAATATTGTTTTCGCAATAAGCTTTCATTCTGCAGATTATTGTTTTCGTTCTCTGCAATCATTTTTATGCAAACACTTTGCCCTAAAATCATAAACTAGGATATTAACGAAAAAAAGGACAAGATGGTAAAATGCTGCTTCCTTGGTTAAATTAAGACAAATGGTATGTTCACTATTACTAGGAGTTTTGACGTAATAAAACGTTTTTTAATAAAAAAAAAAATTTATGAAAATTTTCCGAATAAAAAAAAGGTTTTGTCGTTGGTTCTGGCAAACCTCCCACGAAGAAAACTTTCTTGGTATTAGCAGGAAGAAAAATGGAAGGTTAAAGGACAACACGTTCTAGTGTGTTTCTAAGCCGACAGATGGCGCGGAATTTATTTTTCTATTATTTTTTAACCATTTACTTTTTACGAAAACTAAAAAAGTTTTGAACATAAAGTCTTAATTAAATTGGAGCCAAGGTAATCTTTTTTTTAACAAAGGTATTTTATTTATTATTATATTCATACTGATATCATTTCCGACTAATTGAGAGGAACAACTGAAAATGCATAAAACTAAATTTGTTCAAAACTCGTAACAGTTCTCAGGTAATCCTAGAAATTATTTATCTTCATGTAATTAATTTGATTATCTGACCTTGCAGAACAAATCAAAAGTGTGTCTTGAATAATAAACATCTATACGATTTTTTTTTCAACAACATGTTTTGCGTTAAGTATTTATTTAAACAAATCATAAAATAACTTTTTATGAAACACAGTTAAAACGTAAAATTTTTACTTGTGCTTCAATTCACAAAAAAATTTTCTTTCGTTCTTATTAGAATGCAGCTGAAAAATGAGACATCAAGACAAAAGTCAAAATTTTGATGTCTCGTACTAAAAAAGCTACGGAAACTCAGTTAAATTATTTAATTTTGTAATTTTTTAAAAGCCGTTATTTAACTTGCTTTGTTGTCTGTCTGTCTGTTTCATGTCCGAATGAATTGAAATTTTGCGTACTTACGTAAATTCAATTCCATATACTTAATTACCATCTAAAGGGGTTAAATGGGGTTTTAATATTCTTCTTTGATAGAATTTTTTTTATATATTTTTTGCGTTAATGGAATTTGCAAGAAAAGCATTGCCTAAAAAATTAACTAAAAATCTCGAGTAGAATTTATCTTGGAAGTAACACCAATGAGTAAAAGTAGTTGCTATTTACTAGATTTGGTGGTAAGTTGGCCGCACTATTTTCGTATTTTTACTACGCGCTGCCAACCTTTAAACTCGTTTTACTGTACCTATTTCCAGTGGATCTGTCCTAATCTGACAATAAATATCCAGTTTTATATGCGAGTTTTTGTGACGTTTATTGTGGAGGATTTATCATCGGTAGTGGCGTAAGCCACTCATTTCTCTCTCGGGCTTCAAATAAATAGTTAATCTAGTGTGCCCTGGTTGTAAAAACACGTCGATTAATCATCCACGTTTTTGTATGTTTTCATATTAAATGCCTGTAGCACTTAATGTGGCGTTTGTTGCATAATATTCGAATGCTTCAATCGGATATTTGTTTCCACAGTTGTGTCAATATTTACGCCTAAAATAAACCTTGTCATTTTGTGTATATTTGGTTGTCTAACCAACGTCGGGCCTTCCCCCAATTCCTTATTCCCCGCACGCGTTGATTAATCAACCCCATCCAGCCCGCCAACTTTCTAATTAGAAAAATTAATCACACAATCCTCGAATGGAAATGAAACTGAATGAAATCGATGAATATTAATTGCGACTCGCCTACTGCCTTTATTAAAATTTTTGCAACCTACATGTGTAATGGCAGCAGGGGGCGCCACTTGTTTCTTTTTGTGTTTTTTTACAACGATGGTCTTAATTACACGACACGCGACATTTAACTGTCTAATTCGTTGCGATCAAGTCAAGGTTGTGCTACATTTTTACTTGGTTTATGTTTGTAATTGCTGCACCGGCCCACACCGCGCCTTTTTTGGTCGTCCCTGTGTAATTTTCGTCGGTTTACATGAAATTGCATCGAAAATGGGTCGGGGCTGACGTGGGCCAGCCACCAAGTGAATTATGAAAGAATTGAAGAGTTCGATTTTTTGCTGTCGCAATATAATGGACGAGGAAGTGATTGTTTTGTTTTGTAAAATAGATTAACTAGACGAGTAGGAGGCACGGACCTTTTAGAGACCTCCATTAACATGATGTAATTGTTGTTGACTTATTAATGAAAAAAATTGATAAACTAATTAGGTTGTAATTTCCGGGTGTCAAAATAATGGCGGCTGGAGGAGAGGTCATGGCGAAAATGGCGGCTGGAGGGGAAGCTCCAGTCATGCCAATTATTAGATTAGATCAAACAATAAACATCGGAATTCCAGCAATGATGGGCATCAAGAGAGTCATGCTCGGCGCGCATTTGTCGGTTTAGGGACCAATAAACATTATTTTAATGTCCTAGTTTAATTAAAGAATTGGGGGAATGCCGGGTTTCTCAACCGTTGGTTTTTTAAGCAATCAAAATCACGTTCGGTATCAATCATCCCTTCCTCCGCCACACGAAGGGAGATCTATCGTGATTATCTCGGTGATTTATACAGGGACTCGCGGGAAAATGACGAACGCCTACGCGCACACAACTTTTGTTCTGTGAATGAGTTGTTAAGTAATTAATGTTTTGTAATCAAGGTTAGTAATTGCGAGGGAATGTTGACACGCATTTCATGTTGTTCGCGCAGAGAGGGGTGCCTTTTTAATCGTGCGTTGTCTCAAGCAGCGTCTTACAACAAGTTATTATTTATTTATCTAATGACAGCTGTCGCTTTTGTTGCCACATTCGTTACATAAAAAAATTCTCGACTCGGCGCGTACATACCGAATTTTTTCTTCCTAGAAGTTTGAATCGCCGCAGGGTCACAAGCCTCGAACTCCTTCTTCATCTATGTTGTACACACGCAGTCGTTATTTGAGAATTATGATGCTTCGGACAGTTATCACCGCGTTAATAAACTTGAAATGTCGTCGTAGATTTTGAAAAACCTTTCCCGGAATCGAAAATAATTAAACCGAGCGATAAATAATCCAGGATGGGAAAAACATAAATCCGGGAGAAATACGTGGGTGTTAGTCGGGAAAATTTATTAACGTAATGTGCGGCTCGGAAAAGTCCCTCGAATGTGTGGGAACTGGAAAAGCATTAAATTATGAGTGCTTGCTGTTTATGGACCCAAGAACATTTTAATTCGGGAAGTGCACCGTCGAAGCCCCGGGGAAAACGCGAAGTTGGGAAGTTTTTCAAACCGATAAATCGTTCAGGCTGGCATATCACGCCTGGAAGTTATGCAACTAATAAAACACCGGGCGGGGGTATGCAGCCAGGAATACACGATCGGTATTACAGACGGGTTGTTTGATTCGTGCCGCCGCTAATAGAGGGCGATACGATACGGGATATCAAAGTCGACCGCGATTTGCATTTCTATTCCGTAAATATTTGTCCGATCAACTTTCGATTTTTTTGAAAGGAAAAGTGAAAGTTGGAACTATCAAGTTACTAAAACTGGAAATAGTTAACGATTCCGATCGTTAAACTAATAGCCGAAATTAAATAAGGCTGGAAAAAACGTGCCGATTTTGTTGTACGTAAAGAATGCACTTCGATATATCGATATGCAGGATGTTGGGGTCCCGTGAGATCATGGATTTAAATTGGATAAAGAAGCTTTCGAAGGGTCGCTTGAGAGTTCTTTGTGAATGGGCACGTTAAAGCCCTTTTTATTACATTCTTCCGACGGCGCAAAACGTTCGGGCTTTTCAAAAAAAGAGGCCATTATCATTCAAATCATTTTGTCTAGTATTTTGCACACCGGATGTACAGGGTGTTGCAGAAATACGTGTGTTAATTTTGCTACGTAATAAAACTCTTTTAAAACTTATTTTTTATTTTCACTGTTTTCCTCTTTTCTTATGTGCAAACGAGCCGGTCATTGTTTAATAATCAGTAATTTATATTTTTTTTATGTTCATAGCAATAATTTTCATTATTGTTTTAAAATGTTTAATTGCTCGTTTTTTTTCACAACAAAATTAGTTGGGCACTTTTATTTTTGTACTCATAGGCGGGTACATGTTTTAATGTGTTATCTACGGATAACGAAAGTCTAAAGGTTAGGATATGAAATGATGTACAAATAAAACGTTCTCGTCCGCGATAGTTCTGTTAATGTCGCCAGAGAGCGCAGTTGTTCCATTACCTCTAACTTTCTAGAGCAATGAATTTAAAAAAATGGTTCTATGTATATAACGGTTAACACACAACAAACAAACAAAAATACAGGCATACAGAGCATTTAATTTTTAATAATAAGACATAAACATAATTTAAAAATTATATTAAAAAAAACTTTTATCAATTCGAGACTTGCCTCATATTTTTCAAAACGCTGCAAATACGGTTACAGCTGCATGAAAAATGATAGGAAGAAAGTTGTAGAGAATTAAATTTCCTACAAAAAAGTCCGCGAGACCATATTTCCATCTTCAACCATTTAGGCCCCAAAGTCGTTCAAAGACGCTCAAGCGACGGATTTGTATCATTTTGCCAGTGGTCAACTATTTCAAAGTTAATTTAAGCCTAAACCGTTGAAGATAGAAATATAGTGTCGCGAACTTTTTTGTAGAAAATTTAATTCTCTACTACTTTGTTCTTTACACTTTTTTTGTATCTTTAACTGTATTCGCAGCGTTTGCAAAAATATAGGGTGGATCGCAAATTGATAATTTTAAGCAGTAGTTCTTTGCGTACCGTCGCATATTTATCAAAACGCTGGGAATACGGTTGAAGATACAAAAAATGTGTAAGGAACAAAGTTGTAGAGAATTAAATTTCCTATAAAAAGGTCCGCGACACCATATTTCTATCTTCTACAGTTTAGGTATAAACTAACTTTCCGTTACTTGACCACCCGTAATATGGTACTAATCCGTCGCTTCAGTGTCTTTGAACGTCTTTGGTGCCTAAACCGTTAACGATAGAGATATGGTTTCGCTGACTTTTTTAAAGGAAATTTAATTCTCTACAAATTTCTTTGTAACATTTTTCCTGTATCTTTAACCGTATTTGCAGCGTTTTGAAAAATAGGGGACGAAGCGCACATTTTAAATTTTAAATAATTTTTTTCTGATGTTTCTAATGACAATTTTAGCTATCTGTTGTCCTCCGTCCGTTAAGAGTGCAATACTCAACATTTATACATTTTTTTCGAAGTAAATGGTGAATTGGTTGAGTTTTAATTAATGTAAAACGATTTGGCGTCGAGATGGTATAACGCTCGAAGCGCCCTCATTTTTCCTTTGCCGTAGTCGTTTCGTCTCCTAACTCATAGTCCTGCGTAAAGTTATCTTTTCCGAATTGTTACTGAAAAATAAAAAATAGAGCAAAGGTTTTATTTACACGTATTTCTGATACATGCTGAATGGGAATGTAAGCGAGCATTTTTTCGAAGAAAATAATTAGCGTCAAAGCAGTTCTTCATTCGCACCTCCTTGCAAGTGATTGATTTGCAGTTTTCGTGTCGGTGTGGGATGTAGGCCTCATTATTGATCTAACTGAACGCTGATGGTACTATATTCGGAGTCTATTAGCGTAAATGGCTATTACTTAGTCACAAGAATTTCATGCATAAATCTAAAGGTCGAAGAGCAAATCTATGTCGAACCTGACGTACCGTAAATAACACCAACCCCGTAGATAAAAATCGGCAGAGTTGCTAGTTAGTTGCTCGGATCTAATCAAGAAAAACAAAAACCCTATTTACTTTGTGACATTCTCTCGCACGAGAGAACGTACTAATCAAAATAAGGTCTCGCATTATTCAAAAGCCAGCTAACAAATAGAATTTCCCTCGTTATTTGCAGCGCTGGTGTATTATTTATTTTCTTCTTGTTTGGGCTTATTTTATGTTGATTTTCTAACGCGACACGCAAACAGCGAATTACATTATCAAGTGCTGGTAACATATCGGTTGGAACGCGGTGTTTCTGATATATCGACTTCCGTTCGCCACAACAAACGCCTCCGAACCGACAAAATCACCAGCGGAACTCCAAACCAAGCCCTTCCAAGCTGCGTTGCGGCTTTTATTTAAATAAAACGCAAGCAATGTTTTCCCCGTCCAGGTGAATTCGCCGGAAGCGGTGGCAGGTGATGACGCAGTTTCGGCCCTCGTGTCTAACTAATTTGGAAGTTTTGGGGGAGCAAAGTGCTCGCGCTCTGTTTGTCGCACATCGATGTATAGAGGGCTTATCGAGCCTTGGATTCTTGAGACGTGTTATGATTCTCTATCTACCCTTCCTGATCTAAGTGGAAGCTTGTTTGTGCGAGAGGAGGATCCATTAGGGAGCGAGTCGTCGCAACCTTTCCCCCGATTGAATCGTTGCGTTAAACTACGATTGCTCCGCGAATAATTGATGGATTTCGGAAGTTGAGAATTGAAAAACGACGTGACAGGTGCTTGGACACGTACAGGGTTTAGCCGGGCTTAGTGTTTTAGCCCCTTTGTGTGACATTTGTCGTGTGGTACACCTGCCGGTAATTCATTTATTGTCGGACGAGTTTATGCGAAAGCTAACGGAACTCTTATTCTTTGTTGAGTCACCTCTGTAACCTCTTTTATGGTCGGACGTAAACGCGAATGCTACGATTTCTTCCCAGAGACACGTCACTGATTGACGAAAATTGATTCGTAACGGGGTTTCAGCTGACGCTCCTTGCGGAAATCCTCTTCCTCCGACTTTCTGAATTTTTAAGTCTGTTCAGTCAAACCCGAACATAAAAGCAAAATTCTATTAATATTGGCCGAAAAATTACACGCTTATCGTGTTTCGAATAATAATCTCATTTGTTTTAAGTATTTTCCTATAGCAAAAAGTTTGTAGTTTACTGAATATAGCTTTTTTATGAGGGGAAACCCTTTTACAAGATTTTTAGCTCCATCGAACATAGATTTTTATGGAGACTTTTATCAATATCTTTTAAATTGCTTTGTTGTCTGTCTGTATTATGAGCCTTTCATATTTTTCGAGTAAAATTTGAGAGGGTTCCTGTTGTCCGAATGAACAGAAACTTTGCATACTTACGTAATCTGCCTGACAATGCAATTCTACATAGTTAATTACCTCCTAAAGGGGTTAAATGGGGTGTTAAGGTTTTATGTTAGGTTAAAAAGGGCATGTTTGGTTTGTACTTAAACAATAGGGGATTATATAATTACTTTGTTCAGATGACTAGTCCCAAAACTTTTATAAATTATAGAATTATAATCTGTAAGCAAAAATATTCTCATTTGATAGAAAAACATAATTTTTTCTTTTTGGTGCATTTTTTAAATAAAAGTTAAAAAAACATTTTTTTATATTTTTTATTTTCATTTTTAATCAAGTGAAGTTTTGAAAAATTCGATAAATTTGTGCTACTAATTAAAAGAGATATTCTATTTGTCTACCATTTTCATTCAAGAAGTTCAAAACTAACTAAAAACCTTGAAATTTGACAATTGTTGTCCATTTTGCAAGGCCTGATTGATTGAGGCCTTGATTAGCTATAAAAATTTCAAAGTGAAATTGTTTTTTGTGATTATTTCGAAAGCAAAAAGAGATAAAAATAGATAAAAATCAATATAAATGTCGATATTCTTTCGAATCCTGTTAAGAAAATAAGGTCGTTCTATTTGAAATACTGAGTTATAGCAGTTTTTTGATAATAATTTTGGAAAAATCATGCAAGCTTTGAATTTTGATAGTTGACAATTTTGAAAATTCTAGAAGATCTTTCTAACCTTCGTTTACCGAATGAAAAAAAAAACATTCTCTTATAGCAAAGTGTTCAAGGACTGTGATACTTTAAATAAGCAAATGAAAAATGACATATCAAAAAAAAACGCGCCAATTTCTCGTAATTCCGAAACTAAGCTATTTTGAAAATTTGAAAATTAATTTATTTGAACGGTAATTTTAAAGTTTTAGCTGTATTAGAAGTTCAAAAAGTTTCTATAATATAGGCCCTTAGAAAATTACCATGTTTTGCTACTACAGTTAAACACCTCCGAATAACGGACACATCTCCACAACGGACAGTTTTGTAGAAACGTAACAAAAGCATTAGAAAATAATGTTAGAAAACCTCTCTACAACGGACTCTCTGTATAGCGGACACGGACTAAAAATTTATTTTTTACAACGGACAGACTGAAAGAGTGGTGGTTCAAAGAACGAATATTTGTTTGAAAGATCTTGTTGAAATGGATGAAAAATTTTATACCGAAAAATAGATGGGTGTATGAATTTTTTTTTACAAAAATGTGATAAAAAGATTGTGATGATTGTGATAAAGGAAAAACTGGCGTTAGAATCACAGTAAACTCATGCTGTCTGAATATTATGAAACTGTGAAAAAAAACCTGAAATTATGTCATGTAACCAAACAAAAACTGAAGATTTTGGTAAAAAAAACTGACTTTTCTTTTTCAATATTTTCTATTTTATTTCAAAAAGATTTTTGGTTATAATATATCTAAGAATAGAAAGTTTTATAACAAATTTTTTATGCCGTTACAAATCTTGGTCAAAAAATTTAAAGAATTAATAATATACCTAAAGTTATACGTATTTAATCCATAACATACATGCTTCATTTATTCAAGAATTCTGCGTAGGAGTAAATAGTTATTAATAATACGAGGTCGAAAACACAAGCTTAAAGTTCGAGGGCTGTCATTATGCAACGAGCGTATGCGAGAACTTTAAGCGTTTTCCCATAAGTGTTATTGGACGTTTTTTTGTTGGAACATTTAAATTTACGTAAAACACGTTGCTATCGGAAACCTGTTTATAATCTAGGATTCAGATATTAAAAAGAAGGCTTAAAATGTTACAAAAAAAACTATTTTTTTGTAAAATATACGTTTTATTTGTTGTGGACCGATTACCTAGTGTGAAACATAAAAACATTAAAAAATAATGAATAAAGAAGTTAACACAATAAGTTTGTAGCTTCAGATTTTTTCAAATATGACTAGGCATTTTTTCAACATTTTTCTCGTAATCTGCACTTGCTTCTCAGTGACGTACTATTGAGTTGGTGCGCCAGTTTTTGAGCACGTTTGGTGGGACGTTTAAAATTATTTAAAATTGTTCACCTGTCATTAGTGAACATAATGGACAATTAAAGATTCTCCACCAGTGTCCGTTGTTGAGAGGTTTTACTGTATTTCTTTCAAACAGGCCAAGGAATTATGTTATTTATGATAAAAAAGTTTGTTACTTTTGCCTTTTTTGAACGTTTAGTACGTTTTCAGCTGAACTCTCTTTTTTTTCTTCTTTTTTTCTTTTTCTTTTTTATTTTGCATAATAAACTTGATCACGCTCAGAATAGTAAAGGTTACGTTCTTTTGGTCTGTTTTGGGGCAATTTCGATAAAACGCGCTGAAGGATTATCCTTTTTTTGGGTTCATTATCTGACTTCCGAATGGTTTGGGCCCAGGTCTCGCTGTTCATTCTTTTGTTGTTAATTAGCCTTGAAGACAAAGCTGCCCCAGATGAGTGATTCCTACCATCAGCGATTTTCAGCCGTTATTACCGTGTGAAAGTTTGCGGAAAATTCGCCCAAGCGCTCTAATGTCGAGAGTCATTAGAGCCCCTCCCGCCTTCGACTTAAAGTTTAATTAGTCGTCGGTCGGGAGATATTTAAAATAGACTAGATCGAGCATTAACCGAAATTAATTTCACAAAGCCTTCGTATGTCCGTCCACTATTTACGAGTAAATTGGATTATTCCAAGACGAGATAACGAACAAATTTATTTCCTTGTACTCGATCCCATTTAATTCATAACGGCGTCTCGAGGGGAAGCAATTATTTCACGAAAATTACCAAATGGATCGCGACCTGTCTGACAATGGAGAGGGCAGAGTTTGCGGCTGAATATTACAAAATGTGAACGAGCTACACGGTGACGACCAAACCGTAACCGTGGCCATGATCTGTGGCGAATTACCACGTAATTCTGTTACCAAATTACGGACAAAAAGTGTCCCCAATCACGAAGCAAAATACCGTTTTTTCGCCATTTCTTCAATCCAATTAGACGACTTTCACTTACTTACACCTGATAGTTGAACGACGTGTCAATTGCAGTGTGAATGGCATTTGAATGTTTGTTCAACCGTCCACTCAGCAGTTTTATTATTTATTGACGATATTTCCGCAACACCGTGCAATAACACTGCCAATTATCATTATCTGTGTTCGCTGAACACGATCGACGTTTCTGCGTCCCGAGGGGTCGCTAATTTTTGCCCCAAATCAAAAGTTATGACACTCTTATTAAATTTCGGGTTAGTAACAACATGTTGCGAAAACGTCGAAGAAATGCGATATGGACTCTTATTGCTATTAAAGATTTATGGCCCGGAGAATGTGGGTTTATTGAGGCAATCAAGCCAATTCGAGGGGGAATAAAGCGTTAAAATTGAATCGTCCTGGTGTGAATTACGAAAATATCACAGAAACTATGACATAATGAGGTCTTATTTTTTATTGATTTAAATGCGTATTGTTGTCACACGAGCCATCGGACAGGATAATTTGAACGCAAAACGAGCACAATTAGGTGATTTGCACATTTAGTAAATTGCTGGTTGTGTTTTTCCATTTTCGACTTAGGAAAATACAGTGTGATTAGTCTAAAACCTAAACAATTTGGAACAGAAATGCGAGCCGCAGTTTATGACTCTTTGCGACCTCAATTTAGGAAAAAAAAATCAGGCACAGCTAAAAATAAAGGTTTAAACTTAATTTTGTTTCCGGATTTTGTCGGAAGTGTGTGTTTTGACATGATTTATATACAGAGAAAATAGATTAAACCTGTTTTTTGTATTAAAAACACAACATAAATTATTGGAGTGATTAGCAGTGGTATGGTAGGCTGAGAAAAAATATTCAATAATCTGTAACTGAAATAAGTTTTTCGTAATTTTCGGTGACTTTTGGCATGTTTTATCCAAGGGCGGATCCAGGGGATCCCCAAACAGCAATTTTAATTTTTTAATTAATAATTTAAAAGCCTAATAAACAAACGTTCAAGTCTTTTTACTGTTCATTTATTAATAAATTAATAAATTGTTTATTTCTAATGTGTTTTTGTCCATTTTGTTTAGTTTCAGTATAAGAAACGATGATACTGAATAAATCATTACAACTTAATAAAAATTAAAACAAGGAAGTTGCTTAAAAATTCTTTTCTATACAGAAATTATTATGCATTACTTAATTTACTTAAACAACTTTATGTAAATTAACGTTGTCTGTTGTATTTGAAGTTACAGTTTTTTTCTAATTATTAATTAAAAAAAAATTGTTTTCAAAAATGAGAACTAATTTTTTCAAAAACTTAGCAAAATCGACTAGTAAAAAAACATTATGATTAACAACTACTACGGTACTATATGCAAACATGCACAAAATAAAGGGTGTTGTATTAAAAAAAACATACATTAGCATTGGATTTTTCCGATAAAAAGTTTTTTTTGGGACTTAAATTTTGTATACATTTATTTAAACGACAGTTAAAGTTTTATTCACTCTAAAAAAATTTTTGGAAACCCCCTTCCCCCAAAATTAATTTCTGGATCGGCTCCTGGTTTGATAAAAATTTTGCTCAGAAAACCAACTAAGACACTAAACAGGTCAAAGGTTCTACAGGGTGGTCCAGCCCAGGACCCGTCTTCTGTAATTCAGTTATTATTTAATCCAATAACTGGTGGAGAACTTGTAACGATTGTTACGCAACGTTTCGTTTATTATAAGACATACATCATCAGGCACTCGCTAACAATACATTTGTATAAAATTTAAGTGTAAAGAAATTTACATTAACATTATGTGGTTAAGTGCTTACGGTTAAAAAATTATTATTTATGACATAATACTTTTTTGGACACTGTATAATCAAAAATATTTTACTATACAGATTGATTTTTTTCGGGCCTACATTAAAATCTTTTTAACTTCTAATATAGCTAAAATTTTGTATACAATTCAAATCGACCATTTCAACTAAATTATTTTCAAAATAATTACATTTTTGAATTCACTTTCTCAAACTCTCAAAATTTACCCAAGTTGTAGGTGCTTTTCTGTCATAGTTTTTGACATATGTAATTTTTTTATAACAATTTTTATTTGCAGAGCTTTATTTAAAATATCACAGCTCTTGAATCCTTTTCGATAAGTAAATAATTTTTTTTTGCATTCGATAACCAAAAATTTTTTTCAAAATCTTACCTTCTTAACAGCAAAACAACACGTCCTGTACCTATAGCTTTTAAAATTTTTGAAATAATCACAAAAAACGGATATTACTTTGTAATTTTCATCGTTAATTCAACTATCAAACAGAAGCATTTTATTATATTTTTAGTTGGTTCATTGTGGAATAAACAGTAAAACAATTATATTTAATTATGGTTTAGTGAATTATGTAAAGTAACTCAATCAGTCTGCCATCGAATTTTGAACTTCTGAATGAAAATGGTTGTCAAACTGGACATTTCTTTAATTAAAAGCACTGATTTTTCGTATTTTTTGAAAGTTTACACGATTAAAAATGAAAATAATGAGCAAAAATTCAGTTTTTTGTGATTATTTCTGAAACTGTAAGAGACAGATATAGAAAATGTTGTTACAGTAAAACCTCTCAACAACGGACACCGATGGGAAATTTTTAATTGTCCGTTGTGGAGAGATGTTCACTAATGAAAAGTGAGAAATTTTTAGTAGGTTTTGTTATGTTCCTACAAAAATGTCCCTTGTGAAGAGGTGGTTTCACTGTAGAAGACTCCATAAAAAGCGATGTTCTTTTAATTGCCATTGAAAAAAAAAAACAAAGATGTTTCATTTAAAAAAACTGGGTTATTTCATTTGAAAAAAACAAAAATCATTTTTTGATCCTCATTTTTATAATTTTCAAAAAATCATAGTAACCTTGCTGTTTGACATTTGACAATCCTGAAGATTTTAGAAGACCCTTCGAACTTTTGGCTATCAAATACAAAAACAATTATTTACTTATTGCAAAGGATTCACGACCTGTGATATTTTAAATGAACTCTTGCATTTGAAAATTTGCATAAATAAATTGACAAAAGTCAAAAACTATGTCAGATAGTACTAACAGCTAGGGTATTCAATTTCAAAAGCCGAAAAATCTGTGTTTATTATCTAGAATTTCAAAATTGGTCCCAATTTCTCGAAGTTCCGGGAGCTCAGTCATTTTGAAAATAATTTAGTTAAACACAGACTGGTCGATTTGGATTGTATACAAAATGTAGCCTCTAAAAAATCACCCTGTATATAAATAACACCCTGATAGCTTTGGCTTTGCCATTAGACGTAATGTTTGACGAATTTTTGCAAAATAAAAGATGGTGACAAAAAAAGGCATAACATGTTATTTTAATTAACATTTTTATAAGTTCTCTTGAAAAGAGTAGTTTTATTTTGAAAATATTAAAAAGCAAGCTATCGATTAGTGGTTGTGTGCCTGTAAATTAGTTTAATTTACAATTTTCCAATCAGATATTTACAAACATCGCCTTTTATCACTCAGAACAATCGGCCATTACCACCATGTTCAGCACTCGCCACTATCTTGAGTGATTCATGTAGCACAGTATTTTATTTGTAACTGTAGTAGTAGTTATCTTGAAGTTAGAGGATCATTATTTTTGTTGTTTAAACAAACACGGATTAATCTTAATTGCAACAATTTAAAATTTTAATCGTTTTCCTAGGCTATAAATTTAACCACTAACTAAACACATAGATTTCAACTCGGAGGCAAACTTTTCGTCGACTCGTTCCACACTTTGATGTAAATTTACACATGTTTCTTCCGCTCGATAAATTGAAATGAATGCAAGAACTTGTCACGCTTCCAAAGTATCGAGTTCTGTTTCAGAACGAACTAATTTATCGTGTAGAATAGTTTGACAAAAAGACGGATCCGAGGACGTTTTTGGCGATTATATTCATGCTCTGAATGTACGGAAAATGGGTTTAGTTATATTAAGAGCAAATCTCCTGAAAGGAGACGAATGCAACTTCCACTCGGCATGCTTTTACCTGCACTAACTTAATTCTGATATTTCAAATGGAACTTGCTGTGATGACATGTCATTAAAAGGTTTCTTGCTCGAACTTCGCGAAATAAACCAAAAGAACCCAATTCAATTCAGACGCGGAAATGCGCTCACACGGATCATTAATCCGAAATTTTATTTTAATTAATTTGTACACCAGCTTTTGCTGAATAAACAAACAGCTGCTCAACCGAAATCGTTTCAATCGCGGTGTCATCATAATCTGTTCTGTTAATTAGAAATTGTGATTTTTTTCGCGCCGAGGGAGAGAAAATTGAATTTTCCCTCGACGTATCGGTCGTATTTCTCGTTTCGTTCATTAGCATTCACCGTTCACGTTAATACCACAACAGCGAAATTGTTTATTGTGTTCGTTGTACAGTTACGGAAACAATTAGCATGAAATTACGTAAAAATCCGTACTGGGAGATCAATTGATGGTAGTCGGATTGCGGTCGTTAACTCATAAAACTGGTGCGAAAATGTTGCATTGTAGTCGTAAATTTGATGTTTTCATTACGAATTTGCTGAGGTTGCATTGCTTTAAAACAAGCAATTACACAAGAGAAATGAAATAATTGGATTATAATGAGTGTAATAGCAACAATTGCAGCTTACGTATTCGAGATACGTTCCTGCAATAAACTTCTTGTTTTATAGTGTGAAAATTAATGTCACATGAACGCGATATTATGCTTAAATTATTGCTTTGTTTATCAATTGGAGATACAGACGTTTGCTCAGATTTGGGTAAACAAACGCTGCGTTTCCTTCACTCAATTCGAATTTATTTCACCTGTTTGCCGCGATTCCTGCTGACCTAAGTATTCAAATATTTGGAGTTTTTCATTAAGTATCTAAGCGGCCCTGAAAATGACAGTGAAAAACAACAGACTCTGAAAAATAATATTATTCGGGTTAACTATTTATAATGAATAACGAATAATTAGGAATTAGATATTATTCTTAAAAATAGTTAAAAGAATAATAGAATTTTTAGTAAAATGTAAATTTAGTATTATTTTCACTTAGGGACCACCACAAAGTTTGAGTTCCATAAAATTATTTTTCAGGTAAGTTGGAATTTCAAAAGCTGTATTTTCTTACCTGTGGCTCCTTGGGGACGTAATGATATACCTACTTACCTTCCTAAATTTGGGGAAGGAAAATTTCAGTTTCTTTTTTAAAGGTTTCTAGAAGAACTGTTTTAAATAACTTCTTATTTTCGCTTTTTAATTTTTTTCTCGGATTTGTTACCTTCGTACATTATCTTAAAAATTCAGTTCATTTGACACATACCTCGTAAACTCTAAAAGATTCCCGAGCTCTAAGACAGACCTTGGAACATTGTAGATTTTTTAAACTAAACTTCTCGAAAAAAAGGGAAATGTTATCTAAATTTGGAAAATAGCTAAGGGCTCGCAACATGTAAATCTCTTATGACACTCACTTCGTTCGTGCCATGACCTCTTCACTGAAGGAACAAAATAATCAACAGTAAAACAAAAAGCTTAATAGAAAACACATATGATATTATTTTTTATGCTTCTGAAGAAAATTTAGTAATATACAGGCTGTTTCGTCTAAACCCCACATTAGAAGTATTGTAGCTACCTTTTCTTTGTACACTATAAAGTTTTACAAGAGATAATGGTGTTTATCGTAAAATATTTACGATACCGATTGATTCGTCTGAAAGACGAAAACGTTGCTACAGTATTGGTTATACCGGAAGTCGGTATCAACTTTTTTTTATTTTAAATGAAAACATATGTTTTTGACTGCGTTTTTGGATTTCCTAAGTTATTTCAAGAGGATTTTTATCAGTTTTTCTATACCTGAATTAATCCCTTTTCAAAATATTTAAGATTATTTAAATTTTTTGGATTTGCACCTTTATCTTTCATTTCAAAAATCGATATCTTTCTATTTTTTGAGTTCTAAAAATCGTATTTGGACAATAAAATAAGAAAGCCTATATCTATCCTTCAGTGTGTTCAAAATTGGAAATAAAATACAAACCTTAAAATCTTAACGTTATTTTTGGACAATTTCTACAAGTTATAAGTCAATTTTTTCAAATAGAAACCCCCAATTTTTATTTTACTAAGTAGATGAAAAGTTAATTTTGCATCAATGTGCATTCTCTGTACCTGTTTGTGAAAATTTTCAAATTATGTTGGTTTTCTTTGACATTGTCGGAAATTCCTTAGTAGCCACAGATATTTTTGCACACTTTGACAAATAAACATTTTTCATTGAATAAACGATAAGTTTTGTTCAAAATTTTGCTTTACTTTCCGTTAAAATAAAATAAAATTATTGAATTTAGATTTTTTGATTTCTTGTATTTACTCGCGTTTCCATGGCAACCTATGCGAAAAGAGCTATGGCTAATGAATTTCTCAATGCCAACAAAAAGTTTGTATAACATGAAAACTGTTACTGTAAGTATAGAGAATGTTAATACTCATTGTGGCATTTCATTTAAAAATTTTGAATTAGGGGTGTTTGAAGATCTGTAAACTTAATCTTAAAAATTTCGGATTTGCTAACTTTTTTTCGAAATTTGGAAACACCAAAGAAAAGGATTAAACCTTTTCTTTCTAATAAGCCAAAAAGGATTTTTTAATTTTTAAAAATGGCAGTTATCGATTTTGGAAGTCAAAGATGCAAATCCAAAAATTTTCAAAAAACTCAAAATTTTTCAGAAACGACGACATTTAGGTTTAGGGAAAGCTAATAAAAACTCCCTTAAAAAAACTCGAGTAATCCAAAATTGTAATAAAAAACATAGCTTTCCAATTAAAATAAGAAAGTTGCTAACGACTTCCGGTATAACCGGAAGTGGCGCCATTTTGAAAATATTTTCATTGATTAGGACCCAAGGGATTGTGGTTGTATGCAAATTTTTAGATGACTATCATTATTAGAACTGCCAAAATTTCCAATGTGTGGCTTAAACGGAACAGCCTGTATATCCCGTCAAGTATTATCTGCATGATTTTTTTGACAATGTCTTTCGGCACTTGCCAAAGTTGGTGGATTTATCTAAACATTGTCATGACACTCATTTCGTTCGTGCCATTTTGTGACACCCCTCTTTAATAATTTTTTACTGAAAGATACAAAACCGATGCTATTATGTGATATTAATATCATGCTCCTGCAGAAAATTTTGTAATATTTTATTCGTGTTGACTGTTGCAAAAAGTAGT
Source organism: Tribolium castaneum (assembly GCF_031307605.1). Lineage (NCBI taxonomy): Eukaryota > Metazoa > Arthropoda > Insecta > Coleoptera > Tenebrionidae > Tribolium > Tribolium castaneum. Next base: position 7,413,283 of record NC_087399.1, on the reverse strand, counting down.
TGTTAGTGTAGGATAAAATGTTGATTTGAGTCAAATGATGACCTAAATTCCAATTTTTACACCTAAAACCATTGGCCTTTTTAAATCTTTTTTGCGACCCAAAATCTCAAGACATTGCAAAACAAGCACTTGCATAATTTCGTCTACAATCTTGATAAAATTACATCTGCGTACTACAATTTTATGGTATCATTAAACAAACTAAATTTTTATCTAAATGTGGGGAGATTACTGAAATGTTTGTCATATGTACTAAGGAAAAAATGCGGTATTTCAATCTGATTATTTATCTTATTCGTCATATTTGCCAATAAACAATGCACTATTTTTTGCCCGAAAAATCTGGTGGTTTTCTTTAAAAATTCCAGCGTAGCATCATTTTATTTTTCTTCACGCAATAATCTTGAGTCGTTTCATTGTGTGTCGGTGTCGTGTCCATCTGAGCGCGACCGTCACATCCGTTTCGGCTTTCCGGTGGACGACTAAGTCGGGGTAACCGATGCACGCATGGGAACCATACACTGCAACTATCACACAAAACTACTCCGCCCCGCATGAACACCTATCCCAACGAACGGAAAAAACCAAAATTCTTCGTGCTAGCGAAACATCAGACACGCCTCGTGCATCCACAAGACCTGGAGGCTAGCATTAAAACCAAATGATATGGTGCGGAATTAATAGTTGCCGTTCTATGAATTCGACTTTTTGTACGCGATTTGACAGCTACGATCTATTTTGCGATCATGGCTACCGTGGAGTTTTTAATTGTGGGGATTTGGCCAAAAGGCGGTCATTTCTATTTTTGTAACGTTCGTAATCGAATTGTCATCTTACTAGGTTTATTTCGTTTACAAAAAAATGATTTTCGGTCAGTTTGTTTGTAGTATTTTGCTAACAGGCGCAGTCAGTAGGAGTTACGCTTTCAAAGGCAAAATTAGTTATTTCTATTCAACACTTGATGGGTTTTTGGTTCAAGTCCAGGATCTTATTTTTTTAAAACCAGGTTGCAATTATGTTCTAGATTTCAAATATCAAGATACAAATTGCTTTACGTAAAATATTTACAGGGCCGCTAATAAGTATGGATACAGACAAATATTTCTTCATTAAAATGTGTTCTTTTTAGTTAAAAGTGTTATTTTAACAATTAATAATAATTTTTATTTATTTGTTGATCAAAGTTCAGGCTACCAACAAAATTTTATTAGTTCGAAGATTTTGCTAAAATACAAAATACAAAATCAAGTTAGCCTTGTATCCCCAGAACAAATGGAGATAGACATTTGGTAAACATCTCAGACGATAAAATTTAAATACTTTAAAGCATATACCAAATTTCAATAAGTTTTGATGAATAATTTTCATAATATTTAACTGTATCCATATTTTTTAGCGACTCTGTATATTCTATAGGTATCTCAACGAATTCAATAATAATAAAGTCTATTATTGACCTTTAAATAATTGAAAAGTAGATATTTTTTTACGAAAGCCGAAGATACTAACGCTTTGTGTCACCTATTTTTAAAATTTCCAAATATACAGGGTGTTTAAAAAATGAGCTGAAGTACAAAATTGTTTTTTTTTAATGGACCACCTTAAATTTTGTTGCCTTTTTGGACGTAACTTGTATTGGTCGGTTGATTCTGCTTAGTTTTTGAAATAATTTGATTTTTTTGAAGAAAACACGCTTTTTTAAATGAATGACACAAAAACTAAAAATTTTAGACATGTAGAATTTTTACCATCTTTAAGGGGAAATTTCAGACTTAAATATGTACCAATTGTAATTGAAAAAATTTAAAAAAGAAGTTTGTTAAACGTTGAAAAAGTTGAAAAAGTTAAATGAAACACGCAACTTTTTGTTTTTGTTTCTCGAAGATTATTAAATTTTCTATCTAAAAACATAATGTTTCAAATGCCTAAAGTTAATAACTAAAAAGTTATTTGACTTTAAAAGTGAATTTCAGCAACAATGCAGATTATTTATTAGCAAAAACATTTTTTAGAGTTTATTCAGATTTTAAAAATTTGACATAAATATTAAAATTCTAGTTAGTACACTGTAAGAAATGACGAATAATGGTCTAAGGGTAACATTAAAGTTATAATTAGCTGAAAATTTCACTTTTCCTCTACTGAAACAATAGTCAGTAACTTTTTTAATGTTTATGTTAAATATCTTTTAAGTAACCAGAGAGACAATTTAAAAGTCTTTTACATGCGAAAATAAAAAAATTAAATTATTCGACTTGCATTCGACTTTTAATTTTTTTATTTTCTTGATTGCAGTGAGCTAAAAAAATATTTCCTTAACTTTCAACATTCTTTTTCAAAATGGTTAAAGTCTTACTTTTTTATGTAATAGGGTAAATAGTTATTGGCTTATGAGTTTATAACTAACGTCTTTTCAATGAGATAAACTGCAAATTATTCCCTTCTGTTACGTTTCTTTAGAATGACGTACAGTCACGTTCAAAAAGAATGACACCCCTAAAGAGCAGCCACATGTGGACATTTAACTAGTTTAACTAAACCAACTGGACTTTTCGTACCAGTCCGTTTGGCAGGGGTGTCATTCTTTTTGATCGTGACTGTACATATTTTGGCCTGCATATCATAATTGTTCGACCTGTCCAATAAGTAAAATTCTTGCACCTAATAAAATAAAAAATAATAAAATTTATAACGTGTAATAATTATTAGTATCTTCCACACATTTTAATTTTTGGTTTGGAAATTTGCCATTTTGCAATTATCTATGTCTTTATTCTGAAGTCAGTATTGATATTCCAGTTTCGATTTTTGTTTAAATGTTGAATAACTATGCTTTTTACCCATTTTGTAAAGCCATATTTTATAAGCAAAATCGACCAATAACAAAACAAAGTTTGTATTATATGGAAAATAAATTTAAGCTAGTCAGGGGCTAAGTAGGTATCTACAGATTTATGAAAAAAAAAAGATTAATTTTCTAACATTTGAAAGTCCATAATGGACTTCTTCAAATTGCTGGCCGAACACCCTGTATGTTTGTATCGCTTTTTTCTCGTTTATTTCTTGGCCCAAAAAAGTGATTACTCAAAATGATTTTGAGTTGGAAGAACTAACGTTCTCTTCTGATTTTTGTCTCGAGTTGTAGCTATTGTTCAGTTAATGGATTATTGGGCAAGTTTCGATAAGATCAGAGTGAAATATTTCAAGTTACCTGAAATTGCCCAGAACGACAGTAAACACGCTGAAATTATTTTTGGATATTTTCTTTCCTGTCCTGCGTACGAATCGAAACAATAAAACCGGCACAAATCAAAACACAGCGATTTAATTACTAACATAGACCCAGATTTCTAAGATTAGCAAGATCCCATTGTGTGAAAGTTAATCCTTTCAACAATGCGGCTATAAATTACAGTCTTGGTCCCTTTTTGAATTGAAAGAGGGAACCAGTTTGATTGTTTAAACAGGGGATGAACTTGTTCCATCCCGACTTGCGTTTGAATTTTTTGTTTTCTAGCTTTTTTCCAGCAAGCTATTCACACCTTGACCCTCATTGTTGTTAGCATAGTGAAACCAAGTGGTCGTAATCGGCGACCTTTCCAATGCGTAATCTGTGAGAAAGATTTTGCTTCGGTTTCTGTCTCACGTCCCTCATAAACCTAATCGCTAAGAGGGTTGTAAATCACAGTCGATAAAAGCTTCAGCAAACAAAGTGTTTCTTCCCGAACTTTTCCCGATCGCCGGAATACCATCGGCCATATGTCTAGGGCACATGCCGCCGCTTCCGACACCTCGCACCTGCCGTGGGTTTCACGTGTCCAAAGTGCTTCGACCCATATTATAAATAAATATGTCAGAGGACCCAAAACTCCGCTCCGGTATTTTTGATGCGGAGCGCGCCGGAAAGCCCCGACTCGGTCGCTTTACGGCGCGTTTGGCGAGCTTTCATTGGTCGGTTTGTTCGCTGGAAAGGTGGCAGCATGCTGTGTCCTCAAACTCAAACCGTTTCGAATGTTTAGTTCGCGACTGGCTGTTGTTACGTCGATGCGTGCTTGTTTTTCCTACACTATGTAGAGTGAGTGGTGCGTTTTAGAAATTCCGTGCCGCGCCAAAAAGTGGTCTAGATGCGTACGTTAGCGGAAACTGACAGGAACACTTTACCGAGAGGGTGGGTTAGACAGGCTGTGATGGGTGTCTTGAGGTGGAAGGATATGCCGGCGGCCGGCAGGAGCGACACTTTGCACAAAGGGGCCACCCTTCAGGTATTGAACCATTGTTTATTTATAGAAGTGAAATGTTCGGTAAAGAAACGGACGGAAAGCTCAAACTATTCCTTTGATAGGATTGTCCAATATTTGGGTTTCGTGCAAAACTGGCCCAAATCGAACGCATTCATTTCCTTGCTTTGTTTGAGCAAGGATCTCGACACTGACTCACGGTGGATTTCTGGATTTATATCCTTGAAGCGGAATTCGGAAAGATAACAAACGTCTGGAAATATCTTCGCGAAAAGCTTTACAATGTAATCCCATCCATTTGCATACAAGTTGGTGGCAAGGAACATGCTCAATTTAATTAGACATAATGTTGTACACAGAAATGCCGCTCTTGGGTTATCGCAAACCCGCCTAAATTATGGCTAGATGTGGCTCTTTGTTACCGGTTATTAAAATGTTATTTGGAAGCTAATTAGAAAAAGACGTGATTCATGGTCGCCCACTGACCTTCGCTTACTTCGGTTGACATTCGCTCGCACCCCATGGCCCATAAACCCATGGACCCTCCCCAAGTTCTATTTTTCGAGCTCCCCATGGGAGATATAAGCTTGGTTAAATTAGTTATGCTAAACAATTATCTGCAATAAAATATAAAGTGGCATTTTTAGTTTTTGAATTATTGAAAAAAAAAACAGAAATTTTTAATTTTCGTTTTTATTTTTTCAAGCAAAAACCAAAAGAACTAGACGTTTTTAACTATGACGTTCTTCAAGCTCTTTTTTTCAAGGAATCTAATTCTGTCATCGTATTTTCCAAGACGTTCTTGATGTTAGAGTTACAGCACTCAACATTGGTTTTTCTTATGGACGCCATATTTAATATCTGTATTTTTGAAAAGTGTTTTTTTTCTGATTAGAACGATGTATCACATGATACGATCGAATCTCACATGCTGATCAAAATGAAGAAAATCGCATTTTTGCGAAGAGTGCTGTGGAAAAAACGTCAACAATATTGTTTTTAAGCAAACTAGATTAGAGGTTTCTTTGAATTTGGATTTGGAAGGTTCATATTCACGCCAAGCTTACTTATTATTAAAAAATTTTTTTTTGAAAAAAGCTTTTATTTAAAAGATGCACTAAAAAGTAAAAAAATATGTTTTTTTATCAGCGGAGAATATTTTTGCTTACAAATGAGGATTTTAAAATTTATAAAAGCTTTGGGAACTGTGGCCAATTTAAGAAAGTAATTCTGTAATGCCCTATTGTTATGACTTATGACCGTTTCCGTTACATATCGAAAACCCATTTATAAACATAACCTAAATCTTCAAAAGCCCATTTAACTCCTTTAGGGGGTAATTAACTATATAGAATTGTATTATCACACAGATTAAGTAAGTATGCAAAATTTCAGTTCATTGGGACAACGGGAACCCTTTCAAATTTGGCTCCAAAAATATGAAACAGACAGACAGACAACAAAGCAAGTTAATTAAAAGCTTTTAAAAAGAAACGGAGCTGCAAAAATGTGACCTCACGGCTCAATTCAAAAAATCCTTTTAAATAATAATAAATGGTTCCAAAAAGTTAAAAAAAATTGACGAAAAAAAGTAAAAGAAAAGGTAAAATATAGAATTTTATTCGTTTAGGCGGTATTTAACTACATAGATTGCGTTGTCACGTAAATTAAATAAGTATACAAAATTTCAAATCATTGGGACAAGCGGTACCCTTTCAAATTTGGCTTCGAAAATATGAAAACAGACAGACAGACAACAGAGTGAGTTAAATAAAAGCTTTTAAAAACTAAACGACAAGATAAGCTAGAATTTTATTCTTCTCAAAATAAAACAAAACAAAGTTAAAAAATTCTGCTCACATATTTAATACAACTGTCAAAATTTAGTTTGACAAAATTTTTGGCGTCTTTTTCCAAAGCACTCTTTGCAAAAACGCTTTTCTTAATTTAAATGAACATGTGATACCATCGTTGTAATCGGGACTTTTAAAAAATACATACAAGTATCAAATATGGCGCCCATAAGAAAAAGTTGAGTGTTGTAACTCTAACATCAAGAACGCCTTGAAAAAGGCGATGACAGATTTACATTACTTGTAAATAAGTGTCCGAAGAATGTCCTTAAAAACGTCTAGTTCTTTTGGTTTTTGCTTAAAAAAATAAATCGAAAATTATTTTTTTTGATTTTTTTTTTCAATAATTCAAAAACTAAAAACTAAATAATCGTTTAGCAGAGAAATGCCTTAATTTAACCGACCTCGTATGTTTTACAATAACTGAGATACCTATGGTGGAGTTCGGAAAACGGACACCCTGTATTATAAATCCTGGGTCACGTATCCGCCCGTTTCGGGATCCACCTATTTCGCTATTTCCCGGGGAATGCCAATAAGATCTTGATCAGCGCTCGGTTTTTAATTTACTCCTCTGATGGGCAAAAAGATGAAGCCGTTTGCCGTGACTTACTGCCCGATAAACTGGAGCAAACCGCAAGATGAACCGTGATGCTAAGAAGAAGTAACTGTAAGGCAGAGTCTGGGCCGTTTTTTTTATCGACTTATTGGGATGTTCACCACGTATCGGTCGAGACAGACGACTTCCTTCCTGGGATTTTCGCGTTAGGAACAACAGCTGTCGATTCGTTTGCATTAGTGATCAGATGCAATTTCCTGCAGTCGATTTTTGCATTTCGGAACGGAGTATCAATTTTACGAGACGTTCGAAGAAGGCGCGATAGTGTTTCGCGTTCGCAGCACCTGTGGGAATTAATATCGATGACCTGCCACACTTTGAAGTGACTGGTCAATAGCCATTGCACGATGAACGATTTCAAGGAAAATTTAACTCAAAACGCAATAAATGATCAAGATCTTTTTCAAGCTTTTTCAAGGGTAGCGTTCTAAAAATACTATTTAGTTGATAATTTTTATCTTAATCTGGACAAAGTAGTTCAGGTGAACAGAATGGGGTGGGTCTTGAGTACGGAGGACTATCAGTTAGGAGACGAAACGAGATACAATTAACGACTAACATTTTCATAAGAAATGTGACAAAAAATATTTAAAACCTTAATTTTGTGCTTCGTGCTTTTTCAAGACGTTGCGAATACGGTTAAAATTATAGGAAGAAATGAATTATTATTCCCAGCGTTTTGATAAATATGCGACGGTGCGCAAAGAATTATTGCTTAGAATTATATATTTGCGTTCTACCTTATATTTTTGCGAACGCTGCGAATACGGTTGAAGATACAAAAGAAGTGTATGAGAAAAAGTTGTAGAGAATTAAATTTTCTACAAAAAAGTCCGCGACACCATATTTTTATCTTCAACGGTTTAGGTATAAATAAATTTTCCAATACTTGACCACAGGCAGAATGAAGCAAATCCGTCCCTTGAGCGTCTTTGAACGACTTTGGGGCCTAAATGGTTGAAGATAGAAATATGGTCTCGCGGACTTTTTTGTAGCAAATTTAATTCTCTACAACTTTCTTCCTAACATTTTTCTTGCATCTGTAACCGTATTTGCAGCGTTTTGAAAAATATGGGGCACAGTGCAAGTTGGTAAAAGTTTAATATTTTTTTAAACACAGTTTACTATAAAATGTTTGCATTATGTTTATATCTTACTATTGAGAATTTAATGCTCTGTCTGTCTGTATTTTTTGTTTGCTATGTGTTAACCGTTATACAAATATAACAATTTTTTCAAATTTATTGCTCTGAAAATTTAAGGTAATGGAAAAACTGCGCTCTCTGGAAACACTAGCGGAACTATCGAGGACGGGAACGTTTTATTTGTACGTCATTTCACATCCTAACCTTTAGATATCCGTAGTCTTCAGGTAGGAAAAATTGCCGGAATTATGGCATTCTTTCAGTTATTTTGGTGTTAGATGGAAAAAGAACAATAACGTTTGCAAAAATGTCTTCAGGTAATCCTTTTATCAAGAAACTCAAACAAGTTAAAGAATGCAAGGAGATGACTAAAAAAACTTGATTTTTAGTGCGGCGGATTAAAAATAAGAGCGCTTCGAGCGTTAGAGATCATCATCTCGGCTCCAAATTGTTTTAAATTCAAGTAGTTAGCTAACTACCTGAAAAAAGGTTGAGCATGGAATACTTAATAAAGGGAGAAAAACTGACGACTAAAATTCACAATTCTCATACTTTTTAAAACGCTGCGAATACAAGAAAAATGTGGGAAAGAAAGTTGTAGGAAATCTAAGCGGTTGAAGAGAGCGATATGAACTTTTTTGAAGGAAATCTAGTTGGTTGCAACTTTCATTCGTACATTTCGTTTTTCCACATCCAGCTCATACTGGCATTAAAAACATTATTGTATTCTCATTTATTCAAAAACAATACCAAAATTCTACATCTCTAATAATTCACACCCAAAATATTGACTGCATTTAGTGTGTTTGGTTAATTGTTGTCGAAATTTCACTTGAACCGAACGCGCAAATGTGCGATATGCGAACTCTAATTAGCACCTCATTACCCCGAATGATTTACGATGGATTTTGACTTTTAAAACGGCATTAATCTCAACTAACGCAAACACGATTTGCCCTTTTGCGTCACTCACCCCTTAGTGAGGCCGCATTTTTGCCTTAATGCTGCCTCTAAATTTGATTATTTTTTTGACAGCTTGAGTAATGCAAGCAAAAGTTATGTAAATGAAACCAGAAATAAAAAACGACGCTATTTCCACTCTTGCAGTCTCTAATTGAATTCCAAGTGACCTGTCATTTGACGACTCCTCTTTCGTGTTGATTCAGGACGCGGCATTTCGTCCCTTTATGTTTTAGAAGTCAATATCAAATCAATAAAACCTTGAAAGTTGCGGCAATCATAAAGTGAAGTAAATGTTTATTGGATTATTTTTCGTACCGGATTCCTCCACAGTCTGCATGAAAAACAAGCCATAAAAGCGGACTGACTGTTAATCAACAGTGGGATTGTTTTCCCGAAATCGCCATCAAATATTTAGCTTCGATTTCTGCCATAAGTGCGTCGCATTAACATAATTGAAGAATTAATTAAAAGGAAACGGCCTTGAAACCGCAACCACGCAAAACATAAAATAATTAACTTCGCATAAGTGAACTTAACTGCACGCAATAAATCGCCAATCGTGAACGTTGGCCTTTAACTTCAGACTCGTCCAATAAATAGTAACGTGAGGTCGTCCCAACGAAGGTATTTCAGATTTCAATCGATAAGTCAGCCCTTGGGGCCGCCGACAATTTTACATTTTTCGGTGGAAAAAACGACTGCAACGTGTTGCGTTAACGCAGGAGTTGGAGGCGTTTTTCCACGATGTGGAGCCAAAGGACTCGAAGGACGAAGTACTTGACCTAATTCGTCCAACTATTTACTTATTAAAGATTTATGTATGCAAATAGGGGAAAAAAGTTAAAAAAAGTTTTTTTGGAAGAAAGCTTTTATTTAGATGTACTAAAAAATAAAAAATAGTAAAATCTTTTAGAATGTAAATTTCTAAAATAGGTTAGTTTACAAACTACACAATATCCAGTTAGTTTATGAACTAGCCAAATGTACATATTAGCCGTATCATATCGAAAAGATTTGTAGCTACAGTTTAAGGGTGTCATTCTTTTTGCTCGTGACTGTACATAAAAAATATATGCCGTAAATCAAATGTTTCAAGTTAGAAAAGAATAAACTGAATAAAGAAGGCTTTACCGTTGTCCTTTCACAAGGCAGTCGATTAACATTTCATGAAAGTGAAAAAAAAATAAAAAAAATGTTTTTTTTAAAAAAGCTTTTATTTAAAAGATGCACAAAAAAATAAGAAATAATGTTTTTCTATCAGAGAAGAATAATTTGTAATTAGGATTTTCAAAACTTATAAATTTTAAAATCCTAATTTGTAAGCAAAAATATTCTCCTCTGATAGAAAAGCATTACTTTTTACTTTTTAGTGCATCTTTTAAATAAAAGCTTTTTTCTAGAAAAACATTTTTTTTTATTTTTTTATTAATTACTTTTTAGTCTTTTCTTATTCTAAACGTCTTTTTCTCTGAGATTTAGTTTCGCCGTATTATTGTAACACCATTATTTTGCTGATTTGTGCAAACTTGTTTAGTGATATGTGTTAGAAAACAGCTGTTAACATTAAAAAAACATCTTAATCTCTGTTCTGTATCTATACTCTATCGTTCAACATAAATGAATTAAAAAAAATAGCGACATTGGTTTAACGATACAATAAAAATGATCAGGTATTAATATATTGCCCAATGACCAAGATACCGTTAATGTTGGTATAACTTACGGTATGTACACATCGAAAACCTATTTGTAAAATTTCAAAACCCCATATAACCCCTTTAGGGGGTAATTACTTGCGTTGTCAGGCAGATTACGTAAGTATGCAAAATTTAAATTCATTGTGACAACGGGAACCCTTTCAAATTTGGCCCAAAAAATATGAAACAGACAGATACACAACAAAGCAAGTTAAATAAAAGCTTATAAAAAGAGCTGCAAAAATGTGAGCTCAAGGCTCAAAAAAGTGCAAAAAAATCCACGAAAAAAGTAAAAGAAAGGGTAATGCCGTTTTTAATCGTCAAATATAAATTGAGTACAAAAAACCCTTATTGATGGCCCATTTAGGACCAAAAATTGTAAAAAATGAGCTCAACGTATTTCATCGTATTTTGTGTTTGCCAATAGTCTGACTCTCATCTACCAAAGAATATAAAAAAGTGGCTTACTTGTGTAATTAGTCACATTAGTACATATCAAAAAATGAATTACCATTTGACTATCAGATTCTAAGCTAACAAATTTAAATAATAATAATAGTAATAAAATATATTTTTTTGAAGAATTTCAAAAAATATTTTAAATTTGCTATTCAAACCCTATACCGTTAGAAAGCTTATCAAAAATGCTATCGATACATTTAATAAAATACGGGGTGTTCCATTTGAAAAAATCAGTTATTCAATTTTTTGCGTTTTGGCACACCCTGTACCGGGTTCGTCAAGTTTTACACTCAGGCACTTTACACCTTTTAGAAGAGAGAAAAAAAATATGAAATAAGTATATTCCACTGCACTGATATCCAATCTCGCTAGGAAAAAAAATATTTTTTTCTATTGATTCATTTTAACTAAAAGTCGTCTATTTGCTAAAAATACAAGATATTCTGAATTTTTCTGTTGCGAATTTATCGAAAAATATTCAAAAGCGACTTTGCAGTGATATAAATTGAGTACAAAAAACCCTTATTGAAGGCCCATTTAGGACCAAAAATTGTAAAAAATGAACTCAAAGTATTTCATCGTATTTTGTGTTTGCCAATAGTCTGACTCTCATCTACCAAAGAATATAAAAAAGTGGCTGTCCAAAAATCCCAAAAGAGATAAAAGGGGCCAAAATTTTGGGCAAAGTGAAATTTTTCTGTTGACGGAGCCGCCACTGCCTTCTTCACTCCTCATTTAAAGCGGTATTTATTGGAAAAGCTTATCACCATTCCACGAAACACTTTATGAACTACGATCGGTAGAGTTGAACTCTACAACTCCTTTATTTTTAAATCTTAGCGGAAATCTCGTAAAATTTACGACCAAGAAGTCATATTTCCCCGTTCGTGAACTAAAAACGCAATAACCGACCGAACTCACACTCATACGTGTGTCCGGAACCCCATCCTTTAATTCCCCAACATTATCCATTACGTTGGCGGCGGTTTTAGGAGAAATACCGGGCATTTTTCCCACATATTGCTCCATAATTTTCGCCACCTGACAAATAAAACAAAGACACACCTTCCGTGATGAAATTTTAATTCGAGCCACTCGACCAAAACGCAAACTTTTCGCTCGTGGGTGGCTTAGTACACGAGCTGGAATTTTTTGTTTCGGAGGATCTCGTTAACAGACGACAGATAAGAGCACGTTTAAGGAAATGTGAAGCAAGACAATAAACCTTAACGACTGCAGACTGAAATATTCGGTTTTGACCAAAAGCACATGAAACTTTGATACCGGAAACGTGAGCGGACACCCACGTGGTGCTTATTTATTCACAACAATCGTCTTATTTATTATTTACACATTTTTCCTCTACCTGATCATCGGCAGGTAGGACCGGGCGCCGGCGGGACATTTGCATAAGAAGGACAAACCTAGGCGGAGAAATAACAATACAATGCTCAAATGCTAGAGTTAGTGGTTATCACAAAAATAGCAGTTCAAGTTCGTAAGAGCTGGAACAAGGCCTGGATGTTAATTCGAAATTGCGAGTCAAGACACAGCGCAATGAATTCGAGCGGAGTCTTTTAGTAACCTTATACCAGTGAGCGCTTTAATGCGTTTTTCATTATAATTCTGAACCAGTAAACGTCAAGTAACAGTTTAGTAATGCACGACCTGAAATAAGGCTCGTTTTGTCATCATCGTCTATCAAACTTTTGCCTCGATAGTACGATTAAAAAGTCAAGGATCCAGCAACGTGCTCATTACCGTCCTCCCATCCACTTTTCCACCCGTAGGAAGCCATAAATCACGGTTTTACTGCTTACGTGAGGATTTACAAGCTGGACCTGCATTGTATGCAAGCCGAGTGCAAAATACATTGTCTATTAATAAAACATTTCATCCCCTTTTAATTGCACGTCATCGGCGAAATTTACGACTGAAAGTGGACGCAATTAGGAAAATAACAGCTTTCTCTTCTTCGATCGTGATGAGCTAAAGACGGGAACTGACCAGTACCAACACTTTTCACCTTTTGGGAAATGTTAATTGAAACTTTATTAATTATTAATTGAAACAACTGACATTCAGCGAGTTATGTAAGGTACTTTCTAACGTTTGCGACCGAAAATCACTGCTTCAATCTTTGCTAATTTAGTTTAATACGCGAGTGGCGTGCTGGAATGACATCATTGGAGATCTGGGTTCTTAATAACTGGGAACTTAGTCATCTTGTTTCCTTATTAACTAATTTCTGTTTCCACGTTGCAACAAACATAGAATCGAGATATCGGGACTGGGTCATACTTTTTTATTTAACTTGCTTTGTTGTGTGTCTGTCTGTTTCACATTTTTGGGGCCAAATTTGAAAGGGTTCCCGTCGTCATAATGAATTTAAATTTTGCATACTTGCGTAATCTGCGTGACGATGTGTACATACCGTAACTTATACCTACATCAACGGTATCTTGGTCTTTTGGGAAATACAGGGTGACTCAGGGGTGCGTAATCGGTCTATAACTTTTTTATTGTTTAAAATATTGCGATTTTGTTTTCATTATCCGATAGGTCGACTTAAAGTCCACAAACTAAAAATGTTTTTGTTTTACACAGGGTGTTGTATACAGGGTGGTGAACCAAAGTTATATTTTTTTAAATGGAACACCTTATATATTTTCCCATAGTTGGATTATACATGAAAAAATAATGTAACTTTATATAAACTATTATGGGTCTATCTTTTTTCGTTTCGGAATAATTCAACTTTTCGTTATAAAAACGACCAATTTTTGAAAAATCACTGCAAAGTCGCCTATGAATATTTTCCAGTAAATTTGCAACAGAAAAATCCAGAATACCTTGTAGTTTTAGGAAATAGTCGACTTTTACTTTAAATATGGAAATAATGTACAGGGTGTGCCAAAACGCAAAAAGTTGAATATATCATTTTTTTTTAATTGAACACCATGTATTTTTTTACATGTATCGATAGCATTTTTCATAAGCATTCTATTGATATGCGGTTTTTATAGCAAATTTACAATATTTCTTAGTGTTCAAAAAAATAAAAAATAATTTTTGTATTTATTTTATTATTAATTCTTGATAAGTGAAATTCATTTATGTATCAGGTAATAATTAGATTACTTGTGTAATTAGTCACATTAGTACATATCAAAAAATTAATTACTATTTGACTATCAGATTCTAAGCTACCAAATTTTCTTGTAATAAAATATATTTTTTTGAAAAAAAAAATTGAAAAAAATAGGGTTTGCTATGCAAACCCTATACCGTTAGTCAAAAAAATGCTATCGATACATTTAATAAAATACGGGGTGTTCCATTTGAAAAAATCAGTTATTCAACTTTTTGCGTTTTGGCACACCCTGTATATTATATGCGTGCTTTAACTAAAAGTTGTCTATTTGCTAAAAATACAAGATATTCTGAATTTTTCTATTGCAAATTTATCGAAAAATATTCATAAGCGACTTTACAGTGATTTTTCAAAAAATGGTCTTTTTTAAAACGAAAAGTTGAATAATTCCGAAACGAAAAAAGATAGACCCATAATAGTTTATATAAAGTTACATTATTTTTTTGCGTAGAATCTAATTATGCAAAAATATATTGGGTGTTCCATTTAAAAAAAATATAACTTTGGTTTACCACCCTGTATACAACACCCTGTGCATAATAAAAACACTTTTAGTTTGTGGACTTTAAGTCGATCGATCGCATGATAAAAACAGAATGGTAATATTTCAAATAGCAAAAAAGTTACAGACCGATTACACACCGCTGGGTCACTCTGTATATTAATACCTAATCATTTTCATTACGTTTCGTTACAAAAAATGTGTTTTTTTTCCAAAGCTTTTATAAATTTGAAAATCGTAATTTGTAAGCAAAAATATTCTCTGATAGAAAAACATGATGTTTTACTTTTTTGTGCATCTTTTAAATAATAACTTTTTTCTAGAAATCTTTTTTTAAAGTTTTTTTTATTCACTTTATGAAATGTTAATCGACAGTTTTGTGAAGGGACAACGGTAAAGCCTTCTTCATTAGTTTCTTGTTTTCTAACTTGAAACGTTTGATTTACGTCATATACCTAGGCGTTGTTACAAAATATGTTTTTTCTGTTTTGATATTTTCAGTATTATTTGTTCTGTACAATATTTTAAATAGTTTGACATAATTTTGCATAACCGATTAGCTTTTTGTGAGTTTTTCTGAATTTCACCAGGAGTTCGCTTTATGTACAGTCATGATAAAAAAGAATGACACCCCTAAAACTAGCTACAAATCTTTTTGATATGATACGGTTAATGTATACAATAAACTAAACTAGCTGGACAGTTTGTAAATTTTCCTGTTTTAGAAATTCATGTTCTAAAAGATTTTACTCGCACATTTGCTATCCGGCCCAGTTGGTAGGGGTGTAATTTTTTTTGATCGTGCCTGTACTAAGCCAAAGTTTATTTTTTAAGCAAAAAAATTGTTTTTCTGAATGCATTTTAATTAGTTTTTAATAAAATTAATTGTAGGAAAAATGTGCGGGTGGGGCTGCAGTTATGCTTTAGTGAATTTCTTGTTTCACAAGCCGCCACTGCACCAAGTAGCATTGTAGTTATGACTTTGAAAGACATTTGATACTAGTTTATGAGTTTAGCCAATAACATGTGGAAAAGGTCATGCCTAATATGGTGGAAAGTAAGTATAAGGAAATGTTAAATGACTTGTAAGACAGTTGGGAGCTTGTCTTACCGACAGTTAGAATAAATTCGAAAAGAGGAAAGTCTCGTCAAATGATAAAGAAAAATCTAATCCCAGCGATCTCCAAAACGCTCCTTTTTGAATCACTTTCAGTAACAGCGGAAGAGAAATCGCCAGAGTGTCGATAAGTCGCGTATTTAACAACTCACTTACGCGTAATTATCTATTCCAAGTGCGTGTTAGTTGCTCACTTTTTGATAAAGGTATCTCGACTTTTCCTCACTTGTAGTCGTAATTGGCAACAAAACTAGTAAAAACTTCTTATTCCCATTGCCACGTGTAGTCCATATTAAATTAATAATTGCGCTAATGAGCGTATTTCTCATCGGAGTGCTTGGAAAAAAATTGTAACGATTTATTAAACCCACGTCAGGTGTTCGTTCCAAGCCTAGACCAATGTTTCGTACATTACGAATCATATTTCCCAAAAACGTAGCTAATCAACGATGTAGCGTAGAAAGTTTCGTCCCACTTGCCAAACAATAGCGCATCTCTCGCAACCTCCACTGTTTGGAGAAACTGGGAAGTAGGTTTCACAGTTATGTCGTTTGAATATTGATCAAGAAGTAAGTCAGGCCGCGGTGCTGGTCCCATCGATAATAAATGTACCATCACGCACCTGCCGTACAACTAGACCAAGGGGTCATATTATTAAACCGAGGAAAAGCCTTCATTTAAGAACCAGTGACAAAAAACAAAACAAACAAACTTTGAAATATAAACCTAAAAATAAAGAAAACAAAAATGAATAATGCAGAGACAATAATAAGAATAAACAGAAAGTAATATTTTTTTAAATAATATGAAAATAAAAGTAAAAATAATAATAACGATAATAACACAAAATGAAAAACAAAAAAAAACAAAAGAATAATTATACTAAAGTAATTTTTTTACATTCAATCGTCTATCAACTTATCTACCGTTACTATTATTAGGTATTTTTTAGATAAAATGTTTCGATGTTCACGTCCTGGGTATTTTTTTCCTTGTATTTCATTGTCATTTTTATGCATAACATTTTGAATTTCAAAATCTTGTCTTTAATCCTCTGAGACAGAGGAGATTGCTTCTTTTAACTTTTCTTGAGGATTATTTCCATCAAGAAAATAGCTAGAAATTTATTCATGTTCTGGAGCTGAATCTATTTTCTTCAATGTTGACAATTCTGCAAGTATAACATTTCTTGATTTCTTCACAGTTTTACTTTTTTCATCAATTAATCTGTGGGCTTTTGAATTTTCACAATATTCAACAATGATTATTTTTTTTTAATTTTAAGTCCTTTTTCTTTACGTATACGGTTGAATACTTCACATTCAAATATTTTTAAACTTAAATATTTTTGTCCTGTCCATGCTTCTTCCGCAGTCGTATTATTTACTGCTACAGTAGGATTCCTATTTTTCAAATAACAAGCTGTATTAATAGCTTCTGTCCAAAAATCTTGAGTTAAATTTGCATCAATTTCAACCAAATTCCGATTGAGTCTCTCAGCTACTACATTGAGGTGTGCAGGTACAGTCACGATCAAAAAGAATGGCACCCCTACCAAATGGGCTAAATCTTTTAGGTCACAAATTTCAACAAACAGGTTAGTTTACTAGTTAAACGTCCACATTAACTGTATCACATCGAAAAGATTTGTGGCTGCTGTTTTAGGGGTGTCATTTTTTTTTAACGTGACTGTACTCAACTGTACTTAATTTTATTTTGCAATCTGTTTCAACTTTTTTTTCGAAACTCTTGAACTTTTCAAAAACTTTTTTAAAATATATAAATGTTTTTCTTGTAAGTTCATCATTAAAAGTTAAAATATTACGCTTTCCGCCAATTGAATTTATTTTCTTTGAACCGCAAATATCACTATGAGTTCGTTCTAACCTTTCTTTAGCCCTGTGTACTGATTTCTTCTGAAACTTATTTCCTTTGCCACAATATTCACTAATATGGCATTTCCCTTTAATATCTTCACATCTCATACCATGAACTATATTAATAAATAACTATATTAATTTTTCTTTAATAAAGAACAGCATCCTTAGATTTATGAAATTTCTTCTTGCAATTAAAACATATTCCTTCAAATTTTGTTTTGTTCGAGAAAATACCATTTTTCTACTTTGGTTTCACAAATTGTTCATTGTGAAACCAAAAATAGTTTCACAAAGAGAACTTTCGTGCAACTCCTTAAAAAAGTAGAATATTACACTCGTTTTATAAGACTTAATTATGGCACTCCTTCGTCGTGCTCCAAAACTATTCGTGCCACAATAGGACGTCTTATAAAACTCGTGTAATAATATACTATTTTACCGATAAAATTCTTGATTTTTTGATAATGCTGTTTAATTACTAAGACTGTTTCTTCTTCATTTCATACTTAACACCAGACACAATTGCTGCCAATGCTTTTTCTCTAGTTTTTCATCCTATTCTCTTGTTCCATCCACATATAATTATATTATTATTATTAATTATACAGTTGCTACTTCTTTCAAGTTTTTCGAAAGATGCACTTGCGGACAATGTACACCCATTTTTTTTTTTTTTTTTTTTAGATAAATGTAGTTGTTTACACACATATGTTGTCTTTACATCAGCTACTAATATCACAACATAACTTCAACAAAATCTAAATGCTTTGTTTATAAAAAAAAACTGGTGATGAGAATATTTGGATAAAAGAAATTCTGAGGAAATGTGTCGACGAAAATGAAGATAAACCGTTAAATAACATCACTTCAAACTAATAAGACGTCAAAACTTAAACTTTATTCGCAAAATAAAAGTTAATTGCGCTTATTTATTAAATTTAGCTTCTGTGAAATGTTTTTTTTGGCAATCAACGACTTGATTAAAACCACAACTCTGTAATTCTTGACTCTTGACAATGCCAAGATATGAACAAGAATTTGATTTTCGTGAAACAACAATTATCAGTCAAGGTCAAGCGTTATCGTTGATTCCAGGCGCCCTTGGTGCAGAGACAGCACAGCGTTCCAGGGCCGGACCCCCGGGACGATTGCCGTCTTTCGACCAACAACAACGTGAAAATCTGCACCACGCCGCCGTCTTCGCCCCAACAGGCGACGCAGTCGCGGAGGCTGCTCCAGGAGACGCTCTCGCGGCCGCCCCCGTACCCCATGATCGCCGTCCCCGAGAAGGGCTATTGGGTGGATGGCACCGACCATGAGGTCAGTTTCGACCACAGAGGCGTGCCCATCCTCCCGCACCAGACGTGGAGGGCGAAGATCGAAACCGACGATACCGGAAAGTGCTACAGGAGGTTCTACGTCGGAAGGGTAAGTGAATTTTTCATGATGAATGAAAGTGTGGCACTGAGTGTGTTTATATATGGAAAGTGTAACGGCGCCTTCGGGGAACGAATTTATTAAGTTTGCTTAGGCCCGTTTGAAATAATATAAAGCGAGAGGGCGAGGCTTATAAGGCAACGTTATGATGTCGAAAGAAACGCGAGCTGAATCTCAACGAGGCGACGGATGTCAGGGATCAAAAAAGAAAGGGAGGTAGTTATAATTAGTGGGATTGGTAACGGATGTCGGTACAGCCGACCAAAAAGAAAATGACGCCGCCATAAACCAATGCCTATGCCTATTCATTTAGTTTAAATTATTACTGCAAATTAATTATTTACTTAATTTTGACTATATGCTTGGAGTGCTATTTAATGTTTTCTTAAAATAAAAATCCTAGTAAATAATAATTAATTAGGACACGATTGAGTTCGAAAATCAAATAAAAAAAGTGGCTTAGCTTAAAGTTATAATTTTTTATTTCAAAAAAGTGGTCGTAATTTAGTGTAAAAAAAGATTATATTTATTTTTGGTGGGTTCGCTTTTTTTGAAATTCAACAGCTTATAAAAACTAGACAAATAAATATACAGTGACAATTTAACTACTTAAATAATTTTTTAAATTGGAAACTGTATTCTAAATAAAATTAAATAAAAATTGCTGTTTGTTTTAATAGGACATTAAAACTTAATTCCGACTTGAAGTAATTTGACATTAAGTTGCCATTTATTGACAATGTCGGATTAAAATTTAATTCGTTGTTAAAAGAGTTAACAACGCGAATGAACCAACCAAATTGCTTCAATTTGGTCACGTGATCAATTAATCATGCATTTAATTGCGAATTGAATTAATGTCGGTTTATAAACCGGTCTATAAATCGGTTTACAGAAAGCGAAATTAAAATTTAATTCAGAATTAAACTAATTCGAATTAAGTTGTCATTTAAAATGCATTCACAATAATGTCAACTTAATCGCGAATTAAATTTTAATTGCGATTAAAACGTTCTGTATACCGGCACTTAAACTTATATTGCATTAACTAAGTAATAAATTAAATTTGCAAAAAAATTTTTTTGACTTCTTAAAATGCCGAAGCCTTGTGACGAACTTTAAATTTTTTTATTTTTCATTTGTCTTTTAAAAAAATTAATAAATATTAATTAATTTGAAGAAAAATTGGAAAATTTTGGTCATATCAATTTTTTGAAATATTTAATAAACAAATATGTTCATGACATCTACTGTGCGATTAATAATTGAAACGATTTAAAATATAGATAATTGGATTACTACATTCTTGTTTTATGCACAATAAGTTTTGTATCTAAGAAATAAACTACAAACATATAAAAACGATCAAACTTTTGATTATAAGGTGACCAACCATCCTGATATAGACAGGACGTGTTTAGATTTTTATTATTTATGTCTAGTTCTACATTTATATCCCGATTTGTTCTGATCTTCACACAAACAAACCCATTTATGACAAAAAACAAAATATTTAAGTTGTAAAAAACTCTTTTATGTAAACGACTTTTAGATCATTGAAAAATTTTAATGAAACTGTAGCTCCAAACCCATAAGAAATAAATTAGACTGTTACAAAAATTTTGCAGAAAACATAGACAAAAAAGAAAATGAAAATCACAATAATAACAAATAATGAAAAAAAATTGTGAAAATTAACTTAAGAGTCACCAAGATGTTGGGTTATTTTTACACTACTAAACTTTTAAATTTAAAGTAATACCATTATTTTGACTAAGCTTGATATCCTACTTCTTTAATTTGACTTTCGATAGTGGCAATACAAAAATAAGTACATAGTTATGGCCAATGATTAAAATGCAAATTAAATAAACATTAAACTTTTTGCTTTACAGAGGTACATAAATCGATATTTAAAAAAAATTAAAACAGCAGTTCTTTTAAAAAATAAAAAAAGAACAAAATTTTTTTTATTTTGTTCTATTTTTTTTGATTTTTAAATTTTCCGGTTTATCGGAAAGTGTTTCCGTTTTTGATATTTTACATTTAACTCTTTGATCATCATGCATAACCGAGATCATAACTTATTTTTCCTTGTCACTATCGAATGTTACACCAGTATACCGAGCTTAGTCAAATTACGCTAAATCTCTAAAACCAAAAAACTTTTACTATAATTTATTTCATCATTCTTTGTTATGTGGCAAATGATATCATTTCCTAAGTTTATGCGTATAAATTAAGACATCATGTATTAGATGGATGGTCAGGTCAGGTCAGGTCAGGTCAGGTCAGGTCAGTGGATGCTTTTGAAGCAAAATTTTTGTCTGATACACACACACTCGTAAATGTAGCAATTCAATAGATAGCGATTATAAAATATTAAGAAGTTTTAAATTGTTTATTTAAGACAATTGTAGTTTTTTATAATATATATGTGAATGTCCTAATTTTGAATTTTTTGAAATTGGTCACTTTAAATTTGTAGCAACAACATTTTAGAGATCATAATTACTATTTAGATTTAAAATATCTTTTGGACAGTCTGAGTCTTAATAAAAATACTACACTGACAATAATAACAATTTTTAATTTCCACTGCTTTATCTTAATATTGTTAAAGTTTTTAATAATTAAAACCTGTAGGAATAAACGTTTTAGAGCTATTTTCACACACAAGATTTCTTTTGTCCCGTCCGTGATGTTTAAACAAAAAATAAATTAATTAGAAGTCACACATTGCCTTGTTTTTCGGTTTTGTGGTTTCAGAAGTTTCAACAGGTTTAGTTGTTGGAGTTAGTGCCTTTTAACTTAACAGAACAGTCCGTCAAATTTGTATTTTTCTGCTCATATTTCAAACTTTAAAAATGTGGCTCTAATTGTAGGTTGCAAACAATTTGACTGTTACTAAGTTCCTATAAAGAAAAATCCACTTTTACTGATACTGTTTGTAAAAATAAAATAAAAAAAATGTGTAAACTAGTGTACGATGCTCTGATGCTGGATGCGGTCAAGGGTGCGACATTTTCTTTTTGTGCGGCTGTACCTCCAGTGGCGGAGTGACAAGGAATATAGACGTGGTGGTTTGAAAAACTGAGTATTGTTCATTGTGAGAATGTGAAACTTCACACGGCCAGGTCGCAATTACGTACAAAGTCGGAATTAATATCGTTTCGGTCGGTTGCGGTCCGATATTAACATATTAAATGGGAACGTTCCGGTCAACGGTAAGTCACTGGCGCCCAACGCGGGGCCCGTCGGCTATTCATAGACACCTACAAGAAGAGATGCATCTTCCTACGTTGTCGCGAGCGCGCACTATCTCAAAGAATCTCACACAGCCAAGCCTTTACTTCGGAGGAGGATTAGCGGACGGACGCTAAGAAATCCGTGAATAATTTATATCGCGCGTTAGCGAAACGAATCTGATAATAGCGGTGCTTGTCGTTTTGTACTATAGTTTGTGTTTCTTTGCGGCCGGCGACGGCTAAATGGCCAACATTTTAAACGAGTCCAACGTCTTTTGTTCTCTTGCGTAAGTGGAGCGAGTGATTGTTGGGAGATTGAAACAAACGTGCGACACGGCCTCGATTGACATTTTTTAACGGATTTTTTACGTTTAGGCTCCAACCTGACTGACAATCCTAACAAGAATAAATAGCATTTCAGAGCCAATGCAGCACATGGCGTCCCTATAACTCTGCTTTTATAAATTGAAATCGATAGTTAATCTGTTCACTATTAGTACTCGAGCGCGCCAGTGGCGGCTCGTCCACAACTAGGTGGAGACAACATTCCAAATAATAGTATTTTCAAAATTCAATGATTTTCCGGAATTTCCATCCAATACTCCGATTAAGCTCGAAAAAGATATCTGGATAAATTTAGCTCGCTTTATGACTGGGAAACTGATATTTTTGTGGAATTCCAGTAAACAAGGCAATGACCACGAAGGTTGAGTGGTTTAAAATCTTTTTTTACCTTTTTTTAAGTGCTTAAGATAATTTTTGAACTAAAAACTCAGTTAAAGACAATATTACGTTACTTTTGCTTTCTTTGAGCGTTTCAGCATATCTTTCAGTTAAGATTTACTGATTTCGCAGAAAATCGGTAAATCAGGCCGAAAATTAAAAGTGAAAATAAAAAATAGCATTGTTTTGGCCTTGTGTTTTTGAGTGAGAAACTCATTTTTTTATATTTTTTTATTTAAAAAGTATTAACGTACGGTCTGAATTAACGAGATTGAGGATCTTTTGGCTTCTTTAGGTCCGGTTGCTCAGTTCGAGTTTAAGCCGAGCTTAACTCAAAGCTAAGCTAAGCTTAAGCTGGCACCGTGTTTTATTGCAAGCAAATTTTCGTTAAAACATGCCAGAAAATCACCTAATTACGTTCAAAATTACCTTCTTTTAAACTAAATATTCAATGATTTTCCGGAATTTCCATCCAATACTCCAGTTAAGCTGATATTTTTGTGGAATTCCAGTAAACAAGGCAATGACCACGAAGGTTAGGTGGTTCAAAATTTTTTTTTAAATGTTTAAGATAATTTTCGAACTGAAAATTCAGTTAAAAACAAGATTACTTTTGCTTTTATTGACGTTTCAGCATATCTTTCAGTTGAAAATTTACTCATTTCGCAAAAAAACGGTCAATCAGGCCGAAAATTAGAAGTGAAAATAAAAAAAAACATTGTTTTGGTCATGTGTTTTTGAGTGAGAAACTCATTTATTTACAAACAGAGGTATTAACGTATGGTCTGAATTAAAGGAAATTGAGTATATTTTAGTCTCTCTAGGTCCGGTTAGGGCTTAAGTCGAGCTTAATTCTAAGAGCTAAGCTTAAGCCGGCACCGTGTGTTACTACTACACGCGAAATTTCGTTAAATCATGCCGGAAAATCACGTAATTACGTTCAAAATTACCTTATTTTAGGCCAAATATTAAATAATTTTCCGAAATTTCCATACAATATAGGGAAAAAAAAAGCTCGAAAAAGATATCTGGATAAATTTAGCTCGCTTTATGACTGCGGGGAAACTGATATTTTTCTGGAATTCCAGTAAACAAGGCAAAAACCACGAAGGTTAAGTAGTTCAAAATCTTTTCTTACCTTTTTTTAAAAGCATAAGATAATTTTCGAACTGAAAATTCAGGTAAAAACAAGATTACTTTTGCTTTCTTTGAGCGTTTCATCATATCTTTCAGTTAAAAACTCACAATTTCGCGGAAAATCGGTGAATCAGTGGAAAATTAAAATTAAAATAAAAAGTGGCACTGTTTTGGCCTTCTTTGTTAGATCTATTGTGTTTTTGAGTAAGAAACTCATTTATTTTATACAAGAAGTATTTATGTATGGTGTGAATTAAAGGAAATTGGGGATCTTTTGGGCCTTTTTAGGTCCGGTTTTTCAGTTCGAGCTTAAGCCGAGCCTAACTCAAACCTAAGCTTAAGCCGAGCTTAACTCAAAGCTAAACTTAAACATATCGGAAAATCACCTAATTACGTTCAAAATTTCTTTATTTAAGCTAAGCATTCAGTGATTTTCCGGAATTCCGTAGAGTAGAGGGAAAAAATCCAATTAAGCTCGAAAAGATATGTAGATAAATTTAGCTCATTTTATGACTGAGAAACTGATATTTTTGTGGAATTCCAGTAAACAAGGCAATGACCACGAAGGTTAGGTGGTTCAAAATCTTTTTTTAAATGTTTAAGATAATTTTCGAACTGAAAATTCAGTTAAAAACAAGATTACTTTTGCTTTCATTGACGTTTCAGTATATCTTTCAGTTTAAGATTTACTTATTTCGCAAAAAATCGGTAAATCTGGCCGAAAATTAGAAATGAAAATAAAAAATGCATTGTTTTGGCGTTATATGATCTGAATTAAAGGAAATTGAGAATCTTTTGGTCTCTTTAGGTCCGGGGCTTCAGTCGAGCTTAACTCTAAGCTAAGCTTAAGCCGGCGAAAGCAAGCTTAATTTCGTTAAAACATGCCGGAAAATGACCTAATTACGTTTAGAATTACTTTATTTTAAGCTAAATATTTAATAATTTTCCGTTTTTTCCATCCAATGCAGGGAAAAATCCAATTAAGCTCGAAAAAGATATGTAGATAAATTTAGTTCATTTTATGACTGAGAAATTGATATTTTTGTGGAATGCCAGTAAACAAGGCAAAGACCACCAAGGCTAAGTAGTTCAGAATCTTTTTTTTACCTTTTTTTAAAGGTTAAGATAATGTTCAAGCCAAAAATTAGTTAAAAACAAGATTACCTAACTTTTGCTTTTTTTGAGCGTTTCAACATCTCTTTCAGTTAAAAACTCACTTATTCTGAACTAGAGAAAATTGACAATCTTTTGGACTTTTTAGAGTCATTTCTTTAAAGCACCTATGTGTTGAAAATTACACGATTTTGAGCTATTTAGCGAATTTTATCGTAACTAGTGTGTAGCGAATTTAAAGTTAAAATGTCACTTTTCTTTCGAATGTTTTGCTGAATAAACCGAAATATTACCACTGGACGTTTAAAATGGCTTTAATTTTAACATTTTTCGTTCGTTTGAGCACGTTTTCAGACTAGAATTAACCTATTTTACGAAATTTTGTCAAAAAATGTCCACACTAGATCGAGAAACGACAAAAACAGACCCACTTACGTTTCCTGTGGATGTGATAAAGCCAGAGCTATCACGTTTTGGGATAGATTTAATTATAAATCCTAAGTATTTTGCGCAATTTTCTTAGCATTAAATTTGGGCATGTTGTATTTTTTAATAGTTTGTTAGACTTTATTAATGTTGGTTCAGCGAGCTGCCGCTGGAGCAAACACTGAAAGTTAAGCTCAACATTTTCATCCTTGATTAATATCGCTATCGCTGTTCCTGTTTCCCCATTGTTTGAATCGTCGAATCTTTCGGTGATTTTATTCTATTGCATCGATTCGTGCCGACTTCAGCGATTTCGGTTGTTATCGTAGTCGTCTTCATAGTTGACTTGTGATACGATCTGTTTCCGTTTCCGGCTTATGTGCCCCTGTCTAATGAACAGCTGCTCCCTCTGTATTTCATTCAACCGTTTTTGTTATTTTTATTACGTAAGTGAGTGAAGAGAAAGGTGCCGAAAAAACTACAATGAGGTTGAGTAAGCGCCAAAAGGAATTTTATTGGTCACACTTGGATTTATTTCGTTTGTACTTACAATAAAATGTAATTAAAGGTTCATTGTCTTGCGACTCGCGGATAGAGCGGAATTGTTTGCGTTGTATGATATTTGAGTCATAATACGTTTGAAGAGGATAACTAAACAGTCCTCAGTTTTCCAATACTGTTGGTAACAATGTGTTGCTATGGATTTAGTGCAATAGAATTTTAATGAATACATGTGCTACACCATTGATTTTTATTACAATAAACTGGACCTTTCCAAAAATATTCAAATCAAAACTTTCATTTCCTTGCTTTGAGCTGCAATTAATTAAGCGAACAAATTGGTCGGATTTTTCAAATATCAGACTGCGGATCAATTAGTCAATTCGTTCTAAATTCGCAATCGATCGTCTCAACTCTACTAAATCACCGACCAAGGAAAAAACCATCGCACTTTCACTATTCGTGGGTGTGTTCTCCTATATTATCTCTTTAAACCCGTCATTGTCTACGTCCAAGTTAACAACTTGCCGTTCCCGCCCCAACAAATCCATCATTTGGTAAAAAACGCTGAGCGTTTTCACACCCAATCCCAATTATAAATTTCCACGGGGGTGTCGCAGCATCGCGACTTGACAAGAAACCGCGTCATTGTTCCTCATAATTCTACCAACAATAGACTCACAATAATAAGAACTAGGCGTGGGCGCGAAAGTCTCTCGGAAAAATAACAACGGCAAGAGGCGCCCAACCTCAAGCACAAGTTTTATCACAAGACTACGGAGGGCTGTGGGTTAGGAGGCGAAACGGGACACAAAATCGCACAATTTTCCGTACCCAAAAATATTAAATTAAATAATTACTCGGAAAAAGGTACAGAAAATTACACGAGAAACATGAGAAAAAATATTTACTTCAAATTTGCGCTTTATTCTATACAGGGTGATTCTTTTATGGCCTACATTAGAAACTTTTTAATTTCTAATAAAACTAGGGCTTTAAAATTTTGTATACGATCCAAATCTATCATTCCGAGTTCAATTAAATTATTTTCAAAATGGCTGAGCTTCAGGAACTACTAAAAATTTATTTACCAAAAAAAAATTCATAACTCAAAAACTAAAAGTCGTAGAGCAATGCGGTTTGTTCCATTGAATTCAGCGGCTCATTTTGCGTATAAAACCATTTTTTAACAAGATGTAAACTTTTAAAGTTTTTTTGCTAAAAATGAAGATAGGCAATATCTATAGTGAAAAATTTTATTTACGAAAAAAAATTCATAACTTAAAAACTAAAAGTCGTAGAGCAATGCGGTTTGTTCCATTGAATTCAGCGGCTCATTTTGCGTATTAAACCATTTTTTAACAAGATGTAAACTTTTAAAGTTTTTTTGCTAAAAATGAAGATAGGCAATATCTATAGTGAAAAATTTTATTTACGAAAAAAAATTCATAACTTAAAAACTAAAAGTCGTAGAGCAATGCGGTTTGTTCCATTGAATTCAGCGGCTCATCTGCGTATAAAACCATTTTTTAACAAGATGTAAACTTTTAAAGTTTTTTTGCTAAAAATGAAGATAGGCAATATCTATAGTGAAAAATTTTATTTACCAAAAAAATTCATAACCCAAAAACTAAAAATCGAAGAGCAATGCGGTTTGTTCCATTGAATTCAGCGGCTCATTTTGCGTATAAAACCATCTATTAACAGGATGTAAACTTTTAAAGTTTTTTGTTAAAAATTAAGATAGGCAATATCTATAGCGAAAAATTTTATTTACCAAAAAAAAATTCATAACTCAAAAACTAAAAGTCGTAGAGCAATACGGTTTGTTCCATTGAATTCAGCGGCTCATTTTGCGTATAAAACCGTTTTTTAACAAGATGTAAACTTTTAAAGTTTTTTGCTAAAAATTAAGATAGGCAATATCTATAGTGAAAAATTTTATTTACCAAAAAAAATTCATAACTCAAAAAATAAAAGTCGTAGAGCAATGCGGTTTGTTCCATTGAATTCAGCGGCTCATTTTGTGTATAAAACCATTTTTTAACAAGATGTAAACTTTTAAAGTTTTTTGCTAAAAATTAAGATAGGCAATATCTATCTATAATGAAAAATTTTATTTACCAAAAAAAATTCATAACTCAAAAACTAAAAGTCGTAGAGCAATGCGGTTTGTTCCATTGAATTCAGCGGCTCATTTTGCGTATAAAACCATTTTTTAACAAGATGTAAACTTTTAAAGTTTTTTGCTAAAAATTGAGATAGGCAATATGTATAGTGAAAAATTTTATTTACCAAAAAAAATTCATAACTTAAAAACTAAAAGTCATAGAACAATGCGGTTTGTTTCATTGAATTCAGCGGCTCATTTTGCGTATAAAACCGTCTTTTAACAAGATGTAAACTTTTAAAGTTTTTTGCTAAAAATTAAGATAGGCAATATCTATAGTGAAAAATTTTATTTACCAAAAAAATTCATAACTCAAAAACTAAAAATCGAAGAGCAATGCGGTTTGTTCCATTGAATTCAGCGGCTCATTTTGCGTATAAAACCATCTTTTAACAAGATGTAAACTTTTAAAGTTTTTTGCTAAAAATTGAGATAGGCAATATCTATAGTGAAAAATTTTATTTAAAAAAAAAATTCATAACTCAAAAACTAAAAGTCATAGAACAATGCGGTTTGTTTCATTGAATTCAGCGGCTCATTTTGCGTATAAAAACCGTCTTTTAACAAGATGTAAACTTTTAAAGTTTTTTGCTAAAAATTAAGATAGGCAATATCTATAATGAAAAATTTTATTTACCAAAAAATTCATAACTCCAAAACTAAAAATCGAAGAGCAATGCGGTTTGTTCCATTGAATTCAGCGGCTCATTTTGCGTATAAAACCATTTTTTAACAAGATGTAAACGTTTAAAGTTTTTTGCTAAAAATTAAGATAGGCAATATCTATAACGAAAAATTTTATTTACCAAAAAAAATTCATAACTCAAAAACTAAAAGTCGTAGAGCAATGCGGTTTGTTCCATTGAATTCAGCGGCTCATTTTGCGTATAAAACCATCTTTAAAAATATGGAGCAGTGACCAAATTGGTAAAAGTTTGAAATTTTTTTAAACATAGTTTACGATATTTATTATATTTATGTCTTCCTATCGAGAATTTAATACTCTATCTGCCTGTATTTTTTGTTTGTTATGTGTTAACCGTTATACAAATACAACTATTTCTTCTGAAAAATTAGGCGGTAATGCAACAATTGCGCTCTCTGGCGTAATTACCGTAACTATTGAGGACGGGGACGTTTTAATTGGACGCCGTTTCGTATCCTAACCTTTAGTAACCCGTACACTAGCCGTAATAAAATTTTTCAATTGTCCAAAAATTCCAGGAGCACACATCCCTGATCGGCAACGACGAGACCTTGGGCCCTGTCCTCCTGTCGATAAAAACCGAGAACGTGGCCAACCAGGAGCACACCCGGATCCTCCTCCGGATGCGCACCGGGACCATGCACGAGATCGTGCCCTCCTCCTGTCTCGGCGACAGCCCCAGCCCGGCCCGCATGGCGAAACTCCTCAACGAACAGCTCAACATCGACAACTTCGTCCCGGTGTTGCACCCGAAAGCTTCCCAACTCAT
This sequence comes from Tribolium castaneum, assembly GCF_031307605.1. NCBI lineage: Eukaryota > Metazoa > Arthropoda > Insecta > Coleoptera > Tenebrionidae > Tribolium > Tribolium castaneum. The sequence continues at coordinate 7,383,423 of NC_087399.1, read as the reverse complement.
CGCCAACTACGACGAGCATGTCCTCGTTACGAACTTCAAATTCGGCGTCATGTACCAGAAGTTCGGGCAGACGACGGAAGAGGAGCTGTTCTGTAATAACATCACCAGTCCCGCCTTTGACGATTTCCTTGCGCTGCTCGGGCAGAGGATACAGCTCAAGGATCACAAGGGATACAGAGGCGGCCTGGACATCCAGAACGGGCACACGGGGGATCAAGCGGTTTACGAAGTGTTCAAAGACCGCGAAATCATGTTTCATGTCTCCACCTTGCTGCCCTACACGGAAAGCGACCCCCAACAGTTGCAGCGGAAGAGGCACATAGGCAACGACATCGTGGCGATCGTTTTCCAAGAGGAGAACACGCCCTTTTCGCCAGATATGATAGCGTCGCACTTCTTGCACGCGTTCATCGTAGTGCAGGTGGTCGAGCCCAACACGCCCAACACAAGGTAAGCACACTTATTTTCAATTTTTTTGCAAAAATCGCGAAAAACAACATTTTTTGGTCCTTCGAGCCGGATCCTTAGTATTAGTTAGAATGTCTGGTAACCATTGATTTGAACCCTTTAAATGTGACGTTTTTATTCGTTTGTTCGCAAAAATCTCGAAAAACAACATTTTTTGGTCCTTCGAGCCGGATTCACTAGCAGATGTTAGAATTTCTAGTAACATTGATTTGAACTTTTAGAACGCGAGGAACGAGAAGTGGCTTTTTTTATTCGTTTGTTAACAAAAATCACGAAACATAACATGTTTTGGTCCTTCGAGCCGGATTCTTAGTATTAGTTAGAATTTCTGGTAACAGTGATTTGAACCCTTAAAATGCGAGGGGTGAGATGTGAGTTTTTTATTCGTTTTTTCGCAAAAATCGCGAAAATCAACATTTTTTGGTCCTTCGAGCCGGATTCACTACCAGGCGTTAGAATTTCTAGTAACGTTGATTTGAACCCTTAAAACGCGAGGGACGAGAAGTGGCTTTTTTATTCGTTTGTTAACAAAAATCGCGAAAAACTACATGTTTTGGTCCTTCGAGCCGGATTCTTAGTACTAGTTAGAATTTCTGGTAACATTGATTTGAACCCTTAAAACGTAAGGGGTGAGAAGTTGCTTTTTATTCGTAGTTCGCAAAAATTGCGAAAATCAACATTTTTTGGTCCTCCGAGCCGGATTCACTACCAGGTGTTAGAATTTCTAGTAACATTGATTTGAACCCTTAAAACGCGAGGGACGAGAAGTGGCTTTTTTATTCGTTTGTTAACAAAAATCGCGAAAAACTACATGTTTTGGTCCTTCGAGTCGGATTCTTAGTACTAGTTAGAATTTCTGGTAACAGTGATTTGAACCCTAAAAACGCGAGGGGTGAGATGTGACTTTTTTATTCGTTTTTTCGCAAAAATCGCGAAAATCAACATTTTTGGTCCTTCGAGCCGGATTCACTACCAGGCGTTAGAATTTCTAGTAACATTGATTTGAACCCTTAAAACGCGAGGGACGAGAAGTGGCTTTTTTATTCGTTTGTTAACAAAAATCGCGAAAAACTACATGTTTTGGTCCTTCGAGCCGGATTCTTAGTACTAGTTAAAATTTCTGGTAACATTGATTTGAATCCTTAAAACGTGAGGGGTGAGAAGTTGCTTTTTATTCGTAGTTCGCAAAAATTGCGAAAATCAACATTTTTTGGTCCTCCGAGTCGGATTCACTACCAGGTGTTAGAATTTCTGGTAACATTGATTTGAACCCTTAGAACGCGAGGGGTGATAAGTGACTCACGGCACAACATGACTAACGGCCCGTTTTAGTCATCGTAATCAAGCGTTGGTTATTCTTCGCGCTGTGACCTCGAAGTCACGTAATTTACGATTTTTTCATTAATTGGAATCGTAAATCGCGAGACGATGTGGGAAACGTAATAATTATCATTAGAACAAAGAAACATAATTGTTATCGTCCTGTAACGGGAAATTTGACTCAAGAAGACTTCCGTCTCGGTTTGAATTTAACGTTTCGTTTGTTATTATTAACAAAAATGTGTTAGTGGGGTGTGGGGTCCCAGCTGGGACACCCTGTATGCGTTGGCTGCAGCATGCACTCGCATAAATAATGCACGTTGGCTAATAACTAATTTAGTGCAAGAAAATGAAGTTTACATTTAACTTTAATTAAAGCGGTGTTCGAGCAGCATCAACATTTAATTACCGTAAATTGGCTGAAACAGTATTAATTTCGGCCGAATTTTCTGCAATTGTTGACTTTGCGATAAAACAAATTGAAAATGATTACAGAAGTTTAGCTCAGATTGTTACTCCATAAAGTAAGTTTATTTAATTGGATAAGTTTTAAGACAGCGCATTAAATTAAGTACTGTCAAACGGAGATCATTAGAGAGCATTTGTTGACTTTTTCCGACTCGAACCGTTACTGCAGTCCCTAGTTTTTAAAAGTTTGTACATTCGTTTCGTTTTTTCTTAATTGATTTAGCCGCACTTAATTAGTTGTTTTTCCCGAGGTAAAAGTAATTGATTCTAGTGTGAGATTGCCAATTCTGCACCTTACACAAGATTAATACCATAATCGGTCGAGACGACAAAAATTCAATGCGACCGCCGGTTTCGCAACCTCATACTCGTTAATTTACAGAATAAAATCCGGTCTAATCAAGCGTTTTCCGTTATTATGAACAGACAGGTCGAAAATTAGGTCGACGACACTGTCACTCACACGTTTTTACAGATATGATGCGAAACGGACTTATTTTCAGTGCGACAAGACAAAAAACTTTCATTTCTCGTAGAAAACCAGTGAGTGGCAATTTTTCAATTAAAAATCGGTTTTGGCACCAAGCCGTCCGGAGTGGTTAATAATTAAAACTGATAAAAGTTTCAGTATTGCACAGTTAGTGGTGTCATAAATTCCGGAATAAAGCTGGTCCAGTGTTTGTGAATATTTCACGATAGTGTTGCAGCAGAGTATTGAAAAATTTTGACACAGAGAAAGTTTAATTTCTCGACACTCTCACAAATGCCAATTGATTGAATGCGATTTTCTTGTAGTTTCTTCCATAAAAAACTCGTCTTAATTTTTACTTGTCGTAGCAGGTGGAGGACTTAATGGATTCTTTCAACTTTTACATTCGTGATGATTTTTCACAGTTAATTGTTGCATAACCATAATAATGCAAATATTTTTTCAAAATATGAATAAAAACGCGATAAACTCTAGTGTTTCAAAACATAATTTACATGCCGTTACGGGAATCATTGAATATTTTTCAGGCCATATTTCAGACACGCGCATTGATTTTTACATTACGTTGGAAAGAAAGCTCGTGACTCGATGTAGGTTTATTTAACGCAATTACATCCACTTGTTTCAGTCGAACGAGATTTTTTCCAGTAAAAGTAAACACAGCCAGTTAATTTAAGCGAACGTAATTGTAATCAATAAATAACTATTTTTAAACGTTGCCTAATTTTATAGTCATTCCAGAAATAATGCAACCTGACACCGAAATTTTCAAAATAATTTTAGTATGTAAAGTTTCGCGTAAAAGACATAAAATTTTTACAAGAAATTAGTAAATAAAAATGACATTTACAATGGAGAAATAAGGAAATAAAAAAAACAAGGTATAACAAATCAACAGCGATAACATATTACTTGCAGTTACAAAACTGTTTAAAATGACGGCATTCTTAAGCAATAAAGTAATATATATTGGTCAATTCTTTTTAAAAATTCACCACTTTTAATGTGTATTTAATGACTTTTTAACATAATTAAAGTTTACATCTCGATTAGAGTGTATGCACTTTACATGAAAAATTCATTTTCACAAAAAAATCAAAATGTCACGTACAAAAAACGCCAGTCTAATGTTAGGTCAGAATGTTTTACATAGCACACTACGTTGGTATCTAAGGGATTTTACGTGCATTTTTCAACTTTAAAAATAACAAACAAAATACAAAATAACAAAATACAGAGTGCTATTTAAAAAAAACAAGTTATGGTCCTTCAAAGTTTACCAAAATGAATGTGTCACAGCATGGTACTGCTACAATGTAAATGGACAGTCTTATCGCCGAAAGATACCCCCGACAGTTGTTTACACACAGACAAAATCGCAACTCAGTATCTTGAAAACCAAGCACACTGTGATTTTTTAATTATGTGCCCGCAGACGCACAAAATTGTAAAAAAAATTAAATAACTTCTGAATGGTTAAAGCAAATTGCAAAAACTAAACTGATTTATCAAGCCTAAAAAGTGCACAATTAAACATGTACACATATACAGGGGTTGCCATTAAAAAAAACTATGTTAACGGCTGCACTGTAAAAATGAAACACCCTGTATAGGGCAAAATAATTTAAGAACTTTAAGAATTAAGAGCACAATCTTTGACGCAGTGTAGGTGCGATCGAGCACGCCCATATAAATGACTCACCCTGAGGAATTACGAAAATTTCGTTACTGTTTTCGGCAAGTACGACATGTCGTCACCAGAGGGCACCTACTTAATTTTATTCCCGTATAGGCAATAACAAAATACTGTTGACATCTGACGGACTACAACTGTTGGATAATTTTTGAAGTGTTTTTCTAATTTCTGGTAGTTTAGAAAATGGAAATCGGTAAATAAACTGATTAGTAATATTTTTTATCGTCGTAAATTTTGCTGTCCCGTCCGTTATTGCAATTATTTCTTACGTCGTTAAACAAGACCAATAATTTTTAATTTCCACTGTTTAAATAAATTTTTTAAGTTATATTCATACACAAGTTTTTTTGTCCCGTCTGTCATGTGTAAACAGAAAGTAAAGTAATCAGAAGTCGTTCACATTTTCCACCTTTTACTTTAAATATAATTGTTGGAATAATGTCTTTGAAATTAATAGTATTTTATAACAATTGTTTAACGATAAAAGCGTGAGTTTTTTTTGTCCCGTCCGTCATCACTTTGTATCACTTTTTCTTGCTCCTAAACAGTTTGGCTGGTACTAAGTTCGCGCAATGACAAATTCACTTCTACTGAAACTGTTTAAAAAAACTGAAGAAATGTGTGCAGTTAAAATAGGATGGCTGTTTGCCTGTTTTACATTCGAAGGTCCGTTAGTTGTCGCAAAAAGTGAGTAAAATTAAGAAGCTCATTAGCATTCTTGTGCCGTGCGACCGTAGAACAAACAAAGTATGTCCCACATTTGTGTATTGAAAAATGACGAAACTAGAGACGCGAGTAACGTCCTTGCAATTCCTCGCGCCGATCTCTTATCGCATTACAAACACGAAGATATCCTTTGAGGAAATCCGATGCAAACAGCTTTCAAGCATTCAAATTTCAGGTACAACGTGAGCGTGACGGCGCGTGACGACGTCCCCTTTTTCGGTCCGACGCTGCCGACGCCCGCCGTCTTCCGCCACGGCCCCGAATTCAAAGAGTTCCTTTTGACGAAGTTGATCAACGCCGAAAACGCCTGTTACAAAGCCGACAAATTCGCCAAATTGGAGCTACGGACGCGCACTTCGCTCCTCCAGACCCTCACCGAAGACCTCAAAGAGAAAACGAACGAATTCCTGGGCGGCAGTGCGACTGTCGTTCCCGGAACGCCGAAGAGCGATTCCGGGCCCGGGTCGCGCTTCATCGACACCGTCAAGAAGGCGTGGAGTGCGAGGGTTAAGTCGAGCCAAAGCGTCGATAACAACTTAGCTAATGCGAACGGACACGAACGACTGTCGAAGAAGTCGAGCCAGCCGACCATCTCCGAGTCGACGCCATCGGTGCGTAGTGCGACACTCGGCTCCGGCTCGTTGCTAAATGTTTTTTTTTTGCAGAGTGGGCGTTCGCTGTCGAAAAGTTCGATCGTTTCGAACGGGAAGAAGAGTCCGAACTCGTCGACGGCGTCCTCGCCCGATCTCACGGCACACGCTCATGCACATCCTGCGATGTCGGAGGCTAGTGACGATTCGTCCCTCACCAGTGAGGACCTGGAGGAGCACTTGGCTGGGGGCTATATCGACAGTGACACCGGTCTGGAGAGCATGTCGAGTGCCGAAACGGCGGCGAAGGCGTGCAGCGTGTGCCAGGAGAGGCCCACGAGCACGACGGGCCCCAGCAGTAGCGAAGTGCTCGCCCAGGAAGTGGCCAAACTCAAGTGTGATAAACTGGACTTGTTGAGACAGAATGTGGTGAGTAAATAATGAGGCGATACAATGTGTACAAACATCAAGTTAGCTATTAACTGTGTTACTAAAGTCACTTGATTACGTTGTTAATTTTTAATGATATTTTGCTATTTCTGAAGTTTTATTTTTTCTATTTACAGTAACAGTAGTAAAACTATGTTGGTAAACCTTTAAACCGATCGTTGATTGGCAGTAATGTAAAGTCTGTCCACTAGCCCAAAAAGTAAACTTAGCAAATTGGTAAATTACGGTAGATGGCGCGCGCGTCGCGCTTTAAAGGAACCTGTAATTTTTGAAACTTGAAATTTTTTTCATTGTCAGACTGTATTGAATTATAAAAATGCCAAGTATTTGAACTTCTTGTATTCCAAACTCGTTCCCAGATCATTCCGTCATAATTTAGAATCACACTTCATTTTTCTTTTGATGCTTTTTTCTTTTTCTTTGTCATTTAAAAAATGTTTCATTATTGTGAAGACCAATAACAGGTAGTAAATGTAAAAAAATTAAATAAGCAATCAAATCATAAAGTTAAGACACCTCATGTTGTGTGATTTGTGGAACTACAGAACGCGAGTTTAGTGTTACATTATCAAAAGTTAAATAATCTGTGCGGAAGTAAACTTGAATAATAAAATCATGAAGCAACAAATTTAATCATTAAAGTGTACATTGTGTAGTAAAAACTGATCAAGTTGCAAAGGGCTTGTGAACCAAGAATTATTATAAGTAATAAGTAATAAGTAATACATCTTCATTTTTCTAAATAAAAAGCTTTAATAAATAAAATACAGGGTAATTAAAAAGAGTTCAGTGAAACACAAAAATAAAGTAAGATTCTTTTCAAGCGACTTAATTTTATAGATTTTTAATTTGTTTTCCTTAGCAAAGGTACCGATTGTTGCTTTTTTGTTTGGAATGATGTCGACTTTAATTTTTTGTTTTTTTTTTGTTTTATACATCATAAGACATGAATTGTTGATTTTTTTAAACAGGGATTTGTTTGATGTTGCAAGAGCTGTCGTTTTCGCTAACTAAAGTCAAAAAATATAGTCTGAAGTGCCAAATAAAAATTTAACTTTGAAGAGATATGCATATCTTGTTAAAAAAATCAATTTTTTGTCATCATGAAACTTTTATTTCAGTTTGTTGTCCTTTATTACCACCTGAGAGATTGTTCGATATTTGCGTAAAAATACCATAAATTTTAATGTTTACTTTAATTAAAAAAAATAAAATAAAAAACAAAGATTTTTTTGAAAATGTAAGTAAGTGTCGTTCATAATTTCTTGTGATTTTCTATATAAAAATATATACTTTTTTTTTTAAAAAACATAAAATCAATGTTGGTCGCTGACTTCACAATGTAATTGATTCTAAGTTGAACGCAGTTTTACCTTAAACGTTTAATGGAAACTGTTTTAAATATAGCAGATTTATTTTTCTTCAATTCTAATAATGTAATTAAACACTTATAACATACTTTGTAATTATCATAATAAACTATTTTAAGGTTATATTATAAATTTTACTATCATAGTAAACTGTAATAAAAATTTGGGGGAATAGGTTAACATTGTTGATTAGTATCAACAAATTCACCAAAAACATTCGAAAATGCAGCTTCGTCTAGAGTCACCAATCACATTCGTGCACATGCGACGCCATCTGTAGTTTCGCTCATAAACAAATTGGTGGCTCATCTGGTGCTAACCACATAATCTGTGCTATTACTGTCAATTAACGCAAACGACTTTTAAAACTTTACTTATTATTTTTTAATGCAGGAAAAATTTTAAATGATTAACAATTATCACAAAAGTAATTCTATTGACACTAGTAATTTATTTGGTTATTTCAATGTGCAATGAATATAAAGCCGATTTATTGCCATAACCAACTATTAAGAGTCGTTAGGTTGGCATCACCATCAATAGTATTTTTTTAATTAGGATTGGTACCATTGTTTTACCTAATTAACAAATTCTTACGTATTCGATTGCTTATGGTGATAAAACTGTAATATTTTATTTATTATTTAAATTAAATTTATTATTTTTTATTATATTTTATAAATTTATTATTTAAATATTTGTGTATGATTTAATTATTTATTTATTGGGATAGCAGGCAAGGTGGTGCGTTTTTTTGCTTATTTTTTTATATTATTACTACAAACGTTTTGCCACCTTTTTTGGGAGCTTCTTCAGGGAAACAAATAATCAATCAGGTAGCTGCTGAAAAAGCTTCATTGTCACCCAATTATTTAAATGAATGAAATATATTCCGCATTTTCACAAGTGTTCACAACTAATGTTTTAAAATTATTGACAATGCACTTGTACGGCTGTCAAAATTAGACAGTGAATTAATAGCACCAACTACTACATTAAAAAAAAGCATCGCTACCAACTTAACTACCAAATCAAGAAACTGGTTAGTTGGTTTGTTTTCGCATGGTTACCACCTTTAAAATTAAAATTAAAATTAAAAATTAAAATTATCCCTTTCAGAGCCCACTTCGATGCATAAAATATGAAAAACAGTTATACTTTCAGTAAACCCAAAAAATGTTTATCAAAATTCCTGTAATTCCTGTAGTGTAATTTTAACTCAATTTTTGTAATTCCAAAGATATTTTTTAAATATTAAATTGCGTGATGTTTGCAGAGCTGTCAGCGGGACATCAAGCGGCTGCGAGAGAAGGAGTTGAGTTTGCAGGGCGACCTGGAAGCGGCCAAGAAGGAAATCATCAGGTTGCGGGAGCTGCTGAAGGATTACAGTCCCAATGGGGACAGATCTCCGGTTTAATTATTGTTATTATTGCGTTTCGTTGCGGTAATTATTGTTTTAATATTTAAAATAATCGATTACTTTCTGTTTCTTCTCAAATCTTTACATAGCTGATATGTAAACGGTGTCAATTAGATGTTTGCACATTACCTACACATAGATGCATCCACACAAAATACGTATTCTCTTCACTGCCTTGTGATATCATCTGGGTTTTTGTTTCGCGTTTTCGTCCCTTTATGAGTAAACAGGGGATTTTCGTTTTTTATTTTAGTCGCAATACTCGAATGAACAACGAAGTTACTCATTGAGGGAGTGGGCCTTTTCTTTTTCTCTTCGAAGAATTGTTTAGTTTTTTAAATATTTATTAATATTGTCTGTATAGTTATAATACAACTTTACCAACAAAATGATACCAAAGTTAACATTCCCCAAAAATTCTGTTTCAGAAATTAAATTATTTACTAAGTGTACATAACAAAGTATTTATTAGTTCGTAAGGCGAGCAGAGTTTCCTGAGGATATTGTTAATAATGTAGATTTCTATATTTTTACTCTGTTCATTTTTTTAAGTTTGTACAACTGCAATATGTATTACTAAAGTTTAGTACCCATTACATTAAGTTTTTATTTTGTACATAGGAAACACACGATTACATACTCTTCTAACTGAGAACTGTAATAGGTGTAATCAACGTCTGGCATTAACTCCTCCAGACGAATCTATGGCCTTCTTAGGACGATCTGAAGTGATACAAATATTCATTTAAGTGTAATCGTTACAAATTACAATTATTTAACTCTTTATTCGAAAGCTTTTTATTTTAAGTACCTATTAATTCATACGATTATTAAGTGTTCTTTGTATATAGATTATGTAACTCTTTTATGTACCTTGATTTGTCGTAACGACGATGTTTTCTGCAAATAAATTCATTAAATCAATTTAGCGAATTTTTTGCGCCATTTTTTGTGACCCCCGCCGATTTTTTGCGCCATTTTTTGTGGTCCCGCCGATTTTTTGCGCCATTTTTTGTGACCCCGCCGATTTTTTGCGTCATTTTTTGTTGATTCCAAAAATTTTAATTTATTTCTAAGTTCTTTAAAAATGTTAAATTTTCGAAAAGCCATTTTTTGTGGTCCCGCCGATTTTTTGCGCCATTTTTTGTGATCCCGCCGATTTTTTGCGCCATTTTTTGTTGACTTCAAAAATTTTAATTTATTTCTAAGTTCTTTAAAAATGTTAAATTTTCGAAAAGCCATTTTTTGTCGATGTTTTTGTGACAGGCGAAATTTTTTGCGCCATTTTTTGTGACCCCGCCGATTTTTTGCGCCATTTTTTGTTGACTCCAAAAATTTTAATTTATTTCCAAGTTCTTTAAAAATGTTAAATTTTCGAAAAGCCATTTTTTGTCGATGTTTTTGTGACACGCGAAATTTTTTGCGCCATTTTTTGTGACCCCGCCGATTTTTTGCGCCATTTTTTGTTGACTCCAAAAATTTTAATTTATTTCAAAGTTCTTTAAAAATGTTAAATTTTCGAAAAGTCATTTTTTGCGCCATTTTTTGTGGTCCCGCCGATTTTTTACGCCATTTTTTGTGACGCCGCCGATTTTTTGCGCCATTTTTTGTTGACTCCAAAAATTTTAATTTATTTCCAAGTTCTTTAAAAATGTTAAATTTTCGAAAAGTCATTTTTTGTCGGTGTTTTTGTGACACGCGAAATTTTTTGCGCCATTTTTTGTGACCCCGCCGATTTTTTGCTCCATTTTTTGTTACCCTGGGCAATTTTTGCGCCATTTTTTGTTAACTCCGAAAAATTTCATTTATTTTTGGAGGCGCGAGAAATTAGGATATTTTAGGTGCATTTGAATCGCGTAAAGGACGGTTTGGATGGGTTTCAACTAAAACACCAAGTCATAACAAAAATTTATTTCATCGTAACATTAAATATTGTAAATTTCTTTTTGGTAAATAATGATTTGTTTAACAACGTTAGGAACGGGAAGGTGGTTAACAACAGTCAAAAACTGGACATTATCCTCCACTTTGAGCTTGGAAATGATAAATTTGCGAGCGGCATTTCGACTCAACTCGACCAAAGAAGGCACTGCTGATACTCCAAGTTTACGACCAAACATCTCGAACAAATGCGGAAACTTATCCTTGTATTTTACAACATTAAAGAATTTCAACAATTTTGCAAAACACTGCGCTTCAAGATTTTCTTTTGGGAAACGCTCGACCATATCAATGCTTAAATTCAAATCGTAGGTGAAAAACGCCATAAAATTGCGACCCGCATACGAATCAAACTTGCAACAATGGTTTCGAATTTTGGCAACATTCAGTAACGTTCGGTAAAATTCACAAAAACCAAACTCGTGGTAAACCACGTCCAAAACCTCTGAAGTGACTTCAGTCCCCTGACTTGCACAATAACACACAAAGTTCATGGCAAACTGTAATAACAACTGGCCTCTCAGATGGATATTTCGCAAAAGCGGACACAGCGAATTGTCCTGAACATAAAAATATAAAAAAATGTACAAAAAATCTTCAATTGTGACCACGTCACAAGTTTGTGTTCTAACACTCATTAAACGAAAGACTTGCATTGAATTTGCAAACTCTCGGTTAATAAACGAATCAACTAAATCGAAAAAAACCTCACACCACGGTAGGCTGATTTGAGCCACCAACTCATTCAGTTGTTTTCTAGTGTAGGTAACATTTCTTGTTAGCTTTACAATTTCCGTCAGGTACGGAGATTTTTTCTCTATTGTTTTGAACAAACTGAGCAAACTGACCTCAGTGTGTTCGTCAAAAGTTAAGTAAAAAAGACTGTCCACACTTTCGGGACAAATATCAAATGCCAATAAACCGCAATTGTTACTAATCGTCACATCAGCCCCGTGGTATAAATACAAGTGTACCAATTCTATTTCCTTTTGTTGGCAAGCATGAAATAGAGGAGTCTCGCCGTTGAAATTTTGCGCGTTAATATCAGCCCCATGTTCCAACAACAAGCGCACGACCCCCACATCTGTGGCTTTGTGTAATAAGGAGTCCCCGTTGGGGTAGCGCAAGTTGGGGTCGGCCCCCTTTTGCAGCAATTTGCGAACGTAATACGCGTTTTTGAGGGCGAGCATTAGGGGGGTTTCCCCGTTGAAATTGGCGGCGTCGAGTCGAATGTCCTCCAGTTCGATCAAACAATTAAAAATGGATGTTAAATTACCCTGTGATTGTACAGCGTGGTGAAGAGGAGTGTTGCCTTTGTTGTCGTTGATGTTGACTGATTTTCCTTCTTGCAAGAGGCGGCGAAGTCCAACGATGTCGTTCTTCAAAACTGCCTGAATTTGGGGCGATAAAACATTCGGGTCCACGTAATCGAAGCAGTCGAATACATTGGAAGCCCCCTTTAAACGCATTCGTTCAAATTGGTACCACAAACAAAAACGAGTACGTACCCAGTCGATATCGAAGAGTTCGTCTTCGCTGCTGGACATTGTGGTTATCCCAAGCTTGAGAAAAACAATTATTACAATCAAACATTAAAAAGTTTTTCTGGGCACTAATCATAACCTCACTTTAATTGTTTACAGGGAAAAGCGTATCTCTCTGTTTATCTCACGTTTTTAGCGAAAGCGCTACCTAACGGTGGGCGGGAGAACTAACACGACTATAGCGAGAATTTCGAACAGGGTATTTTATTTATTTTCCATATTTAAAGAATTATAAATGTTAAATGTTTCTGTACCCATCCACTATTACGAGACTTTTAATAAAAAATAAAACAAAATCCTTCCTTTATTTATTTAAATAACAGTAACGTCCTGGAATGTACAGGCAGAGTTAATTCAACTCGAATATAATTGTTCTTTATAAACATACCCATACAGGGTGAGTCAATAGTGGGTTATTTCAGAATTTCTATAAATAAGGGTGTCACAGCGATGTAAGAAAGTCTATTATTGACCTTTAATGTTAGAAAATTAATCTTTTTTTACAAAAGTCGTACATACTAACCTTAGCTACAACACATCCTAATATTAAGTTTACTTTCATAAAAATCATTGTGGTGGAAATTGAATACTCTTAGCATTAACTTTTATATGAGTTGCCACGGTAACGGATTAGTCAATTCCACCACAATGGTTTTAATGGAAATGAACCGAATGTACGTTTTTTTTTAAATAGAACAACCCATATTTTTTGTTTTTCATTTCTTTTTTCCTTTGTTTTTGAACTACCTTGATTTTTGTGACAAAAACACACTTTTTTAAAAAATCAATACATAAAAGCTAAGAATCTCAAAAAAGTAGAACTTTTACCATTTTAAAGAAGAAAGTTCAAACTTCAAGAATGTATTTTTATTAGCTTACTGCAATCAAGTAGATAAAAAAAATGAAAAGGTTTTTTGCAAGTTGAATAACAACATTATGCACATTATGCACTACAAAACCTTAAAGATTTCTCTCTTAAAACATTAACAGTTAAGTGTCTCGCAAGATATTTAACTATAAACATTAAAAAAAATTATTAACTATTGTTTCAGTAGTTAAAAAGTTAAATTTTCTGCTAATAATAACTTAAATTTTACCGTTAGGCCATTAGTTGTCAGTTATTGCATTGAAACATCTACAACTTTTTGTTTTTAAATTTTTAAATTCCCGTATAAACTACAAATGGTCTATGATAGAGTTGCTGTGGTTATGATTAGGCATTTGACACTTTATGCTTTTTTAAGAGACAATTAAATAATCATTGAGAAGCAAAAACAAAAACAGGGTGTTCCATTTAAGTTTTTCAAGTTATTCAACATTTAATTTAACAAACTTCTTAATTTTTATATGTTTCTAATAAATTGTAATAAGCTAAACAATTGGAACAGATTTAAGTTTAAACTTTTCCCTTTAAAAAGGTGAAAGTCCTACTTTTCTATAATTCTCCGTTTTTTGTGTAATATTTTTTTAATAAAACGTATTTAAGTCAAAAAAATAAAATTATTTCAAAAACTAAGCAGAATCGACCAATACAAGTTAAGATTAAAATCATCAGTATTAAAAGCTACGTCCAAAAATGCAATAAAATTTTGGGTGTTCCATTTGAAAAACCATAACTTTACTTTTTTTTATTACATAAACATCCCGCATATATACCCTAAATTTTAGAAACATGAAGCAGGAACGCAGCTATTATTTTAAAGAAGGAAAAGTCAATATCTTTAATAATAAGCAGTCATGGAGCTTTTTCGAATCGTTGAGACAGTCTGTATGCAACCAATTATACTGATTCCAGTTGACCAGATCGGCAATCGTTATAAAAATAAATTTAATCCACAATTAATCCACGATACATGGTTATTTTGTTAAAATTTCGATGAGGATTATCATTATTTAAATAATAAAAAGCAGTGTTAATTCAATAAATTAATGTATCAAAAAATAATTTTGGTATTTTGTTTGTCAGAGGTGACCCACTATTGAGTCAGCCTGGATGTGGTAATGTAAATACAATGACCAAATACAAATACACCTGTTTTATTGGTTTCATAACTTTTCTACACGGTTTAGAAAAGCAAAACAATTATCAAAATTATCGTAACAAAATATAAAAATGAAGGCCCGTGTGATCGCAAATAATATAAAAAAACGTATTTCTCTAAAACGTTCAAATATTAAAAAAAAAATTCAAACTCCATTAAAAGAAATGTTTTTTCGTCAAGTTTCTAATAGATCAAGAATCACAAAAAAAAAATCTCCGACTGTAATTATACATTCAAATGATCGTATGGTTCATTGATTCATAAACCGACTTTACTACTTGTCTCCGAGGACTTCTAATTCAAAATCGTATTTTTGTTCCAAACCAACTACTCAAAAATATTGTCATTTTTGCTCTTTTCTATCGTTTAACCACGTTTTTCAATTAGAGACTCAATTATTTCGCAAAAGTCGTCTAAAAATTGCTCAAAAAAATCGGGTGAAAGGGCTTATTTACTCAATACTTCTACTACTCACTGAGTGATTACCTGTGCTTAGCTCCAGCTGAAACTTTTATTTTTCAAAGTTTGATTCTGTCCTCACGTTGAGCAAAAGCTGGAAAATCGTGTTCTTCTAGAAATATTAATCATCCATTTAATATAAGCCCACTTTGCAACAAATTGCTGCTGTTGTCCTCCTCCTGGACCCCAGAAATCCGAATTACATTGTCCAGGATTCTTGACCACCTGTCTCCACCGATGGGGCTTTGGGAATCGAAACATGGGTCTTTGATTGTTGTAACATACTTGTACCCAACAAACAACATTCTTGAAGCCCCATGTTTACGTTCCATTTTCTACAGTAAGTTTTGTTATCCGTTAATTTATTTATATTGGCTTACCTCTCATGGCTCCAAAGAATGTTTTATTCGTTGTAAAAATTGAAAACAAGGTAAAAGCACTGCTTTAACATTTTGCTGTTTGTTATATAACACAAAACAACAAAACTGTTAAAAATGGCGTTAACAATGACCGTCGGTAATACAGGTTGCGATAACAAAACGCCTTCCAGTAACACAGCTGTGTAATGTGTGCTGCCTACTAATTGATACTAATGCGCCTCCTTACATTGGCACAACAAACTATTTTTAATCAACCCATGGCCTCCTTGATGTATGGAGACAACTTCGTTGTTCAGGCCTGGCGCATCGTTAAGTTCGGCTGATTCCCCACTGGCGCTGCATTTAGCGGACTGACGTTTATTTGACAAATACCATTTTTGAGGTTAAAGACTAATAAATTTGAAAGATGTACGTGTGCATTCGTGAAATACGTTGAAAATGTGAGGATAATTCTAAAGTTATGCCCTGAATAAACGTTTGGATAGTGTAACTTTGCAGGAAATCATTTTACGATCATTAGGATTTTTCATTTTCAGCTTCAGAAGATATACAAATTATTTTAAGGTGAATTGATTGTTCATCGTTTATAAGTATTTTAAGCATAACCTACGGCACTAGTACGCAGACACAGATGCAGAGAAAACGATGTTTCAAAGAACCTTCCATTTATTATGCATACTCTATGGTTTTACCAATGGTTAAGGTTGAATGCGTTACAAATCTGTGATTTTTAAGACATGGCTTAAGTTTTCTGAAAGGTATTTGCAACCTTTTAACCAGCAGATATTTGCAATACATTGTTTAGGCAAATGAAACTATTTTGCACACACGTATTTTCAAAACCTGCTATTGTTAATTTAGTTTTAGTAAAATGTGCAAAGAAAGTCGTTTTTTTCAAATGAAATGGTTTAAAAAAGCTCGATCCAGCGTTCTTCTGCTGCGTTATTCTCTGCTGGAGTGTCTCTGAACCGTCCGTTCCAAAGTCCCTGTCTGGACCTCTGCTCACTCTCAAGCACCGTTCGTGGATCACCAAACTCCCGAAAAAATCTACTACTTTATAAATTTTTTTGAGTTTTTGTATTTAGAAATTATCAATTACATTGTGGGCCCTTTTTCACCTTCTCTTCTGCTGATTGTACTTGTTAAATTCAATTTTTTTCGGATTTAACCTCACAAATGCTATTTGTCAGATAAACGTCAGTGCGCTAAATAGGGCGCCATCTACAGTTTCGAAAAAACCGCTGAAGCTTATCGATGCGCCAGGCCTGAACAACAAAGTTGTCTCCATACATCAAGGAGGCCATGAATCAACCAATAACATCGCTTTCCTTTCATACCCGTGATTTAGACTGCACAATACATTAAAATAAAAGATCCAGATAAAAACACCCTAAGAATTATGTTAAATGTTATCAGAAAGCAAAATGATACACCGTTTATAAATCAAAACATCTAAAACTATTAATTGTCCTTGTCCATTAGTAGGAAACTTTACCAGTGACTTTAGATTCCTTTAAATTTACAGGTTTCTTCAAGCTAACGCGACCTCTAAACTCCAGTAGTCAAACTATTTATGCAGTTTTGTGTACTACCGGCTCGGTTGGTTAATACTTTTAAATCACATTTATTTGAAAATCCACGCACAGGAAACTCATTTACGTATAATCTGCGTGAAAACAACAATTGATAAACCGTTATGAATTAAACAAATACTCTCATAAAAGTCGTGTATTGCTGGTTGTCTATCTTACCAAACAGAAAAAATATTTTTATTTGAAATCTCGTCTCAAAAATCAAATAATCAGTCGGCCTCGGGCTTCCTCGCCACGACCGCCAGGTAGCAGAAGGCCCCACACCTGGGAATGGGCTGCGCCGCCAGAAAGGCGCCCCCATCTGGCGAGTTCTCGTAGAGCATGGGCTTCCGCCCCGCCGTCGTCTCTTCCATTTTTTCAAAGGCCGCCGCCTCGTCCCTTGCCTCGGCCTCCGCGCCCCCTGGCTGTAACCCGCATTAGTAATTGTACCGGCCTAGGACTGACTGCGTTTACCAGAAGGTGGGCGATCGACGGGAGCGGCTTCTGCGGCGGGTTCTCGTTGAAGGGCGGCTGCAGCTCGCCGTTCTGGATGTTCACGATGAGGTAGTACATGAAGTCGTTGCGCAGCTTGATCTCGTTGAGGGTGCGGTTGCACGTACTTAGCTTCTTCATCCATCGCGTGGCCCTGGTCTTGTCCTCGTGCTTGGCGAGGTTGTTGAGGAGGGTCTTGGCGATGAAGAGGTTGTAGTTGAAGTCGTAGTTGAGGTCTTCGACTTTGTCGGACATTTTTTGGGAGTTTGCACGGGAATGTTTGACGGTGAATGACAAGACCGAAAAATGTCACTAAGGCTCACGCGATTAATTCGGACGATAAACACGTTTATTTTATAAATAAAGCTGTACAGTGGCTCGTATACACAATATTTACATTTATTAAATACTTAAAAAAGTCACAAAATGTATAAAGCAAGCAATAAAAAAAGAATAAAGTGATTTACAACTTATTTACTCTTTATTACAATTAACGAGAGTCCTGATGTCACACTAACGGCTTCCTGATTAATTCGGACTCCTTCGTGGGTTGGCCTTTGTGGCGTTGTTGGAGTTGTTTAAACCTATATTGTTACAAACATATTTCCAATAAGTATTTTTTCGATTTGTTTTGTTTTGTTATGTATCATTCTTTTTTCCCGTGCTTTCTTTTCTCAATCTTTTCAGTCAAAAATGATACAAAGTAGTTACATCATTGTCTCACTTACAAAAATTACACATTAAGACCACACACACTGCACAAATGTGTAATTCTTGCATTATAAATTGTTACAATCGTGGAACATTGGGATCACTAAATGTTTTAAGGAGCGACAAGGACTAGGGATAGGGACTTACAACATCTACATGGCTGGTATGCACTTTTTAAACCTTAATTAACAAACTTAAAAATTGCATACTATACATAAATAACTAAATTAAGTACAAGTCTTATAAAATATCACAGTTTGTACAATTCGAATTAATTTTTTTGTGTGTCTGTCGATATAATATCCTGTAACAGTCAGATTAAATCATAAAAGAGAGAAATAAATACATCACATGCAACCTATAAATCACAGATGAGTCACGAAAATAAAAACGCGGTTTTTCAAAGCGAAACGTTTGGTTGTTAGTGCACCGATTAGAAATCGTTTTGATACTAACGTACTAACGAACAATTTTAAACTAAAAATAATAATAATAAGAAATGACGCAACAAAACACAATACCTGCTCCTGACTTCCTTTCTTTTGCTTCCTCGACTTTTTCCCACTCGGCTCGGTGGCAGCCCCCAGTCGCAAGTGAATCGGCAATTTCCCTTCTAAAAAGAGCATAACAAAATATTCAAGTGTCGAAAAAACTATTAAAAATTTCGCCAAATATTTGTCGAAAGTTAACAATTTAGCAAACAATTTTGTTTCCTTTGTTTGAACTCAGGTCGCAAATGTCTGGAGAGGTTTCAAACTTGTTTATGGGCTAAAGGCCCAGTTTGTTTAACCTAAAGATATCGCAAAACTGTACCGAAAAACTTTGAAAAAACAACAAATTTGATCAAAAATATTAATAGGATTCTTAGTAGAAAGACAATTAATTAGCAACATTTTTCAAAAACATGTAGAAATCATGGAACATCATGTTCAAAGAGCACTAGCTCTTATTCAGTTTAAATTTTTTTTTTAACTAAATACATTGGTCGCATTTTAAAAAACTTTCACCATTTCAGATCAAGTAAAAGAAAGAAAATGTTACTTTGAACGTCTGTAAAACCTTTCAGCAAATGGATAAAATTTGACATTTTTCAGCGTTGCATTTAATTTTATTTGTTTGAATTTATTTACTTTTTAAGAAAAAGTAAAACCTTTCAACAAATGTATAAAATTTGACTTTCTTCAGCGTTGTATTTGATTTTAATTGAATTTTTTTTGTTTGGATTTATTTACTTTTTAAGAATTCAGTACTAAATATTTTTTAATACCAATAATATTATACAAAAACAAGTAAAAACAGAGTATTCTTTCAAAAAATTTTGTTAAACCGGTCTGAAAATGACAAAATTTCCGCATTTTTGGGGACTTTCGCATATTTTTTTTTAATAAAAAAAAACTTGTGGAAGACATTGTTAAAAGTAAGTCTAAAAAATACATTTTTTAAGTATTTAAGTACAATAGTAATTGTAAATTCTTTAAAAAAACAGTTAGGTCAGAAAACCATTAAATTCAATCGAAAATAACATAATGTTTGCCTTGTCAAGGGTTTTAGAACATTTCTTACTGGAGACGAAATTATTTCGCAAATTTTACTTTAAGAAATACTTTAAGAATGTTTTTGTGCTAAAAATATAGTTTTTTCGAAAAATATTAAGATGATATCCGAGCGAAAGAACTATTTTTTTTCGAAGGATCGCGCTAAATTCTACAAAAAAATCACCAAATAAGTCGAACATGACATAATTATTGACATTCCGAAAGTCAGTATATTTTTTTAAGAAATGCAATTATATTTCGCAAAATATAAAATTTTTCGAACGTTTAGACATTTTTTGGGCTGGATTTATTTTTTTTCCCACAAAGTATTTAACAAAATCAGATAAAAAATACAAAGTGAGTTTAAAGTAACTCACAAAATTCATATTTTTGTAAAGCAAAAAAACAATAGTCCTTTATATTATAAATCAAAAAGAAAAAAAATAAGACTTTTATGTGTAATTAACAATAGTTTTTATATTTTTTAATTATTTTTTTTTTCAATCTTTTGATGCTCACAAAAAGATTAAAAAAACAATCGTCCTTTATATTATAAATCAAAAAGAAAAAAAATAAGGCTTTAATGTGTAATTAACAGTAACTTTTATATTTTTTTTAATTTATTTTTTCAATCTTTTGATGCTTACAAAAAGAAACAAAAATGTCGGTCTACATTTAAAAAAATTAAAAATCCGTCATTACTCAAAAACCAAAAACGTCAGAAATGTTACCAGGATGTGAAAATAAAATCGACCTGTCCAAAGATTTCTTTTAAATATGATCCATTACAATAATACGAATTTACAATATTCAGTGTATATAAAAAATATTTAAAAAAAGTTTTTATTTAAAAGATGCGCTAAAAAAGAAAAAACAATGTTTTTCTATCAAAGGAGAATGTTTTTGCTTACAGGTTGGAATTTTAAAATTTATAAAAGCTTTAGGAAATGTCGTAAGCCATTACGTTGTTCAATTACGCAGATTACGTAAGTATGCAAAATTTCCGTTCATTCGGACAACAAGAACCCTGTAAAATTTAGCTCGGAAAATATGAAACAAAGACAGCAGACAACAAAGTAAGTTGAATAAAAGCTTTAAAAAGCATCGAATTAAGTCGACAATAATATTTAATTAGTGTGTTTCAGGTAAAAATGAGCCGAATAATCTCACTCATGGTATTTTTCGCACTTAATATTCACTCGAATTAATTAGTATTAAGACCACGAATGACTCATTTTTTTTGACAACTTATTTTCAGGGACGTACCTGTATTTTCGTCTTTTTTACTCTTTTTCACTTTCCTGAAGCCAACTCCTTGTAGTGCATTCTGCAAAAGTCTCGACGGCACGCCGTCCGGAAGAGGATGTTTTTGTCTCTCGGCTCGTTTCCGACTCAGTTGCGTCCTCAAATCACCTAAAATAAAAATTCCAAAAATCTAAATCCCATGTTAAAATCACCAACTCACCTTCAGTCACACTCGACTCAACCTTCTCTTCCGGTTTCTCATCCGCCACTTCCACCTTCCTCACTTTTTCTTCCGGTTCGCTCTTTTCATATTTCGCCGGATTTCGAATTTTGATTTCGATTTTTCTTTCACTGGCAAGCTTAACCTCCGGTTTCTTTAACGGCGTCCGACTCCTAAACCGTTTCCTCCTATCGGTCTTCTTCTCTTCCAGCCGAAGATCGGTCTTCACTTCACTCTTCGCGCCGTTGATTAGTTTAGTAAACGGCAAAATTGGAACTTTCTGATTCGTTTCTTGCTTGGTTTTAAACCGTCCTTCGTTGTCACTGTCCGATTCTTCATCGGAGAAAAGTGTATCGAGTTTTGGGTCTAAAATAATCGAATCGGCGCCTTCCAACAACGCATCTTCATCGATTTCTTCCGCCTCCAGCTCGTCTTCGACGCGTTCCTCTTTCTTCACTTCCTCACTTTCGGGTTTCTTCAAACGTATCACACCTTCAGTCATTGTGATTTCGTTACGTTCAAATTTTTTTCGTCGCGCTTCCAAAACCGGATCTTCTTTTTCCTCTTTCTTCACTTCTTCAGTCTTGCCGTTCTTCGCTCCTAACCGTTCGCGAACCGATGATTGTTTTTTCGGAGATAGGCGTGGCGATACTTTTCGGACAGGTGATGGAGATAGGGAACGCCTCAAAGGCGATAAAGACGCCCTAAAAAATAAATTAAATTTTTTTGACAATAGGACATTTAATTTAATTTAAAACGTTCGTTGACTTATTACATTCCATAATAAAATAATGAAGTTATTTTTTATTTTTATCGATTGTAAGGTGAGTGACAAAATTAATTGATTTACAAAATTTATGACACTGAAATTTGAAGAAGAGTAAAACCAAATTCTACAATTTGAGAAACGACAGATAAAAACTACAATCAATAAAATAAATAAATGAATTCCCCAGTTGAAGCTTTTTAAAATTTAGAAAAAAAAAATAATACAAGCAGTGCCACTTACAGAAAGAAGTTGCAACATAAAAAATGCTTCTGGAATTGTAAAAAAATTGAAAAACAAATGTTAAAAAATAATTAATATTTTTTTGCGAAGTTTTACCAAACCAAATCAAGACGGTTACTAAATTAGGTCAAAAAGTGTAAAAGTTTTAGTCGGAAACTCAATCATATCAATAATTTCGGGAAGAATATTACCAAATTAGTTAAAAAAAAATTGTGTTATTTTTGTTCCTTTTTCATCGTGTAAGTTTGTTTCTAATCTAAAGCAGTAATGCAGAACCGAAAAATTACCAAACTAGGTTGAAAATGTTATTATTTTTGAGCATTTGAACATATATTTGCATTAGTGCTCAGATTTGCCAGATATTTTGCTGAATCGGGCCAAAAAATCACAGAATTATTGGAAAAATTACGTTCTTTTTTTTTTAGAAATACAATTAATTTAGCGACATTTTGCCAAAAATAATTCAAAAAATCACGGAATTACTTAAAAATTTAAACTCAAACAAGTAAGCAGATTTCTGAATTTAAAAAAATTATACTAAATTAGGTCAAATACGACATTTTTGTTCCCCTTTTCGAACTTATAATATTGTTTTTCTGTCAGAAACGCAATTATTATTTGAAATATTAAGGGTGTAAGTCAAAAAATGACAAAGTTCGTTTAAAATAAGCGCATAAGCACGTTTTTGAGCAAAAAAAAATTTTTTTTGAGAAATTTAAAATTGTGCTTAAGAAGTAGCTAATTAATTTACTGTTAATTCGAGTGCTTCGGTAATTATTCAATCAGAAACATAATTATTGTGTTACTTTTGGAGCGTTTGTTTATTGTTTAAGTTTAAAATTTTTAAATTCATAGAGATTTTGTCAAACTGATCCAAAAATTTTATGAAAAATAATAAAAATAAATGTCCGCAAAAATATTCTAAAATATCACCAAATTAGTAAAAAATTGGGACTTTTTTGAATTTTTCGAGCGAGTAAGCATGTTTATAAATTAAAAAAAACACAGTAAATTAGTTCAAATTTGTATTTTTTCCTTCTTTTGAGTATATGGCGTTTTTAAATTTTTTTTCACAATTGTTAAAACATTTGGAGATTTTAGCATATTTGCCTAAGAAAAATGCAAGTATTACGCAAAATTTCTTATGAATACGTTAATAATTTACCAATCAAAATCCTAGATAATTGAGCGTTTGGAAGTACAATTTTGTAAGATTTTTGGCATGTTTTACTGGTAAGTTCAAAATTTCATCAAAAATACACGGAAATAAAAAAATATTTATTTATTATATTTATATTATATTATATTTATTTTAAAAAAGTTATTTTCGTCATTTTTGAGCTTAAAAGGAACAAAATTATTTCGCAAATAAGCTAAAACAACATCAAAAAATTAATTAAAAGTTTGCGTTATTTTTACTTTTCTCGAGCGTATGAACACATTTCTTAGTCGAAAAAACACTAAACTTGCGATAGAAACGTAATTATTTCTTGAAAACTCAAGAAAACGAATAATATAAAAATACCAAACTTTTTAAAAATACACTGTAATTAAAATTTTTTCAATATTAGGATTTGCCTTTACTTCAAAATAATATTCATATCATTCATATCATTGTACCTTTCGCAATTTTGAGAAACTCTGAAAAAAATTCGCAATTTTGGAAATAAATTTTTCTCAAATTTTATTTTTTTTCTTTGTCTTTGTCACACCTCAGAAGACGAACCGTTACTTTCAATTCTCTCGTTCGTTCATGTTTGCAATTTTTTACATAATTTAACTGAAGAAATAATGGGCGAAAAATTGTGGCATTAAACTTAAAGAGACATTTTTAAATGTAAAAGTGGTTATGAAATAATGTTGAGTTAAAATCAACATTAAATTTAAAAAAATGTTTAAATGTACCTTTTCCGGAACCTAACCGGAGTCGGACTCCGGGAGTACGACCTGCGTTTCCTCTTCTCAATAATAGCCCGATTTTCCATCACAAAAGCGGCACTCCGTGGCGACAGCGGCGCCATGATCCCATTCCCAAAATCGGTATTAACACCAATGGGAGAAAGAGGGCGTTCATAAATAGGCGGCGCCATATGCAACGGTGGCAACTGTGGAGGCGGAGATTCGTAAATAGGCGGGGCGTAAACACCATCAAAACCCATATAAGGCGCAAACGGCGGAATTGGAGGCGGGGCAAACGCCACCACCGGAGGCGGCAATATCTCCGGTGGCGGCGCCACGGGATGCACTAAACTCGGCGGATGGAACGGCCGACGAGGCTTTTGCCATTTGCGCCGAAAGTTCGGTGATTTTTTCACCTCCAGTTCCGGTTTCACATTTTCTTTAACGGCGTTTTCGCCGATTTTCTCCTCCGGTTCGATGACCGAAACTTTTCGTTTTTTCTTGGGTTTTGGTGGCGATTTTTCCGCCGTCACTCCTTGTATTTCATTTTCGAGTTCGGCCATCAGGGCCTCAAGGCTGTTCGAACGGGTCAACTCTGGCTTTTCCTCCGTTTCGGACTTGGAACGTTCCTCCTCAGACTCGTCGTCTGACTCGTCTGAGTTATCATAACGGTCGAATTTGGTTGAAATGGGGTCAGAACGTTCGGGAGATTTGTCGGCTTTGCAATACCTGTCTTGGGGAAGCACCAATTTTGGGACATCCTCAGTCACATTTTTCGTACTTTCCGGTAATTTCTCGTCTTCTGTGACCATTGGAACGGCGATCAAATTCGAATTTCGTGACCAACCGTTAAACTGGCCCTAAACACACGATAAATCGATACAAATACAATGGATTCACCCAAACTCACGTTTCTAGGAATGCGACCTTGCTGTAGTCTTGAAAATTTGCCCCTCTTGTGCTTGCCCCGCGGTGACCCATTAAAATGATTCCCCTTGTCTTTAATACCACCAAAGTGACCCATTTGTTGGGCTTCATTGCTGGCTTTACGTTTCAAAGACTGTAAGGCTGCTAATCGTAAAGCTTCCAAATCTTCGTCTTCTTCTGGAAAAGACAACTGGAACAATAGAGGGTGTCATGACAATGCGACCAAACTTTACAAAAATAACACACAACAGGGAAAAAACAAGACAAGGGTTAGAATTTAGGGTTTTACCTGAGTGTTGTCTTCCATTTTACGATTTTTTAGCTATTTATCGATTGAAATCAAAACATAAATAAGTGAACAATATGGCGCTGACAATTCGACGATTTACTGTGGAATTTTCCATCGGTGAGGTTGGTAGCGCCCAGGTCACTAGTTTATTCACCTAAACTGGAAATACCGAACTCAAAAAATATCAATTAATTAAATTAGACACAATGTTTAACTGTGACTCCAATTTCTGTGTTTAAAGTTTGATAAATTCATCGGTACGTTAAAATTGTAACGTGAATGAACGTCGATTGGCTGGCCTGACGCAGCAAAAGTCCCTAGCCATCGATTGTGGTGGATTTGCAATGTGTTGTCAAAATAGAATTTAATAATAACAAATATCAATTTTCACAGAATGTATAAAATTTAACCCAATTATCTTTACAAGTTTCGCAAGTTTAAGCAATTTTCCCAATTTCCGGCCGTTTTCCCCGAGTTCAGTGCCCCCGTGCGCCGGAAAATGGCCAATTCAGTCTCCCCCTAGCCTGAAATTTATTTATTTACACCTTTACAAGCAACATTTAGTACAATTTATCGCAAGTTCCAGACATGCGGGTGTGGTAAGTGAATTCGCGCAATTTTTCTCTCACTTTCCTTAGCTCCGCTTGTAGTTGATAGTAATTCGATCTAAAAAATGGAGGTTGAAGCCCTGCCTCTCCCCGAGTCCGCCCCCGACCTGCCCCAGGCGCCCCCGAATTTCCCCAAACCCGACTTCACGGAGATAGAAAACGACTTCCCCCCTGACAAGACCGACAGCCCCCTGGCCAAGCCCACGTTCAAGAGCACTCTCCAGGCGAAGAAGCGCCTCCAAGCGTTCTCCTCCACGCGGCCGAGTTCCCTCCCAGCCTCCCCCAAGAAGAGCAAGCCGGTCGAGGAAAAAAGCGAGGAGGCGAAAAAACCGGCGAAAAAACCAGCCCACTATCACGATGACAAGGCGAAGGCCGTTATTGAGGAAATCGAGGAGTTGAAACGGGAGGAACAGGCCTATTTGGAGCTGCAGAGGCAGGCGGCGAAGCGGTCGCGCTCCAGGACGCCAGGTGAGGCTTCCAGGCGCCCCCTTGAGCCGGTGTGACTCACGTTTCAGATAAAGGCAGGTTCAAGAAGGTGGAGAAGAAGGCCAGGAATTACAGGCGGCGGTCGAGGTCGCCTACGCCCGAAAAACCGCCCAAGAAAATCGCCAAAAAGGCGAAAAAGAACCCGAAAAACTGGCGCGAGTTTTGCGAGTTTGAGGCAACGTTTGAGGCGAATCGCAGTTTTGAGATCGCGTCGCCTGGGGGAAATAACGAGTATTTGAGTCATTCTTGTCAATTGCTTTTTTTGAAACGGTTTTTTAAGGTTGTTGAGGCAATTGTTGTTTGAATCGCCGTCTCTGCCAATAGTTCCGTTTAAAATGAAGACTGTGGACAGGGAGGATAGAATAATACCATTTGAATATATCAGGTGATCACGTCACTGTTTTTGGCGGCTGATTTAAATTGTTTTGTCTTAGATATACCAAAAGTAAGCCAACTGTGGCCTACAGTGTAAACTGTGCAACAATAAAACCGTACCATTTGCCACGAAAAACGATTTTGGAGTCACTGCCAAAGAACATTGTCGCCAACATTGAAAACTTATATTCGAATTCGATTATGTGAGTGTATGGATGTCTAAAGGGTAGGATACGAAACGACCTACAAATAAAACGTACCCGTTCTTGATAGTTCAGTTAACGCC